>NW_027526203.1:301675281-301980281 GCF_048455015.1 Haemaphysalis longicornis
ACGGACGTCTGACGCCATAATTCACTGATACTCTCACCGTCATAACTCATTGAGGGGCTGTTGCGCACACTCTCGCCGAATGATGTTTCTGGCTCGCAGCGTTTTGTGTTGGAATTAGTGTCGGTAATGTCGTCGCAACAAAGCGATTGCACTTCACGACCGCTGAGCGCTGCGATGGAGGCATAAGGAAGCACCGTGGTCTAGTGCCGTAGTACTTGGTGTACATAATTGGCCGGCTTGCTGCAGCTGTCAAATGGCCGGCTGTTCTGAAGCGCAAATTGCGAGTGCCCGTATTTGTTTGAAAAGGTATCGCAGATTCTCACTGATTCGCGTATCAGGATGGCGAAACGGTTCGGATTGCCGAGTTGCGTATTGTGGAAGCAATAGCTCATTTTCGATGCCTTTGCGTATTGAACGTATCAGTATTTGCCTATACTTGTTACGGCGGCGCTCTGTTATGATGCTCGCTTCCACGCGGACTTGGCGTCACACATCCTTCTACGGCAGTTAGGGTGCTTGCCTTGAGGCATGTGATTTGCTGCTGTCCGGGTGTTTGACACACCTGAAAACTTTACCGCTGCTGATTTTTGCAAACTTTACCAAAATGTTTACGTTTCGTTATGTTGCGTGAATGTTGCAGTGACTCATATACGCCGACGTGCGTACCTTTCGCAAGCAAACGAAGTAACCTCGCTTTAGCATAACCTCACATAGTATTTGCCATGCTGACTCGCCGATTGCATCCCTTCCATTAGTTCCCTGTCTCCCTCTGAAGTTTGTGTATCCGTTCGTGCACATTCACAAGAATCGTGCGTTATGTATGACTCCTCATTCGCCTTACCGAATCACGGAGTTCGAATCGTTACTGTTGCGTGCATTTTGTGAAATATATATTTCATGTCTTCAGATAGCGAAAATTAAGATACTCGCTGTTCGCGCTGCTCTGTTGTCATCGACGGTCATTTACCATTACGCTTGTGAATTTGCCTGCCCAAGTGGAAATTGGGACCTGGACTTCCGCATTTCGCTTTTTTCATTCTGTCCGTTCACAGTCGCCAACCTGCTAGCTATGAAAGCGAAATTGCTTCTGGTGTTTTTTTTTTTTCGTATTTAGCGTTGTGGTCAGCACAAACACTGTAGTCCTCGTCACGCTTGCTGCGCTGATTTGCTGAAATTTCTTCGCAGTCTAGTGTTCCTCATATTTTTTGCACTGTATGTAGATCGTCGTAGACTAGCGGAGAGGTACTGTGACCCCTGTGTGGTGTGACGAATGGCGCATTCAGTACAGCTGACAAGTCGAATTGAGCCGCGAGGATTCCACGTTTAAATTTCCCGCCAGCACAACGCGCATGTCATCGGTAGCGGTATGAAGACTAGCTATGCATGCACGCCCCCCTTCGTTCACACCATAGAGTTTGTTAGTAAGTATACTAGAGAGGAAACACCGCCCGTAAGCCATGTCGTCGGGGGGGGGTCATGGGAAGCCCCCCTTTTTTGGCTTGGGCTTGGCGTGACAATTGGATTCTTAAGCGGTTTTCGGGATTTGCTCTCTTCACTATGCATTAACACGTTTATAAGCTACAAGGAAGCCAAAATCCTCCCTGTTGTGTGGTAGCCGTATTCGATGAAACAGCAGGCAGTGCGTGATCGCACCTGACGTTGCTCATACCGCAATCGAAGGACGCATGACTGAGTGGGTGATATGCCGCCGCGAAATTTGTAGCCGACGAAAAGAATAAACAAAACGTACTTCGACGAAGACAAGATACGACAGCAAAGATACTACAGATACGGGCGCTTGTATGCGTCCTATCTTGTCATCGTGCACGACTCTTTAACGCCATGTTTTCTTTTTGCTTGTTAAACTAGTTGGCCCTCGGTGCTCCGGTTCACCACTAAGGCAACGTTGTAATAGGCACGCTCCAAAAAACTTTCCGAACTCTTCAAGCAACCTAATATTTGCAATAATGGTAAAATAATAAAATCAGAGTCTCTAATGAGTTGAGTTGCCCCCCCCCCCCCCCCCCCCCCCCCAAATATTAACCTTGTTCGTAACTACAACCTTGGACTGCGGAATAGCAGGCACAACAGTTCCGACAAAAATACGCTTTGCTTCTTATTCCTTGGTTTTAAAACAGCCTGTTTTTATTTTCTACTTGCATAATTGCCATATATTCTTCGCGTTTTGTGGCACTTTGTTTAAATTTTCGGTCACTAAAACGTTTCAATCCAAGCCAATAATGAAACAAAGGCGAGCTCGATGTATAATGGCGGCCCATGACGACACAGACGGCCTTGATGTGAGCCGCATAAACGCTAGCGCCAGATTCCTCTCTAGTGTATAATGTAAGAAACTCTGTTTCACACCACCCAGTGCACGCATAACCCGGCAATCGGTGATGGCCGCGTGCTTAGGCATAAAATACACGGGCGAAAATGTCGCGCTGAAAGCCTCTCATGCTGAAACATTATCGGCTCACGTTGGCGTTCAAAGCCGGCAAGTTGCTCAGGTAACGCCTGATAGGGGTGCTACCGCCGTTATCAGCTGATTTCGAAGCTTGTGAAAGAGAAATCGGTGGTGGCGAGGGGAATAACAATTGTGAAAGAAGTGTCAGCAGTGGCAAGGAGAGGTCTAGTTGGGTTCGTATTATTGTGGGCTGCGTTTTAGGTTTTATGGTACACATAATTAGTGAGATCACACGAACCAAGGGTACAGCACAAACGCAGCTATCAACTAATTTATTACCAGTACAATATTTGCATGGACATCATGAGGGACAACAAGATGCCTCAATAAGAAGCTTAGGAAGTCTATCACATATAAAGCGAGCAGAGCGCATACATGCACTCATGCTCGGTAATTCTGACCGCCCCTAAAATGGACCTAATGAAACGCAGCTTACAGAGAGTTGACACATGGAAAGAAAAGGCGCCAGGTACGCGGGTTCGATTCTCGGCCCCGACGGGCGCTTTTCTGGCGAAGGCGAAAAGCAAGAACGCCTGTTTTTCGAGATGAGGCGCACGTTAAAGATCCCCAAGTGGTAAAAATTAATTCGGAGCCCTCCGCTACAGCGCGCCTCACAACCTGCGTAGTTTCGGCGTGTTAAACCATAAAGCGTCCTGCAGAGAATGCACTGCTACTAAAAAATTAAAACAAAGGAAAAGTGCCTTTTACCAGCTTATGATGCTTTGAGTTATGATGCTTTGAGTCACCTGTGAGTTATAGTGAAACGTTTTCCTACACTTGCCCCTCCACCCATTCTATTTGTATCTTGTAACCCTTCCGACTGGTCTCGAAGGAAATAATGTACTTGTAATAAATCAATTTACAGTAGCGCTCACAATGTCCACTTCGTGTTTTTTTCACCATGCAACCTAAAGCGCACTCTACAAAACGAAGGTGAAATTCATTTTTATGTATTGAGGGTGCAATAACCGGCCTAGCAAAGTAGCAGACGCCACTGCTTGGAGTCGGCCGTTATAACTGAAAGACTGCCGCCAAGAGAAATATTTTGTAGCTGTTGCGCTTAGCAGCTGCATTGCCGATTTGGGAGGTTACGTGTTACTCCTTTTTCAGCGTGCTTTTAACAGTGAGGCTGTTGTTGCTGACCGTAATGTGTGCGGTGTGCGGCGTCATCAAAAAAACTTTGTCATAGTTACTCCGGCTGTTTACCGAGCGCACGAGCAAGCGTCTCACAAGGAGCGCCCGACGTCGTCCTGGCTTGAACACGGCGCTCGCAAAAAAAATGCGAAGACAACAGTTCACGTACGTCGGCGCCTCAAAGGGGGTACACAAGGAAGCTCGCGCTACAGACGCCCAGTTCGTGAAGTCGGTTTCACCTGCGGAAAAAACGACACGGACCCGCCAGTCATGCATGAACAATGTTATAGATGGATATGACAATGACTACTACTACCGCAGTGAAAAGCGACTATGCAACATGTAAATAAACAGTTTCAAATCTAATGCAATGCGTCGTGGTTCTTACATCGAAAGAGAGTGCCCACAGAAAAAGAAATCATCCAGCTTCGTTGTGGTGTAAGCCTTGCGCAACTTAGTGCAAACTTCGCCATTTTTTTATGTGAAGCTTTTTATTCCTCGCTGGTGGCGTGGGAGCCTGAGTAAAATCCATGTAGAAAAGCGAACCTTACAAAGTGGGTTTCAGAAAACGATGATGATGTCAAGCGAAGGCACATCAAGCGCTTCAAGAAAAACCTTTCCCTTGGTGAGGATTGAACCTGGGTTTCCCGCGATTTGAAGCCGATGTCTATCCGATTCCGCCATCCTAACACTGTTGAATCAGTTTCTATTTTAACTGTGACTTTGACTCAGGTTGCACGGAAGAAAGCTTCGAGGTTTAATTCTCGCAATACAGGCATTTTTTTTTTTTGTCATTTGGATCACGTTGGTTGGAGTTAATGATTGTTTTGCGGCATGCCTCACAGCCAATGTGAAGCTTATCTGAAATGAAACAATGAAACACCCAATTTTTTTCTCGCTTCACGTAACATAGTTGTGTCGGTGTTAATAGGGCCGCATTGAAGGTCTCCGCAAAATGGAGCGATTCATCTGGTTTACAAAAGGGCGAAGTTAAAACTCCCGTGCTGTAAAAAAACAAAGTTAGTTGTAACGTGAATTAGCGGTGGTTGTGAATGAGCGTGAGTGGGTGATCATGTGAAGGTAGCGAGTGGTGATTGCGAGTGAGTGTGAGTGGCCATTGCAAGGGGTGAGTGCGAGTGCGAGGGAGTGTAAGCGGTGAATGCGAGCGGTGAGCGTGAGCGCGGATGAGTGCGAGTGGTGACGCTGAGTGGTGAGCGCGAGCGCGAGTGAGTGTGAGTGGTGGGGATGAGTGGTGAGCGTGAGTGAGTGCGAGTTGTTACAACGAGTGGTGAGCGTGAGTGCGAGTGGTGAGGACGAGTGGCGAGCGTGAGCGGGAGTGAGTGAGAGTGGTGAAGGTGGAGTGGCGAGCGTGAGTGCGAGTGAGTGCGAATGGTGACGACGAGTGGTGAGCGTGAACGGGAGTGAGTGCGAGTAGTGAGGCCTGAGTGGCGAGCGTGAGTGCGAGTGAGTGTGAGTGGCGGGGCGGAGGGGTGAGCGTGAGCGCGAGTGAGTGCGAGTTGATAGTGCGGAGTGGTGAGCGTGAACGTAAGTGAGTGCGAGTGGTGAAGACAAATGGCCAGCATGAGCGCGAGTGAGTGCGCGTGGTGAGGGTGGAGTGGCGAGTGCGAGTGAGTGCGTTAGGATAAATATATTTTTTTGAGTGAGTGTGAGTGAGTGGCATCCAGTTTTGCCGAGCTATGGCGTTCGGTGCTCCAGGGCTGCCCCCTCAGCCATGGCGCCCTGGGCTGAGGGGGCCCTGTGTATGAGTATAATCAGAAATAGTGCCATCGAAGGTTTCAGACTACATGAGTCGGAAGTCAAACTTTTGGCTTACGCAGACGACGTGGCTGTTTTTTGTATGAACGAAGAAAGCGTTTATTCAATTGGTAGTTGACACGGTCAGAATGTTTGGCATGGTGACGGGTAGTTTTGTGAACTGGGCAAAGTGCAAAGGATATTGGCATGGGAAATGGTCATCAACACTGCCAGCCTTTGCTAATATTAGTTGGGTCACCACTCCAGTGAAGTACTTGGGCGTTGAACTGGAATATTACAGGGATAGCGAACCATACTGGCGTAGCCAGACACAGGCGTTGAGGGAGAAGGCCGAGAAATGGAAGGGGGCAAGGTTGTCAATTTTTGCAAGGGCCACTACATGTAACTTATTCTTTGTACGAAGGTCTGGTATATAATGCAGGTACTGCATTCTTCGCGAATCAACGTCCACCGCGCTACCACAACACGTTGCAAGGCGAGGAACAAGAGTTAGCCTAGGACGTGCTCGCTGACGCCAACTCGCGTGACACGTGAGTAGAGAATGTGCACACCAGCCACGGAGAGCTACGATTATGCGGAAGGTGCGGCTGGAAGTGTCGCAGTTGTCTGTTGTAGTTATTCGCGCCAAAAGACAAAGGAACGAAAGTCAATGAAGGGACGCAAACACGATATTGCAGTAACGAAGTTTTTGATAAGTAGACAGCTCCACGGGGTCCTTACTTACCCCCGTGCTAGCTAGGTACGTGTGCCCCAGTGTTTATGAAAGTGATGTGAGTAAACTGTGTGCGAAGGAGAGAGCCACCGCGGCTCACATCCTGGGGGACTGCAGAGTGAACCCAAGAGAGGCCAGCAAGATGACGACGCTTCCGCCGCAAATTGAGACGGCGTTGAAGACCTACGATCGAGAAGCACAGCTTCAGGCCGTGCAGCAGGTCTCGGCAGCTGTGGAAAGGCAGCGACTGAGCGAAACTGAGGGGAAGGGGGGAAGCACCCCCAGGAAGGGGGCGGCGGCCCTCTTGACCCGAAGGAGTAGCGAGTGAGCAAGACCTCGAGGAGCACGGCGCCCGAGATAGACGTGATGGCCGCGTCGCGGTGAAGACCCGTCTTCCCAGTGGGGAGACATCTTAACCGACTGCAAGCCATTCAATGAAGTTGTTCTCTCTCTCTCTCTTCAAAGCACGCAAGCAGACTTACAGGGACCGAGAAGCACTTTTCTAGGAAATTACAAAAACCCTGTAGAGGAAGAAGAAGAAAGAAAGGAAAGGCCGGGAGGTCAACCAGGTGTAGAGCCCGGTTTGCTACCCTGCACTGGGGGAATGGTGCTCAGGGAATAAAAGGGCGGGACAAGAGGAAGAGATAGGAGTGGGAACGCGCGCTCTCTAGTCCCGTTTCGGGCGCTATAGTCTTTCACGCAAGTTCGTTTCACTCAGGAAGCGTAAGAGGGCTTTCGTCGCCTTCTGCGATGTCGATGGTAAAGACCGATGACATAGAATAGTTTCCACTGTAAATGGCCGATTGTCCAATCGGCTGAGCGCGGTGGCAAGAATGCTCCTCTCCGACGAGTATTCGGGGCAGCGACACAGCACATGTTCTATAGTCGCTTCCGCCCCACAGGCGCCACAGTGGGCGCTGCTAGCCATCCCGATGAGGAAGGAGTAGGCTTTCGTGAAGGCCACTCCCAACCACAGTCTACAAAGTAAAGTTGACTGGGGCCGAGACAGCCCATACGGAATACGGCGCTGAAGAAGAGGATCCTGAATATACAGACGGGGATTCGAGAAGTCCGGTGTGCTCCATTGCTGCATGGTAATCTTGCGTGCAAAGGAGCGAAGTGTCGTGGCGGTATCGGTCCTTGAAAGCGGAAGCAGAATGGTGCGGTCGCTCTCATGGCCTGTACGGGCAGCTTCACCCGCCAACACGTTACCGATGACTCCGAAGTGACGTGGAAGCCACTGGAATATTACGTCATGGCCGGCTGTGATGGCTTGATGGAATTTTTCTCTTATCTCTGTCACCAATTGGTGTAGGGGGCCGTAGTGCATGCCTGCGCGTAATCTCTGTAAGGCAGCCTTGGAATCCGAGAAGATCGCCCAATTTTGATGAGTAGCTCCGATGACATGATCAAGAGCCTCACGAATGGCTGCAAGTTCTGCTCGAGCTCGTGGTATGGCAAACGCGGAATCTAGTTGTGGCAAAATCTGCTGGCACAAACATCGCACCTGCCGAACTGGATGACGTTACTGAGCCATCCGTGTACACATGTTTCCAGTCGTTGTACCGTTCATGCAGTAACAGCAGAGAAAGCTGTTGAAGGGTCAATGGTGACAAGTCGGCTTTTTTTCGAATTCCCGGAACAATGAGGCGAATCTCAGGTTGTGCCAGGCACCACAACGGGGAGGACGGTGTTCCCGCAGGGGCGTACCTTGAAGTGATTGCAGCCCTGTGCGTTGTGATAATCGCTGAAAAAGTAGATCGTGGTCTATTTTGAGGAAGCTGCGCCAGATGGTGAGAAGGCAGCCTCGTGAGGAGCCTGATGTACAGGCGTAGTGTTTCAGTAGCCACGTACGTTGCTATTGGGTGTTCCTGAGCGATGAAAATGGTGCCCACTGTTGATGCACAATGCGGCAAACTAAGACACGCACGCAGAGCCTGCGCTTGGGCGCTCTGTATTACCCGCAGGTTAGTGGTGCAAGTGTTGGAAATTGCTGGAAAGCTGTAACGCAAGGCTCCTATGCCTCAAGGAATCAATGTAGAAACGCATTGCTGTTGTAATTATTGCCCTACGTTCGGTATTAGGCATGTCACGAGCGATAAAAGCACCCCTCAATCTCCGCCGATCGCTTCCTCCTCCCTCTTTGTTTCTTTCGAAAGAACTGGAAACATTGGGACTCTTCGATTTACCGCCTCGGACTCACCGAGGATAGTCCGCAGGTAGTCCGAAGATTCTCCATGCCATAGGAATGCATATGAAAAATGAATGCCGGATTGTTGCTCGGGGAGTCCGTGGTGAGTCCGGGACGGTAAATCGAGGAGCCCCACTGTAAATAGTCACGTGACGTCAGGACGCTCGACTTTCCGTCTGTGAATCCTGCCAACGCCGCCTGTGCGTTGATCCTGCTTATCTTAGGCACTATGGGTCCGAACCTTAAAGAATGGTAACCCTTGCTCTGCCGACCGCAACGAGTGGTTATACGTTTCTGTAGGCCCTAGGGTTGCTGAGTTATTCAACTTTACGTCTGCCCGCCTACCCCACCCTTGGTCGCGCCCTACTCGTAGCCGGTTTTTGGCCGGATGGTGCGGACGCTACGATTTGGATATTTGAGGTTTTTCTCCTTCCTAACTTACTGTCGGGGGCGGCGGAAGGGTCTCGGAACCTATTTCAACTACTTATTGGTACCTACCGAGTACATTGATTACTTTATTTTTCGACTTTTGCTCCGCCGGCTTGGCCGGTTCGGCTTGCGACGAGAACGGTTTGATATCAGCAAACACGAGTTCGATATCTGAACGGGCCGGCGATAAATTCGGTCGGTCGTCAGTACCTAATTGTCTTGATAGAAATTTTATTGCGCCGAGAGAGAGAGAGAGAGCGATCTTTAATGAAGTCTGGCGATGTTAGCTGGGCTAAAATGCCTAACTTGCTACGCCAGTTGATGACGTGATGAAGATGATGGCGATGATGTTCAAGAAGTTGATGCGTACATATACGGCGAGTTATTCACAGCGACTGGTCTAGACCTGCGCCGAAACCCACGCTGGCCGTTCGCATGAGCAAGACGGGCTATTGCAGCTATCCTAGCCCCCAGAGAAACAAATAAAAAAAAGATAATGCTCCTCCTCCCTTCTCTCCTCTTTTGTTTTTACCGGCGCATTTATTTTCCGCAGAGCTCAAAAAACGGCGTCCGACGGTGCCAAAAGTAACTTCACTTTGATAGCGACGTCGCCTCGGTCGCTATCGAAAGCACCAGCAGTGCTGGCATGACGGTGTGCTTAACGGGAGGTGTAGATAAAGGACCACACACGGAAAGGCGATCGGCGATAAAGCCCGCTACTGGAAACGTGAATTCTTTTTCTTATAATTTTCATTTCCCGCATCACCGATTACGTCACCGCGGGAAGTTTGAAATCTTGAAGGTTGAGACGCCACGTGGTGCCAACCAGCTGAACTAGAAGCTTCCTGTCCCAGATTTCTGGATATGGAGAAATCGCTGTTCAACTGCTCATCAAACGTGACGCAAACACGACTGCAGTCGCTGTTTGCATCAGGATAAACCGGAAGCAAGTGAAGCAGCGGTGATTAATAGCAGTATACAAGCAACTGAATACAACATTACCACGTACCAAGCAGTTTGGTCAGTTCCGGTCAAATCGCTCATGCTTCCCCAAACTCCCCTGTCATTTGCCGTTCGAGACCACTAAGCAAAATGTTTCTCCATTGGACCTGTGATCAGTATTTACGCTTCACTGAAGAAAAACATTGGCCTTTTGAGGCCCCGCAAGTTTTGGCGTCGAACGATTTTCTCATGCGTAGCTCGCATGCTCCCTTGGAAAGCGGTACTGCCACCCCAAGTATGGACGAGTAGCACCATCCAGCGGCAGCCAAGAAAGAAGTTGTGCGCGTCAGGCCACTTAAGCCCTTCCGGTGAAAACGTGTTTTTGATAGTTTCAACCTTATTTAAAAAAATGCCAGGTGTAAGAGGGGTATAATAGTGTTCTCTGTGAGCTAATCTATCAACCTAGAGAGACTTGCATTTTAACTTCATTGTCATTTAAAGTTGTGCTCGAGTATATTGTGCGGAAGTAATATCTTTTTTATTGCTGCAAAAGCCACGATGGTTAATGTACTGGCACTTGGTTTTATGAAGCCTTTGCATTCCTAATTTAAGTACTGAATCTTCGCAGGGAACCTGGCATAACAATTTTATTACTGTACCGAATTATTAAGTTCATTTAACCATAGTGTCTGTTTTGAATTTTACATGTGGGTCATTTTTTTTTTCTTTTTTGCTTTTTCAGGTAGATGTTCCTTTGAAAATTATCCTCCGCATCGATGGCCAGAGTGTCTTGACTGCATCACCTTTACTGGGAGGACTGTGTAGTCTGTTTGCATCGTTCTGGGTTTTCAACATTCAATATCCCAAGAAGGCACACAGAGCTCTAACGTTTGTGGAACATGCCTTTTTGGACCTTGCCAGCACCAAACCACGTGAGAAGGATTTAGAACTAATTAACTTTTATCGCATCAATATCCCTCACCAATATTTTATTTGTTTTCAATCCTGTAATCATTGGATAGTAGTTTAAAAAATTTCGTATTATGTTTCTGACGTTTTCTTTTTTTTACCGAACAGGGGATATTTGATGGGCCCTTCAGTATGCTAATAATAGAGCTATCTTTTAGTGAAGCAATAATATTAACCAACTAATATAGCTTGAAACAATTATCTAAATAATGTTGGCAACTGGTGCCAAATGAATCAAGTTAAAATTATCGGAAAAACACGAATTACATGGCTTTTTCTTCTCACTCTGAAGAAGCTGTCGCAAAACCACGCATTCTGTTCTATATCCTTGGAATTAACCCCTCAGACTGGGTCACTTTTCTTGGCGCATTTGTGTCTTTATCAAAACGCACTGGTATTTTCCGCAGCATATTTCTCGTTCTTTATATTACTCATTTATCCATAGCCATCTCATTTCTGTCTGTCTCCTACATCATTTATCTCTTGTGCCTTTACCATCTACAAAATGCTCGTTACCTTTCAATATCAAATCGTTACACAGCTCTCGCTCATTTCACCACCAATTGAAAAAAATTTTTGTTGTTGTAAACCACTGCAACCATTTTTTTCACTTTGTGTACTGAGTACTGATGCGTACTGATAAGTACTCACGCGTTCTCAATCCTCTAGTATTATATAATGATGTCACTTACCATGCCGTTGTGTTTGTGCCTATATGTTTTTCGCGTATTTCCAGTTCTTGTAGTAATATTGTTTCTACAGTTTGTTCAACTAGCACACAGATCGCTCATTTCACCACCAACTGAAATATTTTTGTTGTTGTAAACCACTGCAACCATTTTTTTCACTTTCTGTACTGAGTGCTGATGCGTTCTGATAAGTTCTGATAAGTACTGACGCGTTCCCGACCCGCTATTATTATATAATGATTTCACTTACCATGTGGTTGTGTTTGCGCCTATCTTTGTTTGTCGCGTATTTCCAGTTCTTGTAGTAATATTATTTGTACGGTTTGTTCAACTAGCATTCTATTGCTGTCTTCCATTCCTAACTGGCGTGTTTTTAGCAATTTACCATTTTTGCTTTCTTATAGGAGGTCGCCCAAAGTTTTTATTTCGGAGCCTCCTTACCATGTACCATGTAAACTTGTATGTGAAAGTTCGTTTGAAATAAACCTGAAACCGAGAAAAACCGTGTGAAATCAGTACTCCCGCAGGGAACTAGAAACTCTCCCTTGTGGCCTTGAAAAAACTCCTTTCGGAAGACCTACAAAACCGCCCCAACTTTGCAAAACTCCATTCAAAAGAAATATATGCTTCCCTTGAACCTCCTAAAAACTCCCCTCGCGAGGCCTACAAAACGTAAAACTCCATGCAAAAGAAGTAAATGCTTCCCTTGAACCTCCTCAAAACGCCCCTAAAATAACATAAGTACTTCCCAAGGGAGCCATAAAAGGCTCCTATTCAACCACCTAAAAAGTCCATAAACATCACTTAAAAACGCCTTGAGGAAGTAAAGAATACTCCATTTTGATCTCCTTAAATTCTCCCTAACATTTCTTAACACTCCCTAACTACCTCCTTTCTATCACCTAAAAACACCCTGTTTTGAGGAGGTAAGCAAAACCTCCCTGTTCCATGTACTAAAAAAACTCCTACAAGGAGGATCACTAGAGGACAGGCGAAAAAGAACCTCTAGGGAGTATATGGGTGGAAAAAAAGTTTAGAGTGTGGCTACAGCCCGCGTGAAAAGATTTTTGCGAAAAGTTTGTCATCAGTACTGCACGGAGGGATGGGACGGTATCCTTCCGCAGTTTTCCAATGCTTTTTTTTTCGAACGTTTTGGGTATCAGTGCGATGTGGGAAACGTAAATTGTAGGAGGGCATGCTACTCCTGTGTAAATAAGACCGTCAGCAGAACAGGCGCACGGACAGTGGAAAATATTTGATAAAAATTCGAACTAAGGCTGTTCGTACCAGGGGATTTCTTTATAGCAGCATATATTTCACTTTGCGTCAATGACCCCGGTTGCACGTTCATCCTCACTGAGCTGGGGCAAGAGATAAAACATCTAAAATCCCTTCTAACTTGGACACCTAGGTGTTCGCGGGTCGGAGTCCGAGGCAAAACTGTTAATTGGAAGCAAGCTTACAGTATACGTTGTGAGCGAGTGGGTCTCGAGAAAAGACAGGAGGAGAAACGAGGCCTGCAAAGACCAGAGCGTGCCAGCGGTGGGCTGTGTTGCGACCGAGTGGGGGCACCCGATCCGAGCTCCGTGGCCTCCGACATACGAGTGGTAGCGTGTATGATGCGAGCGGCCAGCCGCTGTTGCAGCCGTGAAGAAGTCCAAAAGCCGTAGGCCAACGTAACTGTTTACTTCATGGCGAGAGGTGAGCCGAAGCCAAACAAAACAATGCCCCGACGGGCGAGGTTACAATACAGGACTCGAGCAGAGCGACAGCATGGATTCGCTGCTCAAACAGGTTACAGGAATGAGTTACAGCGCTTGGGCGGCTTCTATTTATACCCAAAAGCCGTAACGGTCAAAACGCCAACAAGCGGCCACATGCCACGAACGTCACAGACACACACAGCGCTCTTTCCAGAGTTCGTGACAGTCGGTAGCCTCGGCGCACGTTGAGTCCGAGAGAGGGGAGAGGGGAGGACTCCGCTGAGATCGCGGGGCCTCTGTGTCCTTGAACAAGTCTCGACGTGCCGCTGGCAACCGCCGGAGTTTGAAGCGCGTTGAAACGTGCCCCGCCGGGCCGGAAACCGTCGAAGTTTGAAGCGCGTTGAAAGCGAGGCGTCTGGCCCGGCTTGTCGAAACTTGAATGAACATGCTGGCGCCTGACGGCTGAAAGGCGCACGCAGTGGCTTCGCCGCACAGCCGAGGAGTGATGCGGGAAAGTACGGCGGCGCTGGCCGATTCGTAACAGCTGTAACACGAGACGCGGCGTTCGGCCGCCCGTCGAGTTCATGCAAACGGAGCGGCAGGTACGATCGAGGCTGCAGTATGCGGGTACATATATCAACTCTACAGTCAGAAAGGTTTGAGTGATGATGATGAAATGTCTCAATGATACTAAAGTATCATTGCAGCTGTGTTGCCGTCATAGGGCTGATTGCCTCTGCATAAACAGTCTGTACTCTATCGGTCGATTGCATTGTCCTGAATGCAAATACAGTCGAGTCCACTTATAACAATACCGGTTTTAACAGTATATCGGATATAACAATGGACAGCCGCGGCACCGTCAGCATTTCATTGTATTCTATGGCAAAATAAACCGCTTATAACAATGCTGTCATGATGCAATATCGGTTATAACAATTAAATGTGGGCACTGGAACCAACCCTGAACGAAACAAAAATGCAAAAACGCTGCGACAATGCCACCCCAACCCCGCCTATTACGCAAAAGGGCATGAGAGCATACGCGCGGCGGCCAGGCGATAGCGCACTTGGCCTCGCACGCGGCGAGTGCGCGCCGAAGAGGCTCGCATGCCACCGCTGCTTTCGCCTGCTGCCGCGGCGACGCGGAGGAGGGGGAGGAGGACCGGATGGGCGCCTCTACGGGCAGTGGGGCAGCCCATTCTGAGGGTGCGCCGCCTGTAGAAAAAGCACCGGGGCGCCTAAGCTGCCGCAGCAGCAGCGCTGTGTGCACTGTGCCGACCTCCCGTATTCTTCGCTAATTTGGCCACGTCTCCAGCTCCGCCGTTTGCACGTGTTCCGAGTCTGGTGCTTACCAGCGTCGTTTTCATTGCCTGTTGTCACTGTTCCTGTCATGTTCCTGTCATGTTCATGTCATGTCATGTTTATCATGTTCCCCTCATTAAATGCTCTTGTTTGTCACGTTTTCTTTGTTATTTTCGGCATAACCCGCTTATAACAATAATCGGTTATAACAATGATATTTTCATGGCACCTCAATATTGTTATAAGTGGACTCGACTGTATACCACTCGCGGGAACGGTAGTTCCTGGTTAATGCAGAAAATTCCAGAAGTGTGAGAACAAGCATCGCTGCCCCACACGTACGCTTCCGTCGCAGATCGTCAATGATAAAACGGGATTCGTGGAGCTTGTCTAAGCAGTTTCCTGAGTTAAACATGAACGTAAATGCAAAATAAATGTATTCAGTGACTCCTGCTATGAACATGTGAGTCAAAACGGCACAAATTCAGCTCTCCAACATTATTCTACTTTACTTTTACTTCACTACTGGAAAGCTTTGCATCAGTTTCGATTTCGGTCCACTGTTTCGAATTGTCGTCAGAAGAGTTACGCGAGCGGACGCGAAAGCGATAATGCCTTTCCACTATTGGTGTTTAGTTATGTACAACAACCAGGGGCAAAAGCCGCAAAACTCGCAGATTACTGGCGCAGTCGGCTAAGCGACGTGTCCGGCCGCCAACCGCCGCGCTGAGAAATCGCGCAAGTAGTCCCTTCTCCTTCTGGACCTCCCTTGCTGGAAATACATTGAATGACTTCGTAGGCGGTCCCTTTTTTGCGGTGTGGGAAATGATCTTTTGCGTCACATGAAAATGAAAGGGAAACAAATTCGATATATGACAGCTTTAATTATTTATTTGTAAACAAATAAAATATTGTTCGCCTTCGACCTAAAGCCGAAACAGCTTCGAATGGTATGATATGTCGAATAAAACAAAAAGTCATTCATTTCTGCGTGTCCCTTTAATGAATGCCTTGTTGGCTGCTTGGCCTTCTAAAAGCTGCCGTGCCCAGGACCTAATGAAGGCACCCCGATATTTTTCTGTGATGCATTGTAGCATTTGTATTTTCCCGTTGCTGATATCATCAGTATCTCATCCCCCTGGATAAACTCTTTCAAATTAATGCCACCACGTCAAAATCCTGTCCATTCCGTCAAATTGGTGGTGTTTTAAGAACCCCACCGGAGCCGAAGCCTTTAGATTGATTGATTGTAGGGTTTAACGCGCCGACGCAACGCAGGCGATGAGGCGCGCCGTAGTGGAGGGCTCCGGATTAATTTTGACCACCTGGGGATCTTTATCGTGCGCCGAAATCTCGTACACACGGGCGTTTTTGCTTTTCGCCTCCATCAGAAAAGCGGCCGCTGCGGCCGGGAATCGAACCCGCGACCTCGTGCTCAGCAGCGCAACGCCTTAGCCACTGAGCCACCGCGGCGGGTCAAGCCTTTAGAGTCAAGTTTATAAATACCTGCTTGAAAAAAAATCTCACTTTTCAAAAAAAATCGATAAACCAGTGCACTTTAGTCTAATATGTACGCAGGCAAAAAGAATGCATGGAACATTTCCACTAGAAGAAGATTACTACCAAGCTTCCATACCTCCCACTAAAAGCGATGCACACGTTCTTTCTATGGGCTTTATCATATATTGAAGACATCAGGGGCCGATCAGAAGTAATATAGATCCTGCCCAGGCGAGCTCCTGAGTGCACCAGAAATGCGCGAACTGCATGTACAGGTGCCGTAAGCAGTAATTGGAACAAGGATTTGTGCATATCGCGATATATTTGTCTTACCGGCTTTATGACAGCCGGCCATTACCGGTTTACAGGAAGCTTTTTCTATTAGGAAGGACTCTTAAACCAACACCGATGCAGCCAGGAAGTTTCCGGAAGAAGAAATTCATGTAAACTTACGAGACCATGTTCCAATTACTTTTGACGACACCTGTACATACACTGTACTCTTTCGCACCAAATGCCAGCAAGGCCGTCCTACTTCAAGTCAAAGTGTTTCAGTACTGGCGAGTCTGGCGTCATACCGCGCAGTACAAACCAGTCGAAGCATGACAGATCAACTGAAATCTCCTTTAGGCAGTGTGTCATGTTGCGGAATTGTGGAAGAAGAGGAAGACGACCGCGTACGATCATCGCGATCAGGGGCTAGAAGAGAAGGAAGCGAAATAAACCTCGGTCCGGCTCAGCCATGGCCTCGCGTCTGCGTCCCGTTCCATAACATTTCTGGTGCCGTGAAACCCGGGAACGACGGACCAGCGGACTTCACGGCGCAGCGCCTTCAAGGTAGTGCGGGGCCTCAGGTTCATCGGATTTTCTCATTTCGGAAGCCTCACCCTTGAACGTTGCCTGCCATGGCTGCGTGCTGGACGCAGACCCCCCGCCTAGAACCCGGAGATGAGCCCCACCCATCGGACAATCCCGACCCTTGCTTCGCTGCGCTCCCTGGTTCTGATGACTGGCAGGTCGTAGAAAGACTTCGAATTTCGCGGGTCATCCTCCGGGCGGACATAACTGAATTAGCCAGTACAACTGTTCGTGCCTTGCAATCGTCAACAGTGAATATCAGTATGCTTATGGATTTGTGCCGTGAGGTAGAACAAAAACAAGACGAACTTCGAAAGCTGGACGGTCATATCCAGAGCCTTCTCGACTTTGACAGTTTTGTGGCAGACTTAGAAGAAGGCGAAGAGTTTTCATACGCGATAAGTCGCACGAAGGTTTCGTTAAAGGAACGAATCTCTCAGGCAACGTTGAGGACGTCGTTCACCGGGACGAAGACTTTGTCGCCACCTCAACCGACGCAAGATCCTCTCAGAGGAGGCACCTCCCCGAAAAAAGACGCGGCCAGCGCAGTCCTCCCCTTCGCAACAAGGGCTGCCTTCGAAACCGTGGCTTTGTCGTCGTCTGTGGAAGAGAGGCTGGACCAGCACAGCGACCCTACACTTCCAACATCGTCGGTAAACCAGGCCGCGGGATGTACCAGCAAGACCGAGTTCGACCGATCCGCCGGTGCTGTGGCATTCCGCCGAAGCGATGAAAATACTATCTCGGACTCGGATGCGCCCGTGGGAAAGCACAGGAAGTCATCGCACATAGACAACAGGAAGATTAAGTCAACGGATGGATGGTTTGTGTCACGACAGGAAGAGATTCACTCGTGCACTGCCGTCACGGAACGAGTGGCTTACTAGCAGACCCCGGAACAAGCGAATTCAAGCACATGAAATTGAAGCCTCCGTTCTACCATTAGAAGAAAGGAAAACCAGGTTGGTGGCAATGACGCAGACGAAAGTGGGAAATACTCAGACAGTGCGCAAAAAGAGCATCGAAAGCGAACAGAAAAGGGAAAAGGGACCACTGACCAGAAGATTGAGGCTGCATCCAGAATACGATTTATCCATGTTCGTTAGGCACTCCGGTTCGAGCAAAACAGCGTGCCCCGTCTTAGCCAAGAAAGTGTCAAGAAGAAGGCATCGTGCCTCAAAGCATCGACGGAGGATAAAGCAGAAAGACATCTACCACCTCCAGACTCCGCACGATTGACATTGGACTAATCTACGGCAAGCCTAGACCAACCTGCTCTGCATTTCCTCACCACTAGCGCCACCGTCGGGGGTGGGAGTGTGTTGCGGAATTGTGGAAGAAGAGGAAGACGACCGCGTACGATCATCGCGACCAGGGGCTAGAAGAGAAGGAAGCGAAATAAACCTCGGTCCGGCTCAGCCATGGCCTCGCGTCTGCGTCCCGTTCCATAACATGTCACTCTCAGTTAAAAAAAAAAAAATTACAGAAATTTTGAGAACTGTCCACCAACGCGTAAGCATTCTTACGGCGCTCCTACACCTTACGTTTCCCTGGTGGCATTTCAGGAACCGCCTCGCCACATCCAACCAACTCCAGAGCGATCATATCAACTGAGCCGGAACGCCGTCTAATCGCCTGTTCTGGTTGTTCCGAGAACGCGCCAGTTTCCCCCCCCCCTTTTTTTTTGTTACGAAGACGCGGAAACGGCTATTTCGCCAATTTTTTACCTTCACCAATCATATTGTACTACTACGGCTATCATCATCATACAGTTTCAGCTCTTCGACTCATCGCAATCTTTTCAGAAGTGGTTAACTCTGGAGGTATTGAGTGTAATGCAAAGAATTTTCGCCCAGCTAATACTGAGAGCGAAAGCTTGCACCGTGCAGAGTTTCAAGATTTGCGCGTTGCTGTACTACGTTAAGGTGGCTTGACTACGTTCCAGAGCTGTGAAAACTACCTCATTCAAACCTATGCGCAGTAACTTTTGACAACAAATTACACAAAAACTATTTACAGTTCTGCAAATATTTTTAGTGTTCATACCAACGTCTACTCCCTCCTATATGCGAAATATCACTTTTTTGCAGTGGTTTTACTAGGTTCCTGAAAGGTCAAAATTTAGCGCGTGAAAGCTGGGGATGCCAGACTTCGTATTCTTTTACTCAGCAGCCCCAAATGATGCTTCTCTGCACACGAATCCGTAATTCGGAAAAGTGAGCTTTCAAGCTGGCCTTGACACCCTGATCAACGCCACCTGTGTAACATTGCCTGCCGCGTCTGCCGCTTTCCAAATGGGAGCAGTGGGGACGCCTGAAGCATGCCCACCGGCGCGCGCCGCACCACGGAACAGCTAAGAAAGACCGGAGATGCCGAGCGGAACGCGTTCCGCTCCCCGCTAGCAGACGACGCTCGCTTTCCTAGCGCAACTCGCAACCGCAGCGCCGCGGTGGCGAGAGTCGCGGCCGGCCGCCTTCTCTCCACGGCCGCGGCGGGGAGATACGGAACTGAAACTAAAGCACGGCAAACTGTTCGCATGGCGACGCAGTGAAACATCCCCCTCGCGAGGGGCACGATCAAATGCGGAGCATTTTCGGGGGCGCACGACGTTAAGTAGTTTGCGTTACGTTAATGTTGTTGCACTTGTGGCAACTGCTGACGTCAGCAGTAATTTGAATGAGTCAATGATATAAGGCGCGTTCGTAGCCTCCCATTCTGTGTCGGCTTTGTGGCGCAGTGGGTAGAGCACCATGTACATTGTGTTCCGCCCGCAGGGTCGAGGGATCGAAACCAGGCGCCGGATAGTATTTTTTTTATATAGTGTAGGGGGAGGGGTGCGGACTACGACTACGGACGTCAACGCGGGTGACATCGTGAGTTACTGAAATGCTCTGCATTTAAAACTAGGCGTCCGACGCACTCATCAGCTTGACCGCGAAGCTCTCCCCCGGGCCCCTGTCGACGCCCGCGACCAAAACCCTTGTCCTTCCCCTCTCTTCCTCACCTTAGCAGAAGCTTCTAAGCATCCGTCGCACGTCCCTCCTCTCCACTCCGGGCTAACCCGCCGCAAGCAAGTAGCCATTAGGCAGGCACAAACATTGACACTGCACACACCCACCCGGCTCCATCTATTCCAACGCACGCCGGACACCTCTGCCCCAACTCTGTCCCCACTGCCTAATCACCTATACCCAGGACCACATTCTGTGGGAGTGCCCCCACAACCCTACACAACCACACAATTGCACCAGAGAGTGGCTGGCTGTTGCGGCAAATCTCAAAAAACAGCGGGAACTGGCGGCCCACATCATCAGAGCCCTCAGCGGCTCCATGGACCGCGGCGGTTGATTCGTCCCCACCATCCCGTGAATTCTATATGTCTATCTAGGGGCCCTAAACAGGGAGGCGCAGGATCGCCACCTTGCGGAGGCTGTACAAACCCTGTAAATTGTTCCGTATAGTTTTATGAAGCGCGCTGACCGGCGGCGAGGTCGTACTTTGGAGTCTTGCCGGTAGTACGCGGAAGCGCTAGCGAGCGGAAAGGGGCAGAACAGAGCAACAGGAAAGGCTTACGGGATAGGCATTGTTATACAGGAAGCGTTGCCCTGATACAAAGAGGATACCATACTCATTCATTCAATCAATAAATAAATCCACCAATGAGAAGGACTGTTCTCTCTCTTCCACAGCCAAGGACAAAGAAACCGAGCGCATGCGTCAGGCTAATCAGGCATACAGCATGGAGCTCGGACTTCGTTTAAGAAAACTACAAAACAAGCATCGACACCGCATTATGGATGATAAGGCGCCCGTATTGGGACCCCCCCCCCACTACACACACACCATGTGTTCCTGGCAAGGATTATGTTTGCAGATTGTCTTTGAAGGACTATATAGTGTCACTATATAGAGCAGTTCTTGCCCAAGACGCCGAGCGCATGCGTGTCAGGCTAGGCAGGACCCAGCATTCACCGCCAGAGAAGCCGAGCGTAGTGGCAGTAGATAAGGCATTAGAGTACTGCCACTGAGGGCGGCCATTTTGTCGTTCATCAGTGTTGCGAGATTGTCGCATCTACGGCCTCGGTAATAACTTCGACCGGGTCGTTTGTTAACACTACCGAAGATGCAGCAAAACGGCATCTTTGGACACACTTCTGCTGCTGAAATGCCGTTACACGCGTTATCTTTGAGTCGCACTCGGAACGACGTCAGTCGCGCGCAGCCGCAGAGCAGGGAGGACAGAGTTGACCGACTAAAACGCATGAACCACAGAATGGCGGCGCCCATGAACCGCAGTGTAAAAAAATGTCACGTAATGCGAATGCGAACTGGCCAATGGTCATGGCGGTGGCACGGAACAATAGTAGAAAAGAGCGCCGATACTCTGTACCCTTATCTAGTGACACCAGCCGAGCGCAAGCGACAAGCCCGCCGAAACGTCGAGAAACATTTCGTACCCTCTTCCATCACCATTTGTAGTGGTTTACAACAGCTTTGCTGGACATCCACTTTCGCAGGGCGGGATGGCGACCAATTTTGTAACGTGAGCTACAATGGCCGAGGTTGAGCAGTTTCGCGTGGCTCCTGGAGAGCCGTGCTGCGCATGCGCGGGGAGCAGTGACGCCACATGGCGCACAGAACGTTGCTCGCTGCCCGGCGTCTATCACACACCCCACACGCCCAGCGTCTTCGCCGACCTCCGTTCCGCACGTGGCGGCCCGGTCCACTTGATGATCATGGGAGGGGTGGCCGGGTGTGGAACCGATGGCTCGTGCTCGCAGCAACACCGGCGTGCGCCTGTGGAACCAGCTTAGCTCTGGGGCGATTGGTGACGCTGCGCCCGAGCCGCTTGATAAATTTACATGTGTCACATAATGCGTATACCGTGTGTGTGGGTCATCGAATCAGCTGAAAGCATGATAATCAGGCTAATCACAGACAACCAGGAAAGCTAAGAATAACCAGCTGAACCTTAGCTCACGCTACGTATATCCTGGCATAGCCGAGCTAAGCCACTGCTAATTTTTTTTTATCAAACTTTTTGTTTCAGTTGTTTCTTACAACTGTAAACCAATCAGCCACATTTAGACTATTATAACGATTTTATGTTAAAACTTCGCCAATTTGTGCAGGCATAAAGCGTTACGCTTATCACGTTACGGGCAGATTTTGCGAGGTACTGGCGAAATAATTCTTGCGTATTAGAAGTTAGCCAGCGAACAAAGTCTCCTCTCATGTGCATTGTTTGTAGAATATGCACAAACAGCCCGCCAATCAACTCCAGTGACAGCAAGGTCATAGCAAATGAATTTACCTTCTCAAAGAAAGGTAAATAAAAGTACAACAAATTCCGTTACTCATCAGCCCCACAGAAGGCTTCCCTGCATACACACTCGTAATGCAGGAAAGTAAGCTTTCAAATCGGCCTGACGCGCAGGCCTGACCGGGCCTGATAGGTACGACCGGAGGAACTAATTTGAACAATGAGCAGTTAAAGATCATCGCTGATAGGATGAAAGATGAAATCAATAAATACCCAGACAAAAATTGGGATTACGACGAAATGATTGCGTTCATAAATGGTAAGATGAATGAAGCATAGCAACGAAACCGATGGAAAGGAAACAGAAAACCGAGAAGCTGGTGGAATAAGGAAATAAAAGAGGCTATTGACCAGCGAAAAAAGGCGTCGAGAGAACATAGAGAGGCAAAAAGAACTGGTATGGAACCGAAGGTAGTGAAGGAGAAGTGGGATATCTACCGTGGGAAAAAACTATAAGTGCAGAAAATGGTGCAAGCAAAGATCAAGCACAAAAGCGAACAATGGATGGCACAAATACGGAAGAAGGACAAAAGCGCATCCAAGAAGTTTTGGAACCATGTCAAATCACTAAGCTCAAAAAACGATAACCATCAAAAATTCCTGATTGATGAGGAGGGGGAACATTTAGAAGGAGAGCACGCGTTGGCGCATATTCTTCATCGAGTGATTAGTAAGAAGTTTAGGACAATAGTGGTAGGGAAACCTGCACCGATATCATCAGCGCCACAGAAGACTGCAGAAAGGGAAACAAGTTGGAGCAACCTGGATTGGAAAAAAGCAAAGAAAAAGGTTTCCCCCCAGACAGCAGCGGGCCCGGACGGATTACCAATGCAACTGATAAACCTGCTTGGACCTAAAAGTAAGGCATCATTTATGAGTGCAATAGATAAGGTGATACAAACCAAACAAGTACCGGAGGACTGGCTAGAAAGTAGGATGAATTTAATATATAACGGCAGAGGCAACAAAGCCAGCATCCATTCATACAGACCACTCACAGTAACGTCAGTGGTGTATAGATTCGTAATGCAGGCGATAAAATCAGAAATTCAAGCATTGATGGAAGAAAATGAAATCCTTGGGGAACTGCAGAATGGATTTAGACAGGACAGGCGATTGGATGATAATTTGTTAGTGATAACGCAACGCATTGAAATTGCGAAAGCGCATAATAGACCATTATTGATTACGTTCTTGGATATTGAAGGGGCATATGACAACGCAAACAGAGAACTGCTGCGGAGAATGCTGAAAATCCAGGAATTATATGACGAGTTAAACTGTTCCTTATAGGAATCTATAAAGATAATAGAGTGCACCTCACATGGGAAGGGCAGAAATGCGCCCGGCAGGTCATCACCCATAGGGAACTGAAACAGGGATGCCCTTTGAGCCCAATACTGTTCATGCTTTACATGGCAGGGTTAGAAAAGAAACTGGAAGAAAGTCAAGTAGGGTTCAGCCTAACCCATATGCTGCAAGGCGAAGTGGTACAACAGCGTATTCCGGGAATTTTATACACAGACGACATTGTTATTTTAGCTGATAACCAGACCGATATGCAACGGCTCATAAATATTAGCGGCCAGGAATTCGCCCCCAACCTCGGGTTAAATTTTAGTGCAGAAAAATCGGGAATAATTATTTTCAATGACACTACCACTGACGTAGTGTATATCCAGCATGGCGAATTAGGCAGAGTGAAGGAATATACATATTTGGGAGTGTGGATAAACGAAGGGGATAAATATATACTTAATATCTCACGAGGAGCAACTTAAGGGTAAGGGAAAGCGAAACGCAGCTATAATGAAGCATAGAGCTCTGTGGGGATATGAAGTAGTTAGAGGAATGTGGAAAGAAGTGATGGTTCCGGGTCCCGCATTTGCGAATGCTGTACTTTGCTTAGAATCAGACGTTCTATCAGGCCTTGAAGTGAACCATGCAGAGAACGGTAGGCCGTTTGGCCTTAAGCGCGCATGGAAAAACAACTAACGAAGCATGCAGTGCAGGGAGATATGGGCTGGGCGTCGTTTGAAGTTAGAGAAGCGCAGAGTATAATATGTTTTCAGAGGAGTTCGAGAGCAATGGATCAACGTAGGTGGGCTAAGGTTTTTAGGTACATATACTTGAAAAGCGTGGACACGCATGGGTTAAGGACAACTAGAAGGCTAACGATGAAATACGGAAAGAACACTGGAGAATCCAAAACAGCCAAGGTAACCAAAAAAGAGGCAAGGCAGATAGAAACGACTAAATGGAGAGAAAAAATGGAAGCTAAAACGTCGTTAGAGATGTACAGGGCTGAGAAATTGGACATCAGAAAGGAAAATTTCTACGATAATTCCCAGGGCAGTGCTTTGCTTTTTGATGATAGAGAAGGTTGCTTACGAACTAGGAGCTTTGTGGGGAAGTATTCACAAAATGATGGGGTATTCGTGGTCTGCGGAAAAGAAACAGAAACTATGCGGCCCATAGTGTTAGAATGCGAGGGTATCCATCCAAATTTACACGAGGAAAATATTCGGCTTCCAGAAGCCCTAGGATTTAAGGGTAGCACAGAGGAAGTTAACTTGAGGCGACGAAAAGAAGATTAGAATGCTGGTGGACAAAAGGCAGAGAGGGGAATATCGCCTGGAACAGTTACCACCTGTAACAGGAAAAAAAAGTATTTTGGGCCTAATTAGTTTTTTGTGCCTCCCCCTAGACAGCGCTAGTATTAAACCAAAAGTATAAAACATAGTTATATTACTCCTTTTTGGTAAGATGACACTTAGTCACCCCCTACAAAGGGTAAACCAATAGCGATCATCATCATCGTCATCATCATGACGAGAACTGTTTTGCTGGTCAGTGGATGGATGACTCTATTAAAAGAAGGAGGCTAAGAGGTCAAATATTCTTAGGGCCTGCAACACTTTCAATAGGCGCTTTCACTATTTCCTTCGTGCCTGGAAGCACTGCGACAGCTCAAGTTATCGCCAGCCTGGAGCGGCACTGCGTGATTTGCTCGTCGCAGCGGATCGTAAATACACGCATGCGAATCGAAGCATTTGCTCAGAAAGTGCATACAGCCATCAGGAAAGCCAACCGAGTCTGTGACACCTGCGCGATAGGCAGGTATAGGGGGTATTCGTTGAAAAGTTCTGTTAATTTCTTCGCTTGGCAACACTGGAAACGGCCACAGAGAGGGCCGATGCGCCACGGACATGGCGCGGCTTGGGCCACTGCGACCGCACGCCGAAAAAAAAAAAAAAAAAACGCCCGCGTGCGTCATCTGCTCCGTTTCAACCCGGTTCTCAACGGGGGTGTCAACAGCTATGTTAATGGCACTCACATTGGACTCGACAAGTACCGCCATCCCGCGGAGCCCGACGTAACAAGTGACGGCGCACCGTGGGCGCGGAGGTCATGGGCGCACTCACACGGTTGCCTGCATATAAAAGGCGCAAGCCCTGCTGCCTCATCCATGCACAACTTAGTTCCCTGGGTGGCAGAAACAGTTACAGCATCCCGTTCAAAAAAAAAAGCTGCATCAAGTGATGCTGTCGCCAGCAGCTTTGCAAGCAGCTTACATTCAACATAGCAGCATGCACTGCAGCCCTGTTCTTTGCCACCACTTTTGGAAGCACAATTGCCTTAAGCACATGACCTGAATGGACCTGCGAAGTGGTCATATCAACTCACAGCGGTCATATTCATATGAGTCATGGGGAAGGCCATCGGCTTTACTTCGGGCCTGGAAACTCTGCGACAGCTACATATATAGGAGTGAATCTGAACGAGTAGTGCCTAAATGCTGATATCGCCCTAATCTTGAAAATAAAACGTGTTTGTTTTCTGACACCACTTCCTTTTCCTCGCCCAATACAGCCAATGATTCCCAAAGGCCCCGGAAATGCTTCCGAACGGCTGTGAACTCTAGAGCATCTTTGTCCTAAACTTGCGATTTTTTTTTCGGGCGTGCTAATGACCAAGTAACTTTATGCGCGTCTCGTAGCTTTAATGTCACCGCCAAATGAACCGCCCACATTCCAAAAGGCAACTGTATCCTACGGTTTTGGGAACGGGTGGCATCACCGCGTAAGCATAATCAGGGGCAATTGGACGAAAACGAAGAACACGCATGGTGCGCGGAAGCGGTGGTGCGCGGAAGCTGCGGATCCAAATCGGTCAGTTTGGCCTAGCAGAGCGGTGGAGAATCATACTGCCCGGCGCCGCTCGACCAGCTCGCGCTTCTGCCTCCGAGATTCGAGGACGCCGCCATGAATGCCTCCGGGGATGGCATCGAGGAATCGAGCACCTGCAACGACGACGCCACCGCGACCGCTTCCGCCCAGCAGCCCATCAGTGACGACGGCCGCCAGTCCGAATTCTCGCCAGGCGCCGTGGCTCGCTCCATATCCATGCTGAGGGCCCTGAGGCAAGCCGGCATGAATGCCTCCGGGGATGGCATCGAGGAAAGGAGCCCCTGCAACGACAACGCCACCGCGACCGCTTCCGCCCAGCAGCTCTTCAGTGATGACGGCCGCCAGTCAGAATTCTCGCCAGGCGCCGCGGCTCGCTCTATGCCCATGCTGAGGGCCCTGAGGGAAGCCGGCCGCTACTGCGACGCCAAGTTCAGGACCTCCGACGGCGGTGAGCTTCTGGTCCACCGCTTCGTTCTCGCCGCCAGGTACGCGGGATGCGGCGCGCTCTTCACCGAAATGTGTGAGACGCAGGATGCCGGCGCTGGCGCCGAGCAAGGCGAGCTGCTAAATGACGTCAAGTACCCCCCCTTCAGGGAGGTTCTCGTGAGTGACCTGAGCGCGGAGATGCTGGAACTCGCCATCGACCTTGCATACCACGTCCCGCTCCAGGAGCTCGTCGGCGCACACAACGTTCTCGAGGTCCTGGACGTCGCAGAAGCGCTTAGCATCTCAGGGCTACGGGAGCATTGCCTCAAGCTGCTCGTAGAGAGCCTGGAACCGGACAACTGCGTCGGCACCTACCAGCTGGCCGTGAAAAAAGGGTACTGCCCGCTCAACAACCAGGCCTTCCGCTTTTTGGTGCGAAACTTCGAAAAGGTGTGGACCATGAGCCCGCAGTTTCAGTCGCTGGCGTTCGAGGAGCTGTGGAATGTGCTTTACGACGACGAACTCCATGTCACCAGCGAAGTCGAGGGTTCCTTCGGTGCTATCCTCAAGTGGATTGCCGGGGACCCCGAGGTCAGGCGGGGTTTCTTGTCTCGACTTTTGACCCTTGTGAGATTCTTGTTCGGCAGCAACGCCGACATGCAAAAAGTGGAGTCCGAACCGCTGGTACGCCAGGACGAGGAGGCCCTCGAAGTCCTTAGTGTCATCAGATGGGCACTGGACATGGTGGCAACGGACAGCGCAAACTGGAGATACTGGCCTTACCTTGCCGATCGTCGCTGGCTCCGACCCCGTATCCCTAAGGACATCATCTTCATGTTCGGCGGCTGGTGCGGCGGCCCCACCAACAACCTGCTCACTTACAACTGCCGTTCGCGTCACTGGGTTGTGCACCCCAATCAGTGCACGCAGCCGAGATCTTACCACGGAGTGGCCATGCTCGACGGACTTGTCTACTTCATAGGAGGCTTTGATGGCAGAAGCTGCTATCATTCGGTCGTTTGCCTCGACGTGCCCAAGATGAAGTGGTGCATGAAGTCTAACATGCACATGGCTCGCTGCTACGTCAGCGTTGCCCTGCTCCGAGGGTACATCTACGCCATGGGCGGATTCGATGGTGAGGGCCGCACGTCGTCCTGCGAAAGATACGACGCCTCGCGCAACCAGTGGGAGCTCGTGGCATCCATGCACGACATCCGCAGTGATGCCAGCGCCGTGGCGGTCGCGGACCGCATCTACGTCATGGGCGGCTTTACAGGCCTCGACGTGCTGGACACTGTCGAGTACTACAATCCGACTGCCGATGCCTGGACCCGAGTGCAGAGCATGTCGAGGCCCCGCAGTGGTCTAAAAGCAGTCGTGCACGGCGACGAAGTGTACGTGATGGGCGGCTTCGACGGCACCCAGCGGCTAGGCTCAGCCGAGAGACTGGACGTGCGCAAGGGCCGATGGTCGGAGCTACCCACTATGGCCTTCCCGAGGAGCAACTTCGTGGCTGTGCTGCTCGAAGGGAGCGTCTACGCTGCTGGGGGATTCGACGGCACCACGACGGTGTCGCTTGTGGAGCGCTACGACATCGGGGATCGCCAGTGGCACCGCGCCACGGACCTAAGCATCCCGTGCAGCGCTGCGGCTGCATACGTCTACCACGATGTCCCCAACGTCACTCGCTGGTTCTAACTATCTCCCCCTCAGTAGTCGGCATCACAGAACCCAAGTGCCATTACCCACGCTAGCTCTGAACTACATCCTCACACTCCCCTTCACCGCGCCGGTGCAAGTTGCCGCCACGTCGCAGCTCATGGTGACTATAAAGCAAAAAAAAAATAAATGCTTTTCGAGAAATTGGCGGGATTTTTCTGTGCCAGCAAAAATCATTTTTGTCGGCCAATCTTATTCGCCGTGATTTCGCGGGCGTCAGTGTAGCACGAACAGTCGGTTTAAAGACGAAAATGACGAATTCGTGAGTGAAGATGGGGCCGTTGCGTGGTTGGCTTGACGAAATTTATTCGCTTCTATAGGTGGAATGCGATGACGAATTCAACGTGCCGATTCATGATTTCGACCAATTATGCCGTGGGAAAGTCTCTTGTGTACGCATAAATAGATATCAATTAAATCTACCCCGTGCACTGTAATAGGTATTAACAGCGGTCCAATGAAATGCGTTCTGTCACCAAGCTGGAAACCGTTGCTGATTAGGGCTGTGTTCTGGATTAGTGCTGTGCTCTGGAGGTGCTGGAGGGCGCGTTCATCTTGTTGCTACACTACCATTAGTGAAAAAAAGGAGGAATGGCTGTCCGAAATATTGCCAAACCGGCATGTCTCTCTCGTGCAGAAGCTCTTACTTTCAATCTGGCATGGCTTGAAAAATTCGAATGAGTTCAGACTATGCAATGCAATCACACGGAGTCTTAGAATGTCTTCGGTTTGCCTCGTTGAACTCTCAGCAGTCTTGCAATAGCCGAAGCAAAAGAGCCTCTCACTCAGGTTTTATGAACTGAGCAAATCCACAGTTTTCAACTGAGCATGTTCATTATACCCACTCGCGGTGTCAAGCTACTTCACAGATTTGGCAAGGCTTCTGACGTCTTCCCAGAGCATGAAGATACGCTTGCTTCTGAAGATTGCTTTCCTGTGGATGTTATTCTCCCATTCTGTGCGACAAACAATTTAGGGCATGGGCGATATATATATATATATATATATATATATATATACGTATATTATATATATATATATATATCTTGAGAGGACAAGGTTCACCGGAGAGACCGGGGTGACCACTTAATCGGAGGCTCGAGCGAGGGACACGCGAGTACACATCATGATGAGGAGTATTTACAGAGATAGGACGAAATGACGGAGCACGTTTGCTAATGATGATGGTTATGCACAAATGAAAAGGAAGCACTGACGGCAGTCCGAAGATCCGACACCAAGAGCGACTGTGCCAACCGGTGCCGCTGGATTGACCAAGGATACTCCCACTTTCCCGGTACCAGTAGATTGCCCGAGGATGCTCACAATATATATATTCTGGAGGTCGTGGGTTCGGATCCCACCCGGCGGCCATTTTTCTTCACTTTCTGTCTTTCAAAATTGTCCATCTGTTTCAATGACCTACCGCATTCTCCCCTTTGCTTTCATTCTTGACAGCCAACCCTTGTTTCTGTCGTATTTTTTCCGCTTCCGGAAAAAACGGCGCATTTTTTCTCGACTTGAATTTTCAATTATTTATTCCTGCATAAAAAAAAGGCAATCATTCTTCATTCGGCACTATAAAACACTGTTAAAACGCCAAACAGCACTGGCAATAAGGACTGCAACTTTGATATGTGTCCTTACGGAATCCCTCGTCCCGTACGTCTCTGTTCTACAAAATGCATTACGAGGGTTCTGGCTTCAGCAGTCTGAAATGCCTTTGGCTATCCCCGACTTCCGACCACCACGTCTTACGTGCGGCCGCTGGGAAAAGACGTTCTACGTCTTCCCGCGGTGGTCGAGGGGCGGCGCTAGTTGACCGGGCTCTGAGTAGTCGTAAATACAAAACCCCGCGGTATAGTCGAGAGGGGAGTCGCCGCGGAACTAGCTCAATGGTAGAACACCGCACGCGTTATGCGGAGGTTGTGGGTTCGTTTCCCGCTTCCGGAAACAACGGCGCATTTTTTCTCGACTTGAATTTTCAATTATTTATTCCTGCATAAAAAAAAAGGCAATCATTCTTCATTCGGCACTATAAAACACTGTTAAAACGCCAAACAGCACTGGCAATAAGGACTGCAACTTTGATGTGTCCTTACGGAATCCCTCGTCCCGAACGTCTCTGTTCTACAATATATATATATATATATATATATATATATATATATATATATATATATATATATATATCTGTAGCGAATCAGAATAGGAAATGAGGGGCTCGTTGAAAATAAGACAGAAATAAGAATTGGCTGTCAAGAAGACCTCGGAAAGCAAAGGGGAGGATGTAGTAGCTCAAGATAAAGAATTTGGAAAATAAGAAAGTGGAGAAAAAATGCCCGCCTGGTGGTATCCCAACCCACGACCTCCAGAATGCCGGTCTAGTGCGATGGCCACTACGCTACCGGCGGGGCTATTTTCCCCTCCATTTTCTGAGGTATTTATGTCAATGTAATTTTTTTTCCTGTGCTTGGGGGTGGTAGCCAGCGCCACTGATTCGCTACAGCGCATTCTGATTCGCTATATATATATATATATATATATATACAGGGTGTCCCAGCTATCATGCACCAAGATTTAAAAAAAGAGAAATTGCGTAACTCGAAGAAAACCTAGTGCATAATGTTTGCAGTGCTGTGAAGAAGCGGAGAGTAATTTTTTCGTTAATGAGACTTCATTAATTAATTGTAATTAATTATCTAACTCGAGAAATACTGTCCTAATCACTAAAGTGTCAATGAGGCACTTGTAGGTGACCACGAGGGGCATCTAACTGCGCTATTTTCAGCGACGAACTAATTGCGTACTCATTTATTTTGACTGATAAAGGAAACCCGCGAAATATGAAAAATACCACGTGACGACGCTTACGCGCGCATTGTAAAGCAGCGTCCCCAAACAAAGCTGATTGAAAGCAACTGCTTCGCGTGTTACCCGCCCGAAGAGACAGCGCATCCCCTTGATAATAGCATGCATGGAAGGAGCAGCAGCGGCAAGATAAGGAACAAACTCGGTCGCGATTTCTTCTTTCTTTCTTTTGTCTATTTTATTCTGGCTAACTCAGAGGCAGCCTGTTTGAGGGCGTTGCTTTACGGTGCGCGCGGAGGCTCCGTCACGTGGTATTTTTCATATTTCGCGGGTTTCCTTTATCGGTCAGAATAAATGTGTACGCAATTAGTTCATCGCTGAAAATACCGCAGTTAGATGCCCCTCGTGGTTACCTTCAAGTGCCTCATTGACACTTTAGTTATTAGGAGAGTATTTCTCGAGTTAGATAATTAATTACAATTAGTTAATTAAGTCTCATTAAAGAAAAAAATACCGTCCGCTTCTTCACCGTACTGCAAACAATATGTACCTGGTTTCTTTCGAGTTACGCCTTTACTCTTTTTTTAACTCTTGGTGCATGATAGCTGGGACACCCTGTATATATATATATATATATATATATATATAAATATATATATATATATAGATAGATAGATATATAGATAGATATACAGAAAGATAGGTCGGCAGTCTACAACGCCAAAGTAGGCATAGGGGTGTGGTTAAGCTCTTTTTTTTTACTACGGTTAATGAAGTTAATATATTTTTTTTAAATATACGGAAGAAAGAAAGAAAAACACGCGCCCAGAGTGGGGACCGAACCCACGCCTATATATAAGTCGTGAAGTATAGTCTTTAGTTGCTGCAGGAATACGCGCAAAGTAAAAGTACGCTCTTCGGATACTTTATTTCAACGTTTCGACCTGAGACAGGTCTTCGCAGGTCGAAACGTTGAAATAAAGTCTCCGAAGAGCGTACTTTTACTTTGTGCGTACATATATATATATATATATATATATCGCGGGAAAATATTTCTTGGACACCGGCAATTCGTATGAGTAAAAGAAAAAGGCACGTCGAAAAAAAAAGGGTTTAACGTTTCGGCCGAGGGACCGGCCTTCGTCAGAATAACCATTCTGGTTCAGATCTATTCTGATTCTGAACCATTCAGTCCTGGCAGTTCTGGCGAAGGCCGCTCCCTCGGCCGAAACGTTAAACCTGTTGTTGTTTGGACGTGTGTCTTTCTTTTATTACTTATATATATATATATATATATATATATATATATATATATATATATATATATATATATATATATATATATTATATATATATATATATATATATATATATATATATATATATATATATATACAGTAAAAGAGAAGACCAAAGTGTAACGAACGAACATGTATTAACGTTTGGGCTTGGGGCAAGCCTTCGTCAGAAGGCTTGCCTGAAGGCTTTCTGACGGAGGCTTGTCCCAAGCCGAAACGTTAATACATGTTCGTTCGTTACCCTTTAGTCTTCTCTTTTACTGTACATTTTCACCGGCCCCATTGTACTTCATTCATACGCTATATATATATATATATATATATATATATATATATATATATATATATATATTGTAGCGAAGACAATTCGCTATACTCCCCCCCCCCCCAAAGCATCAGAGTCGTCACTACCTACACTACACAGAATGGGTCATGTTGACCAGTGTGAGCAGTGTCATTATCAGCACAAAGACAGTCGGGAATCCTCATCGCCATCGTCTAGAGCTACGGGGTTCGCTCGGACTGCTTCGGTCTGCTCGTGGCTGCTTCCCTGATCCGCGATTCCTAACCTCTCGCCTGCAAGAAGACCTTCGCCAATAAATCATCTTTCAAGTGGTAGAGGAGCGGGGGTCACGCCTTAATTCTGGAACTCAGAAGCCGGCAGTTATCCATGGCCATGGACAACTAACCGAACCGGACTGCTACGCCCTCATCGCCGACGGTGATGTGCTACGGTGCCATGCAGCGAGACCCTCCATTCTTCAACGGAACCGATAATAACGACGCCGAGGATTGGCTGACCACGTATGAACGCGTAAGCAGGCATAACCGATGGGACGACGCCATGAAACTGAATAACGTCGGCTTCTCTCTGAAGGGCGTCGTCGAGTTATGGTATGGGAACCACCAGCGCGACTGCCGGACGTGGTCTGATTTCAAGGTAACGTTCGTTGCGTATTTTGGCCGACCAGTGGTGCGCAAGCTTCTGGCGGAGCAGCGTCTGCGCGTTCGAGCACAGCAGGCTGGCGAAAACTTCACAGCTACATTGAAGACGTCGTCGACCTATGTAAGCGCGTAGACCCATCTATGACGGAAGCTGAGAAAGTCAAGCACATTTTAAAAGGCATAGAGGACGACGCCTTCCAAATGTTTTCGTCCAAGGCATTGAGTACGGTTGCCGATGTCGTCAACTTGTGCTTAAGCTTTGATGAGCTTCGGAAGCAGCGGGCCCGCACTCGAGGATCTCTTGCACGGGAGGACTCTGGGTTGGCAATTTCCGCCGATTCCACGTTACTTACGCAAATTAGACTTCGGGCGTGAGGAAGTGGCTCGACAGTTGTCCCTCCTACCCTCCACGACGAAGTCGGTGTCCACGCTAGAGCCGGCCCTCAGAGATGACATTCGAGTTCAAATTGCCGAAGCACTCCCGCCGCTGTCTCCGCAGTACGTGCCAGTAGCTGCGCCAATCACTTATGCCGAAGTCGCCACCAGACCATTGCAGCAGCCTTCCGCGACGTTCCAGCCGACGTTTCCAGTTCGACCTCGGGTTATGCTGTCGGTGCTTCCCCAACCTCAGTTTGTGCCGCAGTCCCGTAGTGCATGGAGTACACTGGACAATCGCCCTATCTGATTTGCGTGTAGGATGCCTGGGCACGTTTCACGCTATTGCCGCCGTCGTCTACCATCAACGTGGGACTCTGCGCCTGCAGACTTCCCTCCGTCGCCTCAAGTCTATGTGACGCCACGTTCGTCGTTCCCAACTCGCTCTTCGGATCGCACCACCCATACTGACCACGGTTCGTCGCCACCACACCCTCACTCGCTCTCCCCGATGCGGCGCCGTCCTGGTCCCAGAGATACGGAAAACTAGTCGCCGCAGCCGTGAGGCACGAACTGCGACGATGTCGAAAAGTCCAAGGCCTCATCCCCTTCCGTCGTCTACCAATGTCATCGATATTATTGTGGAAGGCGTTAGCACATTGGATCTGGTCGACACAGGAGCCGTCGTTTCCGTTATTCACGCTCATCTCTGCAGTTCCCTTCGCAAAGTGAAGACGCCCCTGGATGGACTATCACCCCGAACCGCAAGTGCACAACTCATCGCGCCAATGGCTGCATGCACGGCTCGGGTCGTTATTCAGGACGTCGTGTACTATATTGAGTTCATAGTGCTTCCAGCTTGCTCCCACGAAGTAATTTTAGGATGGGACTTTCTTCCGCGTCATAACGCAGTGATTGACTGCGCACGCGCGCAAGTGGAGTTTTCTACCTTTTTTGACGCATCTTTTGACGACGACCATCCCGTCCACGCTACCAAACGTGTCGTAGCAGAAGACATTCACATTACACCCTGTTCTTCTGTTTGTGTGCCTGTATACTGTGTGTCTATGACCGACGCCACTGCACTGTTTACGCCATCTGATATGTTTCTCCGCCGCAACTGTTTTCCGCTGCCGTTTGCCGTTATGAATTTCCACTCCGGGGCAAGCGCCATTTTCATCTCGAACATATCGACCGTACTGTGCGCCCTACTAGATGGCGAAACTCTTGGAGTCTAGAACACGTAGACCCTGGCCTTGTCTTCAACGTTACGGATGGCGTGTCACACATTGACATCGGCGGACTCGATCCCTGTTCGTCAGATCCGAACTGAGCGACAAAAGTTTTTCGTGCCTCTGTTGACGATCCTCTAGACAGCACCCAACAAGCCCAACTTATTGCTCTACTTCAGCGGTTCTGTCCGTCTTTTGATTTGTCACACAACGCGCTTGGCCGTACGTCCACGGTGGAGCATACCATCGACACTGGAAGCCATGCTCCCCTTCGGCAACGGCCGTATCGCGTCTACCCAGCTGAGCGTCGCACCATCGAGCCGCACGTCGACGACATGCGCCATCGTGGCGTTGTTCGACCTGCGAGCAGTCCCCATGGGCACCTCCTGTCGTTCTCGTCCGGAAAAAAAGATGATTCTATTCGATTTTGTGTAGACTGTCGCCGCCTCAACAAAATCACGAGCAGGGACGTCTATCCTCTCCCTCGCATAGATGATGCTCTGGACAGCTTGCAGGAGGCGAATTTTTCTCGTCGCTTGATTTGAGGTCCGGGAATTGACAGGTTCCTATGGCGGACGATGATCGCCCGAGAGCGGCATTTGTCACCCCTGATGGGTTGTACGAATTTAATGTCATGCGGTTAGGGCTATGCAACGCTCCTGCAACATTTGAACGCATGATGAATAATGTTTTGCGGGGGCTCAAGTGGAAGATCTGTCTTTGCTATCTAGACGACATTAGAAAGTTTTAGCTGACCGTTTTCACGGTCTGCTCCGCTCCGATAGCAAGCGGGAGCGCTGCTACGCATGCGTGGCGCGCTTGGCCGCGAACGGCATTGGCTCCGGTTGCGCCGAGCGAGCCGCCGATACCGGAGCGGACCGTCGAAAACGGTCAGCTAAAACTCTCTATTGTCATCTTTTCCGCCGATTTTCAGACGCACCTTCGCCGCTTAGAACAAGTTTTAACATGCCTTTCTAGAGCTGGGCTCCAATTCAACCTCACAAAGTGTCGCTTCATCTCCAAAGGTCACGTCATCTCCAAGGACGGCGTCCTCCCCGCCCAGCCATGCTTCGCGCTGTTGCGGAATTCCCGAAGCCAACCAACATAAAATCCCTTCGGAGCTTCATAGGGATTTGCTCATACTTCCGGCGCTTCATTCGCAACTTTGCTTCCATCATTGCACCATTGACAAAGCTCCTGGGTGGTGCCCGTGACTTGCCTGACTGGTCTACGGCCTGCGACCTTGCGTTCCAGACTTTACGCTGTCTGCTTACTTCGCCACCCATACTTCGACACTTCGACCCAACAGCGCCTACAGAACTTCATACTGCCACCAGCGGAGTTGGCCTTGGGGCTGTGCTTTGCCAACGTAAACCAGGTTTCGACGAATATGTCGTCGCCTATGCAAGCCGCACCTTAACGAAACCAGAATCTAATTATACAGTTACTGAGGAGTGCTTGGCCATCATCTGGGCGCTTGCTAAATTTCGACCATAACAGTACGGCCGTCCATTTGATTTGGTCACCGACCACCACGCCCTCTGTTGGCTGTCTTCTTTGAAGGATCCGGCAGGTCGTCTTGGGCGATGGGCGCTTCGCCTCCAAGAATATGACATACGAGTCAAATACAGGTCTAGTGCAGAAGCATTCTGACGCCGACGCTATCTCTCGTTCACCCGCACCTACTGACCTATCGGACTGCCCTGGTGACCTCTCTTCCCTTCCTGGGACTGATATGGCAGCTACAGTAAAGTTACATGATTTTGCAAAATCATGTAACTTCACTCTGATGAAGGCAAGTCCCGTTGCCGCTACGTAAGTAAACATTGTTTGTTATTGTTCTTGCTGTATATCCGACTCTTTACTTATATATATATATATATATATATATATATATATATATATATATATATATATATATATATATATATATATATATATATATATATATATATATATATACAGAAAGAAATGCCGGCAGTCTACAACGCCAAAGAAGGCATAGGGGAAGGTTAGACAATTTTTATATATATATATATATATATATATATATATATATATATATATATATATATATATATATATATATATATATATATATATAGAGAGAGAGAGAGAGAGAGAGAGAGAGAGAGAGAGAGAGAGAAAAGTAAAGGAAAGGCAGGAATGTTAACCAGGCTACGGCCTAGTATGCTATCCTGCACGGGGGAAAGGGGAACAATGAGGAAAAAGAGGAAAACAGAAAAAGAAGGGGAAAGGTACGAATAGAGCGTGGCGTGGTGTGCCCAGCGGTAGGACACTAAAGACATTGTCTAAAGTTCAGACAGTTCGTAGAGAGTAGTCTTGCGCTACAGTCTCTTGTGCAATTCCGTCGTTTTGAGGAAACACAGGAGCGCTTTTGTCGCCTTGTCCGCAGACGACGGAGAAGGCCAGTGGCCCAGGATTGTCTCCTCAGAGAACGGGCGCCGAGAGTCTAACTTTCGTAGAGTCGCAGAGAGCTAGCGGCGTTCGGTTGAAAACCGTGGACAATCGCAGAGGACATGCCGTATGGTCTCTGGTGTTCCACATACTTCGCACGCCTCACTGGCTGCCATTCCAATCAAATAGGAGTAAGCATTTGTGAATGCGACTCCAAGCCAGAGGCAACAAAGAATGGTTGCATCAGATCGTATGAGGCCTAATGGGAGGGGGCGCTGAAGATGGGGGTCCAGGGCATGGATACGAGCGTTCGTGAACTCTTGGGTGCTCCATTTCGATAGCGTGGTCTCTCGAGCAAGTTTTCGGAGAGTCCTAGCGGTGTCCGTCCTGGATAACGGAATAGGTATGGTCTCCGTTTTTTGGTGTGCCAAGCGTGCGGCAGCGTCCGCACTTTCGTTTCCGACAATGCCGCAATGACTGGGAAGCCACTGAAAGGCAATGTCATGACCCGTTTGGGTGGCACGGTCGTACAATAGTCTTATCTCGGCCAGCAGCTGTTCATGAGGTCCACGGCACAGTGCTGACTGGAGCGATTGAAGCGCAGGTTTTGAGTCGCAGAAGATCGCCCATCTTCGGCATGAAGTTTGTTCAACGGTATGAAGGGCACAACGGATGGCGGCAAGTTCTGCAGCCGTGGAAGTGGTGAGATGGGCTATTTTAAATCCTGTGGACATGGACATTCGTGGTATAACGACGGCACCGGCAGAACTAGATGTTGTTACGGAGCCATCGGTGTAAATATGGGTACAGTCACTGTATCTCTCGTGTAAATAAATGAGACTTAGCTGTTGTACTGCCAGCGTTGGAAGATCTTGCTTCTTTGTTAAGCCTGGGATAGTGAGGCATGCTCGAGGCTGCGTCGTACACCAAAGTGGGAGTGGCGGCCTCATCGCAGGCGTGTAGTTGGATGGCCTGCTGGTCATGTTGGAAGCTACAACCTTTGCGAAAGACGCATGGGGGCGTTTAGATGGTAGACTAGCAAGGTGATGATCCAGCAGCCTGGTTAGGTGCCTAATATGCGCCCTGAGTGTTTCAATTATCAGGCAAGTGGGTAAGGGGTGATCACGAGCCACAGCAATGGTTGCAGCTGTTGAGGTGCACCGTGGTAGGCCAAGGCAAGTTCCGAGAGCCTGCGCTTGTATGCCTTGCAGTTGCTGAATATTGGTACGGCACGTACCCGAAAGTACAGGCAGGCTGTACCGTAGGGAGCCCAAGAAGAGTGCGTCGTACAGCTGAAACATTGACTTCATAGATGCTCCCCACGTCTTGCCGCCGATGAACTGGAGAATGTATATTGTCACGAAGGCAAAGACGACGCAGTTGTCTTCAATGAAAACAAGTTTATTGGAGCGAACTTGTGCTCCACTATCAACTCAAAGAATACACAGGCGGTGAAGCAGCAGTCAACAAAGTGACGTCCGAAGGCGAGCGTCGACGATTCTAATGCCGCGGCGTCGGCTCTGAGGGAATTTATCTTTGCGCGCGAGTGTTTCTGGAACCGTCGGATTACATCCAGAACAAAGAAGATTATTCTAGGATGTTCACCTTAGTTCGGAACGCTCTTCCTATCGGAAGTGATAACACAGGTGGCATAGAAAGAAAGAATGGAACACGCGCTTCCCTTGTCACACCGATAACACAGACCGGCGCAGACGGGCGGTAAAAGCAAAACATAAATAAACAAACCCAATGCATGGTTCGCGGCATTACCCCCCTCTAAGAGTGCATCGACCCGATGCTAACATAAGCGACAGTCCGAACAAATAAAAAAAGATCAAAGTACGTCATCGTGCGTAGAAAGGTTTTTAGCGAACCACGTGGACGACTTCCGGTCACGTGCGTCGTCGTGATGTGCCGGAATCACCATCGGGGATCACTTCGTAGGTAAGTTGGCCAACACGTCCTAGAATCTGGTAGGGTCCGAAATACCGTCGTAGAAGCTTCTCACTGAGTCCGCGTCATCGGATGGGAGTTCAAACCCACACACGATCCCCTGGGTGGTACTCGGCGTCTCGGCGTCGGAAGTTGTAGCGGCCGGCATCCACCAGCTGATGGTCCGTTGTACGAACTCGAGCGAGCTGGCGGGCCTCCTCCACACGCTGAAGGTATCCTTGGACGTCGGCGTTGAGGTCGTCGTCTTCTACGTCTGGAAGCATTGCGTTAAGCATCGTAGTCCGCCGTCTTCCGTAGACAGGCTCGAACGGTGTCATCTGCATAGTTTCTTGGATAGCCGTGTTGTACGCAAACGAGACATATGGGAGCACTTCGTCTCAGGTCTTATGTTCAACATCGACGTACATGGACAGCATATCCGCAATCGTCTTGTTCAAACGTTCCGTTAGTCCGTTCGTGTGGGGGTGGTAGGCCGTCGTTTTTCGGTGATCCGTGTTGCTGTAGCGTAAGATTCATCGCATCAGCTCGGCAGTAAAGGCCGTTCCGCGGTCCGTGATTAGAACTACAGGGGCTCCATGTCGCAGCACAACTTGGCTTATGAAGAACTTTGCAACTTCTTGGGCAGTCCCCCTCGAAGAGCAGCGGTCTCTGCGTAGCGCGTCATGTAGTCTGTCGCTACGACAATCCACTTGTTCTAGGATCGTGACGCAGGGAACAGGCCCAAAAGGTCCATTCCAATCTGCTGGAAGGGCCTCGATGGGACGGTGATCGGCTGCAGAAGTCCGGCGGGTCTCGTCCGCGGCGTTTTTCGTCGCTGGCAGTCACGGCAGCTGCGGACGTAGTGGGTGACGTTGGATGTAAGGCGGGGCCAGTAGTACCTCGCCTTGATTTTTCCAATTGTGCGAGCTGTGCCGAGATGTCCGGAAGACGGGTCGTCGTGGCATGCTTCCAAAATTTCGTCACGAAGAACTGCCGGGATGACAAGAAGGTAATTGGTTATCGTTCCGGGGCTGAAATTTTTCTTCACGAGGACGGAGTTTTTGAGGCTGAATGCTGGTAAGTTTCGTTTGAAGTCCCTAGGCACGGCGACATTGCGTCCTTCGATGTAGTCGATGATGACCTGTAAGCCCTCATTCCCACAGCCGTTTTTCACCCCGTCACGTCATCGTCACGTCACCGTCACGTCTCCGTCTTCCGTCATGGGCGCCGTTTTTTGGCCGATTTCTCGCCGAAAACGGTGCGACGGTGACGGTAGGCCGAGCTCTACGTTTCCGTCACGTCAACGTGACGGGACCATGCCCTGCGCTAAACCAGCTAATCAGAAAACAAATTTTTACGGCTAAATTTAGCGAAAAGTGAGCACAAACCATTTTCTTTACTTTTCAGATTAAAAACGCTTATTCTAGGCTAAACTGATCACTAGGCAGACGACCCTGTAATCTGACGGAGAGCTCCAGTACGAACGCTACTCGTTTACGTCTCCGTCGCGGTTTCTTGACGTGACGGTGCCGTGACGGAGAAGGTGACGGCTGTGTGAATGAGGGGTCGGCACGCTGTTGGGCTGTTGGGCGGCTAGATCGCTCTCCGTCACGACTCCGAAGAACGCGCTGTCGGCATCGGAGTCTTGAGGTGGTGGATCGACGGGGGCACGAGACAGACAGTCGGCGTCGGAGTGTTTCCTGCCGGATTTATAGACAATTGTAACGTCGAATTCCTGTAGGCGCAAGCTCCATCGCCCAAGACGGCCAGAGGGGTCCTTCAAATTGGCAAGCCAACACAGCGCATGGTGGTCTGTCACAACCTTGAACGGTCTACCATACACGTGTGGGCGAAATTTTGAAATGCCCATATGATAGCCAGGCACTCTTTCTCGGAGGCGGAGTAGTTTTTTCCTCCTTCGACAGACCACGGCTGGGATAGGCGATTAACTTTTCGCAACCGCTTTGCTTTCGGACGAGGACGGCACCCAAACATATATCACTGGCGTCCGTGTGCGTTTCCGTTTCGGCGTTTTCGTCGAAATGGGCGAGCACGGGCGGGCTTTGCAGGTGTTCTTGCAGCTTGCAGAATGCTTGCTCTTGGGCACTTTCCCAGCTGAAAGGGGTGCTATCTTTCGTCAAGTGTGTGAGTGGCTCTGCAATGCGTGCGAAGTTTGCGACGAAGCGCTGGTATTATGCGCACAGTCCGAGAAATCTTCGCACACCCTTCTTATCTTTCGGTCTTGGGAAGTTCGCTATGGCTGAAGTTTTCGCCGGGTCAGGCAGGACTCCCGCGGCGTTGACGACGTGGCTCAAAAACTTGAGTTCCTCGTATGCGAAGCGGCACTTTCAGGCTTCAGCGTAAACCCCGACGTACGGATGGCCTCGAGTACAGACTCCAACCTTGCAAGGTGTTCGTCGAAAGTCCGGGCGAATACCACAACGTCGTCGAGGTATACGAGGCAGGTGTGCCACTTCAGGCCAGCTAGCACAGTGTCCATGACTCGTTAAAACGTTGCTGGTGCCGTGCACAGCCCAAACGGCATCACCTTGAACTCGTATAGGCCGTCTGGGGTTATGAATGCAGTCTTTTCTCGGTCTCTCTCGTTTACTTCAATTTTCGAGTAGCCTGTCTTCAAATCCATCGAAGAGAAGTACTTTGCGCGGCAGAGGTGGTCGAGGGCGTCGTCGATTCGTGGCAGGGGGTACACGTCCTTTTTGGTGATCTTGTTCAGTCGCCGGTAGTCAACGCAGAACCTTAATGTGCTATCTTTTTTCTTCACGAATACGACCGGCGCAGCCGAGGGGCTTTTTGATGTTTGTATAATGTCGTCGCTGAGCATGTCGTCGACTTGTGTCCCGTTCGTGTGAAGACACGCGGTACGGTGACTGTCGGGTAGGTTGGGCTCCATCTTCGGTTATAATTCGGTGCTTTGATAGGGGTGTCTGACGTAATTTTGAGTTTGACGAAAAACACTCGCTGTAGCGACGCCGCAAATCCAATAATTTGACCCGGTTTTCTTGCGGCAGCGCTGGGTTCACGTCGAAAGGATGCGGCAGCTTGAAAGCGTCTGCGCGTGCGCGTTCAAAGTCGGCGACCGCGATCACTTGACTTGTTTCTTGCGTTTCTTCGAGGAACGCAATCGCAGCGCCCTTGTCTAGATGCTGGTACTCCTCGGTGAAATTGGTGACGAAAACGTTGGATTTGTATTGCTTAAAGCGCGTAATGCCTCTTGCGACGGAGACACCGCGGTCGAGAAGCAAATTTTGGTCACACTGTACGATAGCGTCGATGTCAGGAGCAGCATCTTCTCAGTATACGGTGATCATCAAGCTTGCGCGGGGTGGCAGGGTGACGTGATCGTCGGCGATCGGGGTTCGGCTACGGCGTCGTGGAGGAAAAAGTTATCGACTTGGTCTGCAGATCAATTATTGCGCCGTTGTCCGTCAAAAAAGTTCATTTCCAGAATTACGTCGCGGGAGCAGTTAGGCATCTATGGTGACGCGCAATGTGCACGTTCCACTTGGTGTTACGAGATGGCCTCCTGCTGTGCGTATGTGCGTACCGTCCCGTCGTAACTTTCTTCAGCTTGGACGCGAATGATCCGCTCATTAATTAGTAGTCGGCTCCAGTGTCTATAAGGGGACTAAACAAAGCCGTCGATGGACACCTTTACGTCGGACGCTGCCTTCCTCCAGTTCCGGGTTCGTCGGGGCGTCGCATCTCGGCTTGTGCGTGTTGAAAATCGGGCATTGTGCGTCGTCGTTGTCGTCTTCTCAGGGGCAGGCTCGATCATGTCGGGTACGCGTCGCGCCTTGTGGCCATTGTCGTGTTCGGGAGTCACGTCAGGGTTAGGTGGGGTCGTCGGGATGAGGGCATGTCTCGAGTCAGTCTTCGGCGAATCGTTGCGTCGTTGGAGGGTTTTCGTTTTTCCGCCGTTGTGCAACTTCACCTCCAGAAGTTTCTGCCTTTAGTTTCCCCCGCGTGGGCTGGGGGACCTTCCACGTGCGAAGTCAGCACTGCTACGGCGGTCCGGCGACTGGTACGGGTAGGGCGACGGCGAGCGGTTGAAACGGGCTGGTCCACGGCTGGTGTTGGACAGGTATTCTTCAATCTCAGCTGGGCGCTGGCTGGGTCGAGGGCGTGGTGCATCGACGGAGAACCATCGCAAACCGAGCCTCTTGTAGGGGCAGCGACGATAGATATGGTCGGCCTATCTGCAGTGGTAGCACAGCAGACGATTATCGGTGGTTCGCCATACGTCCGTCTTCCCCGGCGTCTGCTTTTGAACAGGGGTTCCGGCGGGCGACAGTGGACAGCGGTACAGCGGTGCTTCCTGACGACGACTTGTAGCTGGCCGGGGTCGATGAACAGCTTCGTAATAGGCTATGCTTGTGGCTCACGGCGTACTTCGGATGTGGTAGAAGTTCTTAACGTTTGTTGTACTTCTTCCCTAATCACGTCGGCAAGGGAAGCGACTTGGGGCTGAAGCGGCGTGGGGAGGAGTTTCCGCAGCTCCGCTCTCACTACTGCGCGGATGGTCTCGCTATCAGGCGGAATCCGCATGTTGTCGACGTAGTTCGCATTGGCCGCGCCAACAAAGTTGCTGTCATACTGCTTAGCACGCATTTCGAGGGCTTTCTCAATTGTGCTGGCTTCAGTCACGAATTAGGCGACGGTTTTTGGCGGGTTGCGGACAAGTCCAGCAAACAGTTCCTCCTTCACACCGCGCATTAAGAAACGTAACTTCTTTTCTTCCGTCATTTCGGGGTCCGCGCGGCGAAATAGTTGCTTCATCTCCTCAACGAAGATCACGACCCCTTCGCTGGGGTGTTGCGTGCGCGTTTCCAACAAAAAGGTGGCTCGTTCTTTGCGCACGACGGTGAAGGTCTTAAGGAACTCGGTTTTGAATTGAGTCCAGTTGGTCTAGAGCTCTTATGGTTCTCGAACCAAGTTCGAGCTGCATCTTCCAAGTAAAAGAAGACATGCCGGAAAGTTTCTTTATCGTCCCACCTGTTGAAGATGCGGACGCGCTCCAGCTTCTCCAATCATTCTTCTGGGTCTTCAGCGGGGGCTTTTCGCAATGATGGCCGTTCCCGGGGCGGCTGCAGCACGATTGGTGACGTTTTTGTTGCACCATGGTGGTGGTTGCAGCGGTCGTTGTCTTGGGTCTTTCTGGCAGGAGGCCGAATCTCGGTTTATTTTGAATGCGATATTTGCGTTTGAATTGGTCGTTGAAAAAAGCGCCCACGGTGAAGCAGATAGATGACTTTGAATGAGGAAAAACGTAAATTCAACTCGTATAAACGCCTAAATATTTTATTATGCACGAAGTTGGAGAGGGCTACTCATAGTGTATCAGGACAGCGTTAGTATCAGTACACGAAGAGTTAAAAGCGTATTGGTTCTCGCTGCAGTTTTAGTAGTTTGCTTTTACAGGCACGCAACTTAATGTGGGGTAGCCGCTGTCGCACGGTGTGCCTGTTATGGGGACTTCTGTTACCGCGTTACATGCTGACGCGCGCATCCACTGCTGCACCCAATTTTAAAATCATCATAGCAGCGTGCGCAAGTGAAGGACCTTCGTACCGGTGGCGAAGAAACGAACGTGCCTTTCTGGTAGAATTTTGCTTTAAATCTTCCTGGCCTTTTTTGAAGTTCTGTGACGCGCAGGATTATCGTTCTTTCAATGCTCAATCGGTCTGGCATGACAACAGAATTTCGTAATTAAACAAACAGGCTACAGACCACAGGCCCTCTCAAGAGCACCAACACACCTCCGCCTTCCTCCCCCCCCCCCCCCCCTTACACACACACGTGCGCGCGCTGATGTGATTCTGCATTGATCTACCACAACTGTTACGTATATTCTAAAATGTCGCATGAAGGAATTTTTGAGGAATCGTAAGCATTGCTTAAGTAACCATTATGATCGAGGGATTATCACTGTAAACCACTTCGCAATTTTCAGCAAATCTATCATGTCCTGGCCTGAAACCATGCTGCAGTTTGAACATCACGGTCGCTGTCAACCAAGGCAATACTTTAACTGTGCCATTACTGTCCGTTGCATGCTGAAACACGGTAGTCCGTAGCATTTATGCGGGGCCATGTCATTACGCATGTTTTCTTCGTGCACTCCGGGAAACAAAATGCTGACTTGTTTCGAGCCTCGCACCAGGGCCGAAGGTTATGCTGGCTCTGTACAACTTCCCAATGCTCCGTTTTCTGGTAGACCAAGGAGCTTCCCAACTTAATTTCCATTTCCCACGTCTCCAACCAAAAGTACAAAATTCCTGTGCGCCCTATACATTCCAGAGCCGCCCATGCTCATGCCCTGCAAATGCTTTTCTATCGTTTAGCTTTAAAACCGGCGGTGTGTACTCGGCTGAACAATGGCAGCGCACGCGACAGCTAAAAAGTATGTCCTTTCATTATAAAGTTTGAAACCAAAATAGTAGGACCTGATTATTACCAAACGCACCAATATTTTGCTCAACTTGCGCAGACCATGCCTAACCGCAAGTGTGTGGTCAGACACCGCTGTCTTTGAGTTATTATTTTTTCTTGCTAAATTTAGAGTTCGATACAGCATTGGATAGTGAACTTTGCAGTAACTTGCTCTACCTTAGTCAGGAGTGGTACCTACTCCTAAAGGGGGTGGCCGCCCCAGAAAAGTTATTGAATAGTACACGCCTTCAGGCAGACTATAGGGCATTTATGCACGAAGCATTGGAAACTTGACAGAGAATAATGCAACTATTTTAGAACACCAAGGGGGAGCTTATTACAGCAGACTCGACATTTGGGCTGTGCCGAAATGTCAACCAGATTCACTATATGTTACAAAGCACCCGCTTCTCATGTCCACCCGGAGTCCTGATTGAAGCTACGAGATGGACTGCGTTGAGACTCAAAACAGAAGAGGAAATTTTAACTAGTGTGGCTTAACATATGCCGATGGCTGAATTATTCCGCTTTGCGTGAGGGCTAATCCTGCCACAAGAACAGCGCCGTTAACAGCGCTGTTCTTGTGCGTGATGTCTTTGTGTTAGGGTTGGTATTTGCTGAAATTAAGTCAAAGTCAAAGTCTTTATTTTCCTTTTTGACAAAGGAGGGGGCAGCCGCAAGAAGCCGCTGGTGGAGGCGGCTTGACGAGGCGACTGCCCCGGACACAGGCGCAAGGTTATAACCTTGATAAATATGAGACAAATTGAAAAAGCACTCGCGAGATATCATGTGCATCACATTGCCTCCCCTCAGCCATAAAGTACACATATAATGAAACACAAATCACTCAGAAAAATGAAATCTTGTGACATACATAAGCACTTACCAAGTTCAATATACACATACTTATACATAACTAAATTTGTTTCTACACAGGTTTATTGCTAGTGATATAACGCTTCTTGTATGCATAATTCCTAGCCTCTCGTTTTTTTAAGGTAAGACCTGCGCTACACGTAATGTAAGTGCACAGATATATGTAGACTGCACAGAATGAGCTCCATTGGCCTTACGCTGGAAGGTGCTGTACGGGCGTAGAATGCTTATATGCAAAATCTTTTCTTCTGCATTTTGGACAAGAACAACTAAATAAAACAGTCTCATTCATACGGCCTACGCCATTTTATTGCGGATGTCATAATCATCATACTCCACACGTTGAAATAAAGCAAGTAATCACATGAAACTATGACCATTTAATGCAATGTTTGCACAAGGTGCCTGCGCGTGCAGTATATATTTCGTATCACGGGCACAGATTTGCACCACGCGGTCAGCGGATTGTCCCCCAGTTTACAACTTCACCTGGCCCAAATACCATCATAATCAACACCAATATCATGAGAGCGACCTTAAAGGGCCATATGAAGACAAAATACAACCTTGTTTAATTTGATAGAACTAGCCTTTGGTAACTCGCACTGCTCCCTTCCAGTCACAGACGTTTTTTACCCGAAGCAATGCAACAAATATCAAAAATTGTCAAATTTAGAGCTGCAATGACGTAATATGGGCAGGAGTTATGTATATAGGCCAGCACTAAAACTTAGTTATGAGTGTGTTAACTGAACGTTAGAATTCAAATGATAGGATCAATGGAACTGAGAGGCCCCCTATACAACCACGCAATCATGTTTCTTGGCCGTGGCTTAGGTCGTTGGGCGCCAATCGTACGAACAAGAGCCTGTGATGTCATAGAGAAATCGCCGAAAGCGGGCGGGGAGTCACCACTGCTTCATATGTTTTATTTTATATCTCGATTATTACTTTGAAGTTTGCGATAAAATGTGTATCATTGTTATCGGAACAATGCAGCCTTTTTAATGAACCAAACATGCCGCGCTTTTTCTTTCTTTCGAGGGGGAGGGGGGTTTAGAACAACTTCAGCCCACACAGAAAAAAAATCCTCGCTACGCGCTTGCGCAGGGCACTAGCACGGCAGCTGTACAGACGTCAGTATAAGCTGGCTCCGGCGGGACTGTTTTTCTGTAACTGAATCCGGTTTTTGTTCTCTCGTGAAACATAAGCTTTCGCCTTGAAGGCGTTCCAGATGTAAATACGGTAGTAGAGCGAGAGCGATCGCGCCCACGCGTTTGGGAGCACGCGTGCGACATTAGCGGGCAGAGACAGCCGCACGAGGCAGAAGAAGGGAGAGGAAAGAAACAGGTGAATAAACACGCATTCCCAACGCGCATGGGCGTCGTTTAGCAACAGAAAAAATGCCATCTACTCTAGGTGGTGTTGAACAGAGGCGAGGCCTCTACTTTCTTTCCGGCTTAGCATTCTTTCGCTTGGGAGGCTTCGGAAGCACGGCTTTCCGTGAACGGGACATCCAGTGCTCTCGCACCAAACCAAGGCCCAACCACATACACACAAAACACAAGTTAGCCTGAATGGGAGTTTGTTGGCTGGAATACGTCTTTTAAACTCCTCACGACAGACGGCCTGCTCCCACGTGTGGTAGTATGATGGTGGAAAAACTGCCAGTTTACACCGGGGGCCACAAGCCGTCGTAAATAAGCGCATTTACCACGGTTGTACCTCTTCACAAAACGCAGTATCTGGCTGTGATTACTGCGTTTGTCCCAATGGGAGTATTAAAAACTCCCACGCCACCTCCATTTCCTTCTCCTCCTCCTTCACCCCTTCCTCCTCTACGCGTCCTTACAAAATGGCTGCCAGTTGGTGTCGTGTGTCGTGTGAGCTCCAGCGTCCCCGAAAATTTATTGCCAGTGTGAACTTTGTGGTCTCTACCTCACAATATGCACCACCCTAGCATTGCATAAGGCATGCACTCATGCACATTGCGAGGAGCCACCGCGGGTTCGAGCTATTTGAGAACGCTCACGGAACTGAGACGCCGTCGCGCCAGCTCAACACCGCCTTTGTTGGGCAGGTGGAGTAGAGGGCGACAAAGGAATAAGCCCAGTGTAGTACATCAGAAGGCGTTTATTCGCGCCAACCCCTTCAGTTACAGTTCAAAGTCCCCGTGGGTGGAAAGGGACGATGGGCGATCTGGCGCCACGCGCAAGTGTGCGCGTCCTCGGCGCGCTGAACCGGTGGGCTCAGCAATAAGGGCAAAATCTGGGGTGCTGGCCGATGGGCTCGCGATAGAAAGACACTGTCCTTCCGTTCCCAGGCGCGTACCGCACGGCGCGATCGTCGAGTGTCAGGTACGGCTAATATGTGAGTGAACGGACTGAGGATCAACCGAAGGCACGGGCCGGCAGCCGGAAGGGCTAGCGGCTTAGAGCCGGCGCAAAAGAGCTGCGACCGGGCGGTGAGAAAATAGTTACGCACCTTCGGCTGTCCTCCTGAGCGTCTCCCCGAACGGACCCCCGCGCAGGGCGCGCGTTCGCGTCCTGGCGAGGGTGGTGTTCGGGCATCGTTCAAACGGGCCAATGAGGTGAGGTTAGCTCCAACACCAGGGCGGAGCCCCCGCTGCGTGACAGTGTTTTATCGCCGCAACGGTTGCAGGAGTTTTAGAAGACGGCTCGGCTCTACACAGCGGCGCCGAGACGAGCCAGCAACTCGAAGGAGACGAAGGAGAAAGGGGGAAAAGAGCCGCGAAATGCCTCGGGCGCCAGGATCCCCACACTCCCCTCTCCTTAAATGCCCTCGCCGGTCTGAGAAGAGTTGACCGGCCATCGCCCAGGCATGCAAAAGACGGCACAGTAGAAATACATGCATGCCCAGAGCAGTCTCAGCCCCCAGGCCATCAAAAGACTCTACAGACTACACTAACTAAACTATTCCCCTCCAGCACGAATGATAAATACAAAAAAAAAAAACTATGCGCCACACTGAAAATATCGATTACATAATGGCTCGTAAAACATGCAGAAACAAAAAATAAAAACATCAGAATACAGTGAATATAAAGCAATGTACAATGAAACCGACACTGAAATATACATGACAGTAATCGGCCAGGCATGCACACAGAAAAATAAAGCTAATAAAATATACAAGGATTACAATGAATGCGACACTATAATAATAATAATAATAATAATAATAATAATAATAATAATAATAATAATAATAATAATAATAATAATAATAATAATAATAATAATAATAATAGCAATAATATATGCATGCGGGACCACACTACGCTACACATGATTACATAAAAAAAAAGAACACGCGCTACCTCTAGAAATGAATTACGGCAAGTCAGGAGACACAGGATGCTACAAAATACGCTAAGCTACTACGAAAATACTGGTATCTACAAAAATGCGGGAGGCGCAGTCTCGCGGGGCTTGCGCAATGTTCGGCGGCTGGGCGCGCAAAAGTTTTCGGCGAAACGTCCGTTGTGATCACGGAGGGGAGATAAAGGTACCAGCTTCGGAATGGGCTCACCATTGCTCCGAGACAGCAGCCCCCATTAGCAAACACAGGGGTGAGCAGGTGAGCGTGAACCCCCGTCCGGACGGGCAGGCGACCGTTCCCACCTTCTGAGGCCAGGAGCGGACGCGGCCTGACCAGTACGCCGGCAGATATGATGACCACGGTGGCGCTGCTCAGGTAAGGACCTCGCGTGGCATTTGATGGGTGCCCCGCCAAGGAGCGACGAGCAGCGCTGGTGGTCGCTGCCGCCCCGCGTGAGCGGCGCAGCAGCCTGACGATAGCCGTGGCGGCGATGACGCATGATGGGGCCCCAAAGACAACACCACATTGTCCGTATCTGGAGAGGGCCCTTCTTCCGCAGCTCACAACTGGCCACCAGTCCCGCTCTCGTCGGTGCAGGGCCGCCCGGCTACGTTCGCCTGCCGCAGGCGGTGCACAGGGGGCACATGTCGTTGACCTCCCCGAGTCAGTGCAGCTGTCCAGGGCCGGATGAAGTTCAAGAATCGCAGAGTTCAAAAATCGGGCGCCTGCGGACTTTCCACCAAATGCACCGTGGGCTGGCCGAAGCCGGAAGATGCTCACGCCAAACGCACTAACGAACGCCCCCACAACACGCACTCGTCACAGTGTTCGTGCCACTGGAGCCAAGTTTCGTCGCCACCGCGCTCTGCGCTCCCCTCGCAGCGTCCACCAGGCCAGGGTTTTCCAAGAAGAGCCCCCAAGTCTGGCCCCTTCTCCCAACTTCGCACAGTTCACGCAACGGCCTCCAATGCGCGCTGCTCGCATGAACACCAGGGCCGTGGACGGCCGAAATCCGACACCTTCAAAACAAGCCTATAACTCTCGACCCTGGCTGCGCGCGAAAGCCAAAGACAGTCCTCGAAGGGCACTCCCGCGGCCGACCTAGCCGCCGCTTTTCGGCATTCGCTCTTTCTTCAAGACTGCGACCGAGTAAAAAAAACAGAAGAGAAGTAAACTAGCCCTGCTCACTGCTAAACTGGATAAAAAAAAGAAAAGAAACGTACACATCACTTCGTCCCGCATGCGCAGACTAAGGGGGTTCCTGTACCAAATAAATAAAGTTAAAGCGCTGGAAGAAGAAAACACTACATCGTGCACCGACAACACACACACATAAAAAAGAAAACAACCCTAACGCCTTCAACGAGGCTAACACACGAACCGTACCGAACCCAGAAACTAAGCAAACAAAATAGGTTCATGCTACATCACGCAGTACAACGCTCAAAATACTAAGCGGAACACTTACTCACCCTGTGCAATTAAACTAGTGCTCTAAACAATAACAAAACAAATTAGGACAAGATACATTATGTGCAGTCACCAACGCCCAAATGGGGACACACTAATACAAACAGTGCCACGTAACATGCACACTCTTACAAACCGAGTAAAAAGAGAAACATGCGCTTACAGCTTTGCTGGAGGGGAGAGACAACTGACCACACAGATTGGGCTGGGGCGGCCGGGGCGGCCGCGCTGACTGAGACTGAGAGAAGTGAAGTCAGCACGGGGGCGAAAGCGCCTGCCGTTTAGTGTGCTATGATCACTGAGGTGACCTCTTCCTGAGATTGTACCGATGAGCCGGCCGAGAGCAGCCTGGATCAGCGGGGATGCCTCGTCGTCGCCGCGCAGAACCGGTGGGCTCTTGCACCAAACCGTCAGTTCGAGAAACGTAGGCTTTCAAATCGGCGACATGGGCACAGCTGGTTTTCCCCGAAGGGGGCTGTTTCAGCACGTACGAGAGCCTAGACAACACTTTCTCGACTACGTACGGGCCAAGCCACTTAGGCGCTAGGGCAGCCGAAAAGCCCTTACTGGCGTCGCTAAGAGCGTGGTTGCGCTTCAGGACAAGATCGCCTACCTGGAATTCCAGGTGCCGGTGTTTGCGATCATATTGAGCCTTTTGCTGGGCTCTGGCTGTCGCCAAACTTTTCCTCGCTGACTTGACAGCATGACTTAGTCGCTCCTGAAGCTTCGACGCGTAGGCGGAAATGTCCGCAGGCGTCCTCTCTCCTTCGAGTTGGCTGCTAACGACGTTCGTCAACGGGCACGCCAGCTCCCTTCCGAAATTCAGAAAGGCAGGAGAGAAACCAGTCGAACGATTCTCTGCTGTTCTGATAGCAAACGCGAACTCGTTCAAGTGGTCTGCCCAATCCTTTTGTCTCTCGGCGAAGGCCGCGATCATTGGCTTAAGCGTTCTGTTGAATCGCTCAGTCAAATTGGACTGGGGGTGGTAGGGTGAAGTAGTGCGGTGCTCAATTCCCAGGGAGCGGCACGTTGCTCCAAACATTCGAGCGGTGAAATAGGACGCGTTGTCCGTGATCAGCCTATCGGGATAGCCGAACCGACTGAAGACCTCTAGGAGTTTCCCTAGTACCGCTCTCGCTGTCACCCTCCGAAGAGGGAACAGTTCGACCCATTTCGAAAAATGGTCGACGACTACCACCAGGTAAGTGTAGCCCTGCTTGCTTCTTGGCAAAGGTCCCATCAAGTCGCAAGTGGCTACCTGCCACGGACGCACACTGTCAATTGGTTTCATCATTCCAGGCGGCTTTCCTCCGCGCGCCTTCACCGTTTGACAGACGTGGCAGGATCGGCAATAGCGAAAAATGTCCCGCTTCATGCCCGGCCAGGTCACGGAGCGACTCAGTTTCCCAAAAACTTTGGAGCCACTTAAATGACCGGCCATTGGTTCGTCGTGAGCGTAACGCAGCAGCGCGCACCTCAGACTTTTGGGGATTACCACCTTGAATGGGTCAATTGCCTCATCATCGGTGGCTACGTACTTCAGCACGAGTCCTTCGTCATCCAGCAGATATGAGTCCCCCGGGGCGTCGGCGACACTCGCTGACTTCAGCCCCTCCGCGCCCGCAACAGGACAAGTTGCGTCTCGGCGCGCGCCCGCAGCACCACAAGCTGCTTCTCGGCGCTCTGTCTCCCTGAGACCGTCGCAAATCCGGCGACAAAACGGGTCATTCTGCTGGGCGGCTAATAGCTCTTGGCGGCTGAATGCGACTGCCGTGCACGCGGCATCGCTTCCCCTTGCTCCCGCAGCCATCGCCCACCCGCTTTCCGGCGGCTCGGAGTCTGCGACAAGCGCCTCTCCCTCTCCGCCCAGCGGGGTGCCCGAGTCGGCACGAGTATTCTCAACTCTGGGCTCTCTCTCTCCACTCGACGGCTGCGAGACTGTTTCGCCTCCTTCGCGGGCGCTCGCTGTGGCGTCGCCGGCTGAAGTCACACCTGGACAGTGAATCTCGGTGGCCAACGGGGCACGAGATAGCGCATCAGCTACCACGTTCGTGTTCCCCTTTCGGTACTGCACTGAGAAATCGTAGTGCTGTATCAGGAGAGCCCAGCGCGCCAGCCTACCGGCAGGCTCCCTGAGCCGCATTAGCCAGCTGAGCGCACTGTGATCCGTCTGCACGACGAATTTCGTCCCGTCAAGATAGACATCGAACTTCCGAAGTGCAAACACGATGGCGAGGCATTCTCTTTCCGTCACGGAATAGTTCCTTTCAGCAGGAAGCAGGGAGCGGCTAGCAAAAGCCAGTGGCCTCAGCACGCCATCGTATTCCTGTAGAAGGACAGCCCCCAGTCCCAGATCGCTGGCGTCTGTTTGCACAACGAACTCTCTGGTCAGGTCGGGGAGCCTAAGTTGCGCTGTCTCTGCAATGGCGTTAGACAGGTGACGAAACGCTTGTTCGTGTTCGGGCTCCCATCGCCACGCGGCATATTTCGACAACAACTTTGTCAGGGGTGCCTGCACGCGGGCACAGGACGGAATGAACGACCGGTAGAAATTGGCCATTCCCAAGAAGCGGCGGAGGCCGCGCACGTCCTTCGGCGTAGGGAATTCAAGGATTGCTCTGAGCTTCTCCCGATCAGGCTCGATGGAGCCGCCGCCGAGCGTAAACCCCAGCAGTGAAACTCGGGTCTGCGCAATCTGGGCCTTCGCGGGGTTCAACGTCATACCCGCAGCCCGCACCCTCTCGAGCACGTCGGCGACATGGCGCAGGTGCTCCTCGAAGGTTCGTGAATAAATCACGATGTCGTCCAGGTAGCACATGGCGTGTGACCATTTGGCTTCTCCTAGGACGCGGTCCATGAGCCTCTGAAACGTCGCAGGACCATTGCAAAGGCCAAAAGGCATGCGAGTGAACTCGAAGAGTCCTCTGTGGCACGTGAAAGCCGTTTTGCTCTGATCACTCTCATCCATCCGGACCTGTAGGTACCCCTTTGAAGCATCCAGCGTGGTAAAATACCTCGCGCCTCCCAGGTTTCCTACTACGGAGCTGATCGTAGGGAGCGGATAGGCATCCTTTCTAGTCAGTGCATTCAGGCGGCGGTAATCGACGCAGAGCCGGTAGGTGCCGTCTTTCTTCAGCACCAGCACGATTGGAGACGCCCAGGCGCTGCGAGAGCGGCGAATTACGCCATCCTTTAACATCTCGTCCAGCAGCTTATCGGTCACCTGCCTTTTGGACAGACTGATGGGCCTTGGGTTGCACTTAAGAGGAAGCGCATCTCCAGTTTCGATCCTGTGAGTCACCAGGTCGGTGCAGCCAGGTCTCTCGGTAAAAATCTCGTCGTACCGATTTAGCAGTCTCGTTAGACGGACCTGCTGCGAGTGATCCAAGTCAACCGCATTGGCTATGAGTGGATGCGGTGCTCCGTGCGTAGCCGTCCGATCCCGCTGGGGACAGGAAAATGCTGATCTTTCAGCGCGGGGAATTTCCTCAGAGCGCTCAACGCCGCGCGCATCCGGCGCCTTCTCTTCAGTAGCAGGCGCGGGCGATGGCGGCCTAATGAATGGCTTTAGCGGCGAGAATGCTGCTTCGCGATAACCGCCATTCATAATGTCAACGGTAATTCCAGTTTTCAGGAGAAAATCTCGACCGAGAATCACGGGCACACTGAGCCCTGGGAGGTGAATGAAACGAGTGCGTCTCACCCGGTCCCCCCATCTGACCGTCAACCTCGCAGCGCCAGCCGACTGCGCCACGCCTTTCGCCAGGTTGAACGTCGTTCGGCAGTCCCTCAAATGCACCGAATGCTCTCGCAGGTGGGACAAAACCTCCTCACTGAACAACGATGCGCTGGCACCCGTGTCCAAGAGAGCCGCAAATTCGCGGCCAGCGATTCTGACCGGAATAAACGGCGCGTTTCCGCCGGTTAAAAGGCCTGCACGGCACGCAGAGGGAGCGAGCGGGGTTTCGGTCGTCTGTGCGATCACAAACGACCGCCGTCGGCGTTTCCCGCCAGAGATGCCTCCACAGGGCACTCTCTGACCATGTGCCCAACCGCTCTGCAGCGGAAACATCTCACTCCTCGCGCTTGGTTGCGAGCAGCACCTCCCTCCCTGGGACGCCATGGAACCAGGCCCGAGGGTGGCTCACTGCGCGCATTTCTCCCCGCTCCGACACCTTCGGGCACACTGCGTCCGGGCAAACTAGGCTGGGAGAACGGTGCAGCATTGGATGGGCTCCTTGGCGGGACAAGGCCTGTGGGCCCGTTGTTGCGCGTTCCACGTCCGAAAGGCCCGCAATTGCCTGCTCTCTGCTGGGCCGGCACAGCGGAGGCTGCGCGCCTTGCGTAGGTGTAGGGGTCCAGGGCGCGTTCGCTCAGTCCCCATCCCTCATTTGACCCGCTCGACAAACGCGCCGCTGAGGGGTCTGCGGTTTCGTGCCTCCGGGGCAACGGCAGCGGCCCGTTCCACGCGCACCTTGGCTCGAGCGACTCACTCGCCGGAGGCGGCGGACGGTAGGCGCGCGCGGCTAGAATATCGCCTTGGATGCGCTTGGCCTCGACAGCCAGCTCCTCGAGATCGCGGAAACGACCTCCACGCAGGTAGGCCGAAAAGGTTGGATGTGCCTGCCGGATTACGCGCTCAACGCGCTCCTCGCTCGAGGCGTGGGGCTCAGCAATAGCAAACAACTCATCCATAGCTCGTACAAACTCCTGCAAAGATTCCTCGGGAGCCTGTGTCCGGAGCTCCAGCTCTCGCCGCATCCTACGCTCGTAGTCCGCTGGTAGGAATTCACGCAGGAATGCCGCGCGGAATTCCCCAAGATTCGCTGCACGGTGGCCACTGAGCCGGTACCACCTAGCCGCCGTTTCCGTCAATGTCACTGGAACAATGCGGGTGAGGATTTCCTCATCGTCCAGCCCCATAGCCTGCTGGTAGTGCGCCAAGGAATTGAGGAAATCTCTGGCGCTGGTCAGATCGCCATAGCCGCGGTATGATGGTGCGGTCAGCTTGATAGCCGGGCGAACGGGCTTTCGGGCAGTGAGGAGTGCCTCAACCGCGCAAGACAGGGACTGGACCATTTGGGCGGCGTTTTGCAGCAAATGCTGCGCACTCAATGTATTCCATGGTGCTTCGGCAGCTCGTTCGAGCGATGGGGTCGTGGCCCCGAGCTCATTGAGAGGAGCAGTCTCCGAAAAGAGGCCGTTGCCGGAATGAAGCTGGCAACCGTTCAGGCTCGTCTGCGGTCGTTCAAAACCCGCGGGGGCGGCTGCAGCGCCTGCATCACTTGCGCCGAATTCGGCGAGCGTAGACAGCACGGGCTCTGGTTGCGCGAAATTAGGCAGGAGCCCCGCTCCGGATGGTGGCGGGGGAGCGAAACTCGTGGCTGCACAGCGGGGGTGCCCGCAAGGAGCCAGGACAGACCACTGTGCGGGGCTGTTCGTGTTCGCAACCAACGGGCAAAACTCCCTCACAGTAGAAGCCTCCGGTTCAGGCTGCCCTGCGTAAGCTCCGTAAGGAGCAATAAACGAGCCTAAGGGCATCTTGCTATCTCTACCCACAGGGGCCGGCGAAAGCAGAAATCTCGCGTACACCGCTCCGGGTGGCGGCTGTGGCCTTTCTCCCGGAATACGGGTACTGCCACTCCAGGTGTGGCGTGGTCGCGCCTCCGCACTTTCCCGTGGGTCTGCGTTAACGAGGGGTGCACGCACACTCGCGTACGGAGGGGCAGTCGCCTCGTCCCCGTAGCAGCTACCGCTAGCGGATAAGCAATAAGACTGATTCCGGTTGCGTACTCAGCTTAATTAGCGGCCAAAGGCTAATGAGCCAATGGCCCCACGTTGGGCGCCAGTTTGTGGTCTCTACCTCACAATATGCACCACCCTAGCATTGCATAAGGCATGCACTCATGCACATTGCGAGGAGCCACCGCGGGTTCGAGCTATTTGAGAACGCTCACGGAACTGAGACTCCGTCGCGCCAGCTCAACACCGCCTTTGTTGGGCAGGTGGAGTAGAGGGCGACAAAGGAATAAGCCCAGTGTAGTACATCAGAAGGCGTTTATTCGCGCCAACCCCTTCAGTTACAGTTCAAAGTCCCCGTGGGTGGAAAGGGACGATGGGCGATCTGGCGCCACGCGCAAGTGTGCGCGTCCTCGGCGCGCTGAACCGGTGGGCTCAGCAATAAGGGCAAAATCTGGGATGCTGGCCGATGGGCTCGCGATAGAAAGACACTGTCCTTCCGTTCCCAGGCGCGTACCGCACGGCGCGATCGTCGAGTGTCAGGTACGGCTAATATGTGAGTGAACGGACTGAGGATCAACCGAAGGCACGGGCCGGCAGCCGGAAGGGCTAGCGGCTTAGAGCCGGCGCAAAAGAGCTGCGACCGGGCGGTGAGAAAATAGTTACGCACCTTCGGCTGTCCTCCTGAGCGTCTCCCCGAACGGACCCCCGCGCAGGGCGCGCGTTCGCGTCCTGGCGAGGGTGGTGTTCGGGCATCGTTCAAACGGGCCAATGAGGTGAGGTTAGCTCCAACACCAGGGCGGAGCCCCCGCTGCGTGACAGTGTTTTATCGCCGCAACGGTTGCAGGAGTTTTAGAAGACGGCTCGGCTCTACACAGCGGCGCCGAGACGAGCCAGCAACTCGAAGGAGACGAAGGAGAAAGGGGGAAAAGAGCCGCGAAATGCCTCGGGCGCCAGGATCCCCACAACTTGCGGCCGCACGAACGGATGTGAAGTGCTTCCCAACAACCGAAGCTCGTTGCGAACATTGTGGAACCAGCCTGGACTGACGTGCGACGGACTGCAACGTCGCCTCCGTGTCACCGACCTTCGAGCCGACGGAATACGCCAGCGAGCCGACGCGAGGCCTAAATGCAGTGAACGCTGAGAGTGGCTCGTTAAAAACAACGCGGTTGTGCTTCTGCGAGGTGGTTGAAGGTAAGATTTTCACGTTTTTTATTGTACGCAACATTTTGGGAGACTTGTGCCCCTTCTAGCGTCAAATAAACTCAACGTGTTTCCCGCGCCACTGCACGGGCGATTCTCTGCCACTGGAGGTGAGCGTTGTGCGTGAAAGACGGCACCATGCCCGGAACGTCATTGGGGAGGCCGAACAGTGTGAAAGCAATGCGTATTAGCGCGGGTCTCGAGCAGAACACTCACTCATTCACACTCGCAAGCAGAATGAAAACTGTCCGAACTCTGGACGGCTGTTAGGTGTTTTTATTAGGCTGTGTCTGTGGCTTACTGGCAAGCGAGGGTGAAGTTGGCCGGTCAAACGTCGCAGGACTGCCGCTTTTCTTGAGAAGTAGGTGTGGTGCCAGCCGCGCCTGCTACGAGGAGGGTGACTGCCGCGTGCCGCCGGCGATTAATTGCTTTCACTGGAAAGGGAGAACGTCGGGGCCCCGTGGGAGCTCTCCGTACGCTAGGCGCGTGTAACTATAACCAGCAAACGCCATTCGAGGGAGCATTCTGTAGAATCGACAGACGACTGCTTATTATTTTTTTTTTAAGGGGGGCACGCGCAGGCGTCACACCGACCGAAATTTTTCCGTAACTTTCGGTGAGGGGAGAGAGGGGCAGTGCGGGGGGTAAAACCTGAAGCTCGTTCCCAGAACACTACACGCAAGTAAAAGATGGAAAGGAAGCATTTTGAGAAGTTGGTCGCCTTTTTGAACAGCAGAACACTTCGTTTTGACGAACTAGTGAGCGCAGGTGTCTCGGACAGAAGTGCAATTTTTCGTAGCTTTAAACAAACATTCAGACATTACGGAAAGTTGGACCCAAGAGTGACAAGTTCAGCGTCTTTACAGTGCCGTTTCTTTTCTTTTTTTTTTTTCAGGTCAGATGCCCAATATGCTTATGTATTTGTTACCGCAGATTTAAAGCGTTTTGCTATCCCTCTAATGAATGTGCTGCTGTGGCTTCCAGAAGAACGTGCCAGGGGGTGCGGCAACGTCAGCGTTTGGGAGGAACGTGCAAGCAAACAGCGCACCGACGACATGCTGACCTCGTTGTTTGCAAATTGCTTAAATTTTTTTTGTTGAGAAGTGTTGTAGTAGATAAAGTTCTTACCAAGATACCTTGTGTTCTCGATGTAGGTGTTTTGTTGATTCAGTGTTTTTATTGTCTTATTAACGTGTTCACACGTATATCGTATTCATGTAATTTTTATGCAATAAATTGACTGTGCAGAAAACAAACTTTTCACGTTTCGCCATTCAACGTTTGAAGCGGAAAAAGACTAGAAATTACGTGATCCCCAACGAAAAATAAAAATGCGGCCTGTGCCCTTATTAAGAACTCCCAAATGCAGTAAGAAATTCCACTGCAGCGCATACATATGAAGCGCACAAAAACACACACACAAAAAAAAACCTCGAATGCAGGTCAACACTGCTCCCAATGCGCCCCCTGAAAACTCCCAGTTGGAGGAAACAATACACTCCCAATGGTACCCCTGGAAACTCCCATTGTAGTGGCAGTAAAATGAAACTCCCATATGCTACTGAAAAAACTGCCGAAATAATGGGAGTAAGGCGAAACTCCCATTCGAAGGAGTTTTGAAAACTCCGAATTGGTACTGAGTTATGACACAAGCCATTTACTCCCATTCCGGCTTATTTGTGTTCTGTGTGTATGTGTGCAAGTGTGCGACATTTCGACGCTGTACTGCTGTGACGCGTGCCGTGACGCGTGCTCTTCCGTTCTCAACCGCCTTGCCACCCCCTCCTTCCCCTCCGGTCGCCTACTTCCACCAGAAAGCGTACTGCCCCCGGCGTGGTTCATTTCTCGATGAGAGAGATGGAGAGAGAGAACATTTATCCAAAAAAAGCTCCCCCTTATGCGGCGGTAGCGGTTGCCCACAGGGCCGCCGCGACCTGGAGGCCTCGGGAGGTGACTAGCATCTAGTCCGAAACCGCGGAGCTCCGGAATGCCTGCTCCCAGGCCTAGGGTGTGGGGAGGGGTGGGGAGGGATCTTTGGGGCACTGGCAGAGGAAATGAAAGTGTGTGTCCAGTGCCCCGCAGTTCGGGCATTGGGGTGAGGGAAACAGGTGAGGGTGGGAGTGTTGTAGGATTGTGCGGTCGGGGAAGGTGTGCGCTTGGGTGATGCGTCACATGCGGGCCTCCTCTGGTGATAGGGTGTGGTGGGGGGGTTCTGACGGTTCAGTCTGTGGTGGAGTGTAATATTGATGTATGTGTACACTGGGGGGTGGGGATGCCGTGGTTAGGAGCAAAGTAAGCAGGAGCCCGGATAAAAAGTTCTCGAACATGTGAATGTGCTGCCTCATTGCCTCGTAATTCAGTGCGGGCCGGGGTCCACAGTAGCTCCACAGGATCTTGGGGAGGGTGCTGGAGGATGATATTGAGAGTTGATGGTGAGATACGACCCTTGCAGGCAGTTGGAGAGGGCGTGCTGGGAGTCGGAGATGCTGGTGGGTTGTTGGGGGTGTTGATCTATTGCGAGGTCGACGCCGGTTTCCTCTGCCACCGTAGAGGAGGGGGTGATGATCGGTGACGCGCGCTCGATGAGGGCAGAGGCACAACAATGAACGGGCCCTGCCGTGAAACAGTGCGCAGTAGCGAATGAAAGCATTGTACACCAAAAGCTGGTAAAACAATAAGTGTAGTGGATCTACTTCCATATGCGTTTCAATTTCGAAGATTCCAATAAAGCACTCCTTTGGGGAAGGTGGTACATGTTGAACCTGGGCTTGAATACGTTATGCCGCATATAGGTGGTACTAACCACTGAAGGACGAAGAACATCTACTCATTGAGCCCATCCATTCGTGTTGCGTCTTTTCTTCGTACGCCCGCGTTTATTACCACTTATACGCAACATAGTGCATTCAAACCCAAGTTCGCACGAAATCGTTTCGCATCTGGCCGCTGGGAGGCCCCCCACCCGCGCGTGCCGCACGGCTGCCTCGACAGCAGCGCTCGGCCGCCCTGCGCCCTCGTGTGGAGGCTGTGTGGACGGCCGAGCGTAAACATCGACTGGAACTATAGCCACTAAATAAGCTACGCTTAAACCTGATCTAGTGGCTCTAACTGGAACTGGCTGACAGTCCTGCCTTCCGGCACTGCCGGGCGCCCGTCCAGTCCCTGCCGCACCTGCTCTTCGAGTGCCCGGAGTTTGCGGCGGGGAGACCGGCGCTGCTGGCCGCGCTGCGGGGTGTTCGGCCGCTGGACCAGCTGCTGTGGCCACCGGTCAGTGCCAGGGGGCGGGAGGGAGTCCACGCGGCCTTGAGATCCCACCTGGATGCTTCAAGGCTTCTCCCCTCACTCCGCTTCCCGGCACAGGGATTGAGGACAGTCTAAAGTTTTGAGGACTTTTTTTTAGATGCGAAGCATCTCTTGCTCGGGGGGATGTCCCGCGTCCGTGCCCCGTCCGCAGCGCCTCTGATGATGATTGTAGCGGGATGCCCCTAGGGATTGGCCAACCAAAGAATCCATTACGAAATAGCTTCGCGTTCAACCACCGTCGTCATCTTCCCGTAGGGGAACCGCTGAAGAAGGAGAAGACAAAGCTGCGAAGAGGAGGGCGTGTACGTTGCTAATCCATCACGAGCTTCGCGTTCAACCACCGTCGTCATCTTCCCGTAGGGGAACCGCTGAAGAAGAAGAAGGAGAAGAAGACAAGGCTGCGAAGAGGAGGGCGTGTACGTTTCTCTCAGCCGGTGCACCAACGTCAACAACCTTTACCTCACCAACGCTGACGGAGACTACCGATTCTTCCACAGAGACGACAACATCGACAAGAACATGACGGACGAGTTTCGGCGCCTCGAGAACCACCGCCTACTCACCGTAACACAACAGTACTTGCGTGCTTTTGCCACCGGTGTGGACCCGGACGCGGAATTCCCTCTGGCGCTACTAAACACCAGATCACTCAACATAACGGCAACACAATGGAACCACACGGAACCCCCATGATGCTTCGCATCCTCATCAGGGTTCCCCACGGGAAGATGGTGTAACTTTTTTTATCTCTTCAGCAAACGTTTTCTCTCTCTCTCTCTCTCTCTCTCTCTCTCTCTCTCTCTCTCTCTCTCTCTCTCTCTCTCTCTCTCTCTCTTCTTGTGTGATATCGGAGAGCCGGAACATTTAAGGCCGTTTTTGTCTTTGTTTTTGTTTTGCTCCTCGTGTGAGTGTGTGTGTGTGTGTGTTTTCGCTTCTTTTTTCTTTTTTTTACCCTACATTTACTCCCTATCTCTCCTTTATCTCTCCTCTCTATCTGTCTATCATCCCTTCCACCCCATACACACACACGAGCAGGTGTTCTGGTGTCCACCCCAAGGTGTGACAAATTACGCCTGCTGGTGGGCTTTCATTTCAAGTTTCAATCCAATAAATGCATTCATTAATTTGCAGAATTTCTCACCAGAAGCTACAGAAAAATGTTCGCTGAAACTTCCAAGTGGGAATTAACGAACAAATGCGGCTTCACCACTACACACATATGCATTGCTGAAAAGACGTTTTTCTTGGGCATTAGAAGACGTCCACTGTGAAAGTATGATGGCCCAAAGGCTTTTTAATAAATACCACCATAAGACCCCGTTTTTTTCGTAAAAAAAACGCAATGTACATAGCACCTCTAAGGTCAGCTTCACCACTCTACACAACTGCATTGCTGGCAATAAAATATGGTATCAAATTATGAATTATTTATTATTAGCTTTTTCGTACAGGGCGAACATGTGATAAAACAAGCGTTACCGACGGACAATACCGTAGGCTTCCTCGTTGAATGAATGTTTGGGCATCTAAAATGAAAAAATAAAATGTCACAGCAAAAGGCGGTAAGTGGGCATGCCTGAACAGATGATTGTGTATTTGCATCTGTACATCTTTACTGCATACTCGCAGGCTGGTAAATAAAATAAATTCATAGTCTGTCCTAATGCATGTCTCTTGCCTTGTACCTTCGTGCTTGTACGCACTCAGCAGCGGAGTTTCCCAAGAATAGCTGACCGAGAGAAAGGCCTTTAATAAATTTGATTTTCTGAAGACGTCAGCTCTGGGAACAGGCAGGGCTTGCTACTTCAGGTGCGTTAACGAATAATAAAGAAGTAAATCTTGTATAGATAGTGCGAGTTGAGTTGAAAAAATGAAAAATAAGCAAAATAAATACAGATGGATTGAACAACTAACACGTGCACAATTGCAAACATTTCTCACACATACGAACATTTGAGGTCTACGGTCAAGGCCTGAGGGAAGTGTAGTGTTCGCGGAGCGCGAGAACCGTACAACCGACACGTCTGGCGTTCAGTCTGAGAGTGCCTTTATTTTTCGGTTCCCCTCCCCGGGTCGCGCCCTCGTAATTCCTTCGTCGGGCGGGCCGAGCCGCCGGCTGCGCGCCGTCGGCTCAGGTTTCCCTTGCGTCTAGGCATAAACACACAGCACATCTTCCCCTCTCAGCCTTCCATTTTACAAGCGTTGGACAGGCTTGACTACGCGTCCACTCCGTGTCTTGTAGCCTTGTGGGGCGGATGAGCACTCCTGCGGTTCATTTGTTGCTGGGGGCTTTTGGTCGTCGTAAACCGGCGCTTCTCCCACCACACGTCTCCTTGCATCTTGCGAAGCTGGCGGGTTTCTCCCAGGCGTTGATTCATTCGATGTGGAACCTCAACTTCAGGGACTGGGGCTAAGTGGATTCGGTTCCTTCTCAGTTGGTCTGTGTCTGTCTCCACAATGTAAGACCTCGGAGACCCCGCCGATGAAAGCACCGTTCCAGTCTTGTTCTGGTTTTTTATCCACACCGTTTCTCCCGGCTCTAAATCACGGAGGATTCGAGCCCCGTGTCTCCTGTCATGGTTTCTCTTCTGCTGGGCTGCTCGGCGCAGTTCCCACGCCCGGAGCGCTGTATTGTCGACAACAGCGGGATCTAGCGAACTAGACACTGCCGGAACAGACGTTCTCAGACGCCGTCCCATTAACAACTCCGCAGAGCTAAAGCCATTTGCAAGTGGCGTGGCTCTGTACGCCTGAAGAGCAACATAACTGTCCCCCGTTTTCTGTAGGCTCTTCTTTATGATCCGCACGGCTGCCTCAACGAAGCCATTGCTTTGCGGAAACCTGGGGCTTGATGTTACGTGTTCGAAGCCCCATTCTTCCGCGAACTGGCGGAAAGCAGAGCCATCAAGTTTTTTGAACTGAGGTCCATTGTCGCTGAAAACTGTCTCAGGCGTACCATGCCTTGCGAAAATAGACTTCACGTGCTTGATAACTTCTTGCGCTGTCATACTCGGAAGCAGGGCGATCTCGGGATACCTTGAATAATAATCGGTCACAAGCAAGTAGTTCTTCCCTCCACAGTGAAACATGTCCATGGCAACTTTCTGCCATGATCGATCGGGAAAATCAGATGGCATCAACGGCTCATGTCTGTATCCCTGTTCTTTAACGCACTGTGTACATCGGCGAACAAGCTCTTCGATTTCTGTCGATACACCCGGCCACCATACCGACTCTCGGGCTCTTGCTCGACACTTAACAATTCCTTGATGTCCCTGGTGTATCTTCGCGAGTATTTCTTTGCGCATGGGCCCAGGAATTATAATACTTGATCCTTTCATGAGAAGGCCATCTTGAACAGCTATGTCTGACCTGTGCTGCCAATAATCTTTACATTCGAAAGGGAGCTCTTTGCGGTCTGGCCATCCATCATTGCAGTAGCTGCTCAAAGTGCTGCAAATTGGATCTGCCGCTTGCTCTCGTCGAATTTCCGCAAGTCTCTTGTCAGTTGACGGAAGATTGGCAATTACGCTTCTAACGTAGCGTGCAACTTCTTCTTCAAGCTCAGTGCTATCTCGGTGAGGTAGCGGCTGTCGAGACAGAGCGTCAGCAACAACAAGGCCCTTGCCCGGCACATGTGTCATTTTATAGGAAAAACGCATCATGCGCATTTTTAGCCTTTGTAGCCTGGGAGTGATATCCGACAAATGTTTCGACATGAAAATCGGAACTAACGGCTTATGGTCAGTTTCAATGGTAAACTGTAAGCCAGTGACATACTCCTGAAACTTCTCACATGCCCAGGTCACAGCAAGGCCTTCTTTCTCAATCTGAGCGTACCTCCTTTCTGTCTCCGACAGGCTACGGGATGCGTACGCTACAGGTCGATAGACTCCATCTTTCTGCTTCTGTCGCAGAACTGCACCTAACCCGAACGATGAGGCATCTGCTGAAACTACAGTCATGTTCTCTGGGTCGAATACTGATAGAACTGGACTTTCAGACAGCTTTTTCTTCAGCAGTTCGAAGCTTTTCTGTTGGGCTGAGGTCCATACCCACTCGCTTTTCGCGTTTAGAAGAGCGTTCATGGGGTGAGCTATTTCTGACATGTTCGGGACAAACTTCATCAAATAGTTTGCCATCCCGAGAAACCTTCTCAGCTCCTGAGTGTTTGATGGTGGTCTCATGTCAATGATAGCCTGCACTTTTGACGGGTCGGCATGAATTCCTTGGTTATCAACGATGTGTCCCAAGAACTTTACCCTTTGAACATTGAACTCGCACTTTTCACGGTTCAACGTGACGACATGTTTCTGTAACCTTTCCAGAACCGCTCTGAGACGGGCGTTATGCTCTGCTTGTGTCCTGCCGTAGATCAGGATATCATCCATGTTACACACGACGCCTTCCAGGTTATCCAAAAACTGTGACATCTTCCTTTGGAAGAATTCAGGCGCTGAACTGATTCCGAACGGTATTCTCTTGAACCGGTTCCTGCCAAATGGCGTTATGAACGTGGTCATGCTTCGAGACTCTTCCGCAAGCTCAAACTGCCAAAATCCTGAATTGGCGTCGACTTTGGAGAAGTACTGGGCTCCGGCAAGTTGCGCAAGGACATGTTCACTGACCGGCAGAGGGTGAACTTCTCGCTCTACAAACTTGTTTAGCTCAGTAAGATCTACGCATATACGTACATCTCCGTCAGGTTTCTGAACAATGACCATTCCAGAACACCATTCTGTTGGCTCCTCAACTGGCTCGATAACATCAAGCTGAACCATCTCTTGAAATTTTGCTTTGGCCTTTGACATTATAGGTATGGCAACTTTTCGAGGAGTGGTCAACGCTAACGGTACAGCATCTTCTTTAAAGGGGCCCTAAATAGGCTGCCAAATGCTACGATTTTGCGTGCGCAGTCACTGGAGTACTATCCAAGGAACGTCATCCCGCAAAAATTGTTTAAATTCGTTAAGTATTAGCCGAGTTATCGCTCATTAAAAGGGGCCACCCATAAGGCCTGGGGCTCTCCTCCTCTAGTAGCTCCTCCGAAGCACTGTGGAAGCCGCGACGTCATCGACCCGGCGCAAGACCACAGAGAGAAACAGGGCAATCCATCACCCTACTTGATGTACGCGCAGTCATTGGCTGCGCCAAGCCCTGCGCGTGCTTTTTTTTTTTTAGCACTCGACGCACATGCTCCGCCCACCAGATTCCGGTTGCACGGTGAGCGCTTTCGCTGTGGTTCGCGTTCGCGGCGCCGCACTGGGCAGTGTCTCGTGCGTCATAGAGGCGCGTCAGAGCGGGAAAGAACTGCGTCAGAGCGCGCAAGTGTGGCGGCAAGGTATGGTTGGTGAGCCAGGAGAGAAAGTGAAATCTTTTTTTCGTGTTTGTGCGGCCCCTGCTTTACGCAGAGGTGTAATATTTGGTACACTTTGTCGTGAAGGGGTACTCTAGCGATTGCGCGATTGAAATGGCGACCTTCGGAAGCCTATTTAGGGCCCCTTTAAGCTTGATCTTGTATGCGAGCTTAATTTTACCAAGGCCGCAGAACAGCTTGGGAAACTCACCCTGTGGGTCAACAGCTTCGCTTTTCTGAATGATGACTTGATCAAGACGTTTTACAATGCCTAGTTCTTCGCTAGCTTTCCTTGACAGGAGAGGCATCTGAAGACCATCCACAACGTAGATGCTTCCTTTCATCGACGTGTCGCGGTATGACATCTCTGCCGTTATCATGCCGGAAACAGGAAGTTGTCGCTCATTGGGTCCCTTCAAAACCTTCTCTGGCTTCTGGAGATGAAGATCCCTGAAATATCTCCGGTACGTTTTCACAGGAATCACAGTCACATCAGCTCCAGTGTCCACTTTGAAGGTGACGGGCGACCCATTGATGTCCACAGTAGCCATCCACTTGTCGTCGCAGCTGGATGAGACGGCTCCGAGAAATGCATCGTTGCTACCGACGATCTCGCGGACTGATGCTCCTCCTTTGCAGACACGAGCAAAATGTCCCTTTTTGCGGCACTTGTTGCACGTCGCGGTTTGTGCAGGGCACTTCCCTGTAGTGTGCTGCGAGTAGCCACAGAACATACACTGCTTTGCTTCGGATTCAGGCGGCTTCTTGTCTCGTGTTGCAGACCCCTTTCGATTTCTTGGAGGTACAGTCATTTTACGAGTCTGGCCGACTCTGTCCACGTTTCCTTCCTTGTCTCGGTGGAGCGTAGCAGCTTGTTCTTTTACGACTTCAGACTGTCGCGCCATGTTGGTGGCCTTTTCGAGGGTCAGCTCCGCATCCATCCAGCTGCATTCGTTCAGACAGCTTGCGGTCCCTGATGCCCACTACTATCCGGTCCCGGATCATCTCGTCATGCAGTTCTCCGAAACTGCACAACTTGGCCAGTCGGTGTAGCTCAGTGACGAACTCTTCGACACCTTCTCCTTCCCGCTGTTCTCTTCTGAAGAATGTCGCTCTTTCGTACACGACATTTCTTCGAACTACGAAGTGGTTCTCGAACGCCTGCAAAACATCGTTGTAGCTGTTCTTCTGTTCCTCTGTCAACTTGAATGGGGCAAGGATGTCTTCTGCCTTGTCACCCATAAAGTAGACCAATGCGTAGACTTGTTCCACCGCGCATTTCGAGGCGAGGCCACTCACGATGCGAAAACGTTCGAAACGCCGCTTCCATTGCGGCCACTCACTTGGGCTTGCGAAAGTAAATTCCTCTGGAGGCTTGCATTGAAAACTGGACATGGCCATTTTTCCTTCCTGGGCTTGCGACCCCTCCATCGGTGCCTTCGTAGCAGGTTCGAACGTACGCTGCCACCATGTAGTGTTCGCGGAGCTCAAGAAACGTACAACCGACACGTCTGGCGTTCAGTCTGAGAGTGCCTTTATTTTTCGGTTCCCCTCCCCGGGTCGCGCCCTCGTAATTCCTTCGTCGGGCGGGCCGAGCCGCCGGCTGCGCGCCGTCGGCTCAGGTTTCCCTTGCGTCTAGGCATAAACACACAGCACAGGAAGCGCACGAGGGCTTTTGTGAATGGTGGCCTCTGTGCACAAACTCACGCCATCGGCCAGGGTTTTGTGAGGGGACGTCTCTTTCACGCAGCCGCGACAGCAGCGCTGCTCGTGCGGAAGCAAATTTCTGGAAAATTCACAAATTATGGTTGATGTTACCCAACACAGCACCACGTACTGTGCACAGAAGCGAGTCGGAACGTCCAGTCGTCCGAATGAAATTGCTCGTGAAAGCAACGTTCTGGCGCACGCGGTGTATCCCGCACCTCGTGTTCATACCTAATGGGATATGAAACGTTATTTTCGGGTTCGCAGCATGGGAGAGGCCGGCTTACGGGGGATAACACCAACGCGACAGCTGTGCTTTCTAAGGGAAGGAGTTAGCCTGCATAAAAATACTAGGTGAAATTTTTCAAGCCCTTGGGAAGCGTTAGACTTTCGCGCTGATGGGGGATGTGGGCCTGACAGTTCCGATGATGATCCCTCTGCAGCGTTCGCTGCAAGCTGAAAAGATCTGCACTTGCTTGGCGTAGGCTATATGCTAGCTACGGCGCGCGCCTCGTCCATTACGTTTTCCTTATGAGCCCGAAATAGGCTCCAGACATTTTTTTTTAAAGAAGAGAACTTTGCTTTCCGTTGTTCCCCTGCCCGTTCCCTCAATTTTTTCGCTATCAATGCCCCAAGTATACCTTTGTGGGCCTGTGTAACGCATGGTGCAGCTCTGAGCTCTTAGGAGAGATTTGAGTAGCCTGGTGAACGGCTGTCGTCATCATCATTTCGAAGTATTATAGAGTATACACCGGCCTCGACGGAAGGACACCCTGCCCCCCAGCGCTCTCGCTTATTTTCATGGGCTCCCGCACTAAGGCAGCCGGTGGGGCTCACATCCTGTTTGGCCTTCCCTTCCTGCCAAACTGTTCTCGTACTCCGCGTCTGTTATTAGCGGCGCGATGCTTTCATTAAGCGAATTTATAGAAGCCAGCGGACCACGAGGTAGTCAGTTGACCCTGCAACACATTTGCTACGCGTGCGTGGCCATGTGTGCTTGACCGAGCGCGAACACCGGAGAAAAGGCAATGGCCGCAGCCCTTCTTCGTGCCTTCCTGGAAAATCCCTCACCCTCCGGAGGCCGAGCGAGGGCCTTGGAATGACTTCGCGCTTGCACACGCAATTTGTGGTAATTGTTTCTCCACCCCACTTTTTCGCCGTAAGCTGTTGGACGTGCTACTCTATACATTGCCTCCTAGACACTCCCGCACTGAGCTATTATCTGCAGTCTTTAACTACAACACCTCACCTCCCGCCTTGACGAAACAAGTTTGGTATAGACTGTCGTTGGTGGTTGTGGGGTATTTATTCCAAGCACATAAGGAGCGGCCACGTGTGTTCGGCTTTTTTTTTTTTTTGTCCACACTACTTTTGTTAGTATTAAACGTGCAATTGAGCGAATATATGAGGCTTTTTTTTTTCTCGAAATAAGCCAATTCCACCTAAAGCAAATTTGAGCTAAATTCAACGCTGTCAAAGCTGTTATATCACATGTTTTACACTTAGCTAGGGAAAGTTTATGGCCGCAAGTAATTAAAAATTATGCGGCGAATTTGAGCAACATTGGGATGATAAGTTTAGATCTGGCGGCTCATGTTGAATTGAAACACTCAAGTTGAAGCGGCACTCTTATGAAATCTTAATTGAAATTGACTCTCCAGAATGGTGAGATGGAGTTTTGGCAGAAAAGGCATTGAACATATGCAACAGGGCTTCAAGAACAGTGCACCTATACACGAAGAGAAAATGAGTACCCTTGGCACCATTAGCAGTTCTTTTCCAGTTCTTCCGCAGGATAATTTTCTTGGGCACGCCTGAAGGCACTCACGAGGTAAGAAAGCTCTTCATTGCCTTGCCGTGAATTTCCAAAACGCTTTACACGAAGGCTGCTTATATCCTCTCCTTGACTTTAATGAAGTGGTCGTACCCTCTGCGGGGCAGGGGGGGGATTTGCCACGGCTTGTAAGCGGCGGCTATTTAGTTAAGATTAAAATGTTATATATATATATATATATATATATATATATATATATATATATATATATATATATATATATATATATATATATATATATATATATATATATATATATATATATATATATATATCACAGAAATAAGGGTTGGCAGCCAAGAAAACCTCGGAAAGCAAAGGGGAGGTTGTGGTAGGTCAATGAAACAGATAAAGAATTTGGAAAGAAAGAAAGAAAGCGGAGAAAAAATGCCCGCCAGGTGGGATCCGAACCCACGACCTATATATATATATATATATATATATATATATATATATATATATATATATATATATATATATATATATATATATATATATATATATATATATATATATATATATATATATATATATACATATATATATACATATAGCGAATCAGAATAGGAAATGAGGGGCTCGTTGAAAATAACACAGAAATAAGAGTTGGCAGCCAACTCTTATTTCTGTGTTATATATATATATATATATATATATATATATATATATATATATATATATATATATATATATATATATATATATATATATATATATATATAAAATCAGAGTTACTCCGTAGGGACGGAGAAACGAGATGAAGTGATTTTTATCTCTCAGTTTTATTTCGTTCACTTTTTCTTCGGTTCACATTGTCGTCAACGTCTAGCGACAAATCTTTCGCCGATATCCTAATTGCCGTCTGCATTCCTGATAACTCCGAAAAGCAAAAAAAAAAATCTGAAAACACCCACGAAACAGTCCGAACAGTCAAGCCAAGAGCAAACACCCATTGGGCAAATGGATTTGATTGATTGATTGATTGATTGATTGATTGATTGATTGATTGATTGATTGATTGATTGATTGATTGATTGATTGATTGATTGATTGATTGATTGATTGTGGGGTTTAACACGCCGACGCTTCACAGGCGATGAGGCACACCGTAGTGGAGGGCTCCGGATTAATTTTGACCACCTGGGGTCCCTTAAGGTGCGGCGAAATCTCGAACACACAGGCGTTTTCGCTTTTCGCCTCCATCAGAAAAGCGGCTGCCGCGGCCGGTAGCCGAACCCGCGTCCTCGTGCTCAGCAGCACAGCAAATGAATCTGGCTCATTTTTTATACGAACTACGACCTGCGCACACGTTTGCAAGGCGTTATCTCGCCTATTTTCTTGCCACTTCTTTATTAGGGGAAAGTTGCGAGTTTTTCTTGTGACTGCAGTTTTATCTGACTTAGCTTCGGTTTGTGGATTTGGCTCATTTCGAAAAAAAAAACGCCTCATATGTTTATTCACATGAATGGCGCCACAGCCTGAATGGGGGTGGAGAGGACAGAAACAAATAAAAACAGCCTCAAGCCGGGCTTAATTATAGCCGGGCATGCCATATGTGTGCGAACGCAGCGTTCACCTCGCAACTGAAGCGAGTCGATTAGCGTAGTCGTACGTAAGCACATGCGCTACATGGGCGTATCAGGTGAGTATCGTGCAAGTGTACACAAGCGCCACATGCCAATACTTGTTGCCAACGGCCAATACTTGCTGGCTTTGGGCCAAGCGGAAACACCATATGCGCCTTCACGTGGACATCAGCTGCGCACTTGTTAACCCGCCACGGTCGTCGGGGAAGCAGGGTTCCTCGACCGATAGATGCGCATTTTACGACTACTGGGTCCACCCGATAGTTCACCGCGACCCACCCAGCATACAGTTGGTGCGGCTATAATATGTGCTAAAAATGCCTCTAAGAATATATGTACTTCCATTCTCTATAGACATAAGCACGGTTCTCATGGTCGTCATGGTTTTCGTATAAAAATACTATCCAGTGACACTTAGATTCCTTTTCAGTTTGTTTTTAGAAATCGTAATGATAATAATTATCTTAGTGAATTTTACTGAGAACCGAATACAGTTTACAACTGAACTCGTAGCTCAGTGCCCGTTTTCGAAGTCAGGTAGCAAATTTTTTGTTCACTTCTCCACGGTAAACCTGAAGACTAACGCTCATACATGTGACGATCTTGCGCGTCTATGACATCTCAAAAAAGTAGCTAAGCGTTTGTTGGAAAGTAGCCTAATTTTGCAGCTGTTTGCCAATGTCGACTAGCTGCTCGACTAGCGATCGACTAACATGTCGACTAGCTGCTCCTAGTCATCACACTATACGTAACACTTATTTATTGATAACATTTGCCCTGGTGCAAACAATGTGCGTTAGTGCCAACACCTAAAAAAATAACATTTGCCCTGGTGCAAACAATGTGCGTTAGTGCCAACACCTAAAAAACAATCAGCCTTTGCATAGCATACAGGCAAATCCCGCTTGAGTCAGTGTGTGGTGCGTATCAGTCCAGGCGATAGCTCGGCAGATATATCTCATGGTGACAATAACTAATCATTGGTTCATCTTGTACTCAGAGCTTTGAAACGAAGGGTGCAGGTAGGCGGCGGAGCTTGGGACCTTTGATGCAGTGCACGCTGCGGCACCCATCGCAGGAAATCCAGTTCAAAACCCGAATGAAGTGTAGCTCTACCTCTCTATCGGTGTCTTCCTGCTTGAGTGCGCGTGATTGTATCCATCGAAATAAACCGGAGCCAAAGTCCAACACATACTTCCGTGCGTGCGCATTGCATTCACTCGCTCGGCGGTCCTGGCCCAGGGAGGAAGGGGGAGAAGAAGGCATGTGGCTGCGCGGTAATTCGACAACCATCGGACACGGGGTCGTAATACTTTTGTTCCCCACCCCTGCGCACTTTGGATATGGTCGGTTATTGCCGCGCCCCGAGTGAATTGCCGGTCATTATGGCGGTGAGGAGGAAGCCCATTTACCTCCCTCACCGCGCCGTGCACCACGTGGCTGCACGTCACGTTTCCGTTCGTAGGCTGTGGCAGGCGGCATTGGTCTATCAAAGCTGCCCAAACGATTCCGTATTCGCCGTTGACTTGCAGGGCCAGAGGGAGGGCAGGGGCCATCCGTGTGAATGCCCCCTTTGCAGAGACTCCATGCACTCGACTAAGCGCACCGTTCACGTGGCACTCTCGGCGGCCGCGCGATGAGCATTTAAGAGTGAAACGCGATAGCGCTATCGAGCCCCGTCCACATTGTTAAAAGGACCCTGCAACACTTTTTTCAACTTTTTTTTTGAAATCTTAAATGCTTGCAGAACGTAGTCACCCAACACACTCAGTACTTAGATTAGGGGGTCGCAAAGTACCTCAGCCGAAAATTACTGCTCTATGCCCATCAGATAACTTGGAAACTCGCTCAAAAGATTTTTCTCTCTTTCCCGGTCTTGACGTTCTTCGACGGCTCGAATTACGTCACTAAGGCCATGCAGCGGCTGTTGGGCGGTTTTCCTTCAGTTCCAGCAATGAACGCTTTTCGATATCAACATTAAAAAAATATCCACAAAAACAAAGCAGAAATGGAAGGCGTATCTGGTGCGACGAGCAAATCACGCAGTGCCGATCCGTGCTGGCGATAACTATAGCTTTCGCAGTGGTTCCAAAAGAGTGAAGGCGCTTATCGAAGTGTTGCAGTGTTCTTTGAAAAAAAAAAAACGAGACGACGTTACTCGCATTTGTCGTGACACTATCGCCCAATCAGGATCATTGATTGATTGATTGATTGATTGATTGATTGATTGATTGATTGATTGATTGATTGATTGATTGATTGATTGATTTTGGCATCGCCTGGGTATCAGGGTGATGTCATTCGTCACCTCACCAAAGAAGCTAATGTATGCGTGTCATACCCCTCTAAATTTTAGCGCTAATGTAAGTGGCAGGGGCGTATTAAATTCTGCTCAAAACAGCTGGTGGTTGTCCTACGCGGTATTGTCCTCTCTGATTTTTCTCCACTAGCATTCCAACCATTCTTTTATTTGGAAGCATTGTACTTATTTTTCTCTGCGTTACCTCTAAACTCTAGGGCTTCCGGAAGTCGGCCGTTTCTCTCATGCGCATGGATGTGCATGCATCATACAATCACACCCCGACGATATGCGCCGAATCGTTTCTGTTTCTTTTTCAAAGACCGGACATGCCCATCGAATATCCTTGCGGGAAACCACACCCAAAATGATTCATCATTTTGGGTGTGCTTTCCCGCAAGGATCTTCGATCTCAAGCGGGGTGCTGAATTCGGTAAAGGCACGACCTCCCAAACACGTGCTTTAAGGCTGATGTGGCCGCTCCAATCGTGTCGCGAATTCAGAATGGGACACAAGCAGGCTCTTATTTGTCTCCTTTTCTGTTCGGCAATGCAGCTTTTATCTCGCAGAAAAAACTTAATATTTTATTCCCCGTAGTTGAACCATTTCAGAATTTGACTGTGTCATTGAAATTGCCGTCTCTATATTTTTTAAAGAAAAAACACCCCACTTGACTTCACGAACAAATTGAAATCAACCGGCATGCATTGCAAGATTTTTCTGAGCAGTGTAGCACCCAGGAGTGTCGGTGTTTTCGGTTTCCTGAAAAAAGAAGGGTTCGAAATTTGCGCACTCTTCAAAACAACCTTGACAAGACGCGTTGAAAAAGCCCAGGCGTACCCAGTGACAGTCCGGCCTTTTCACACGGCGTGGCCCAGCATAATGGTAGGGGAAAGGCAAACATGTAGCACCACATGTGATTTGCATTAGCGCTTGCTCCTTATTGCTTCAGCGGTCAAGTGAGATGGTGCGCGTGCACAGGTGTGGTTTCAAAGTAGTGGCATGGCTAATGAGGGAGCGTATACGTCGCATTTCGCGGCATCGGCTGAAACATCCAACGCCTGTACTTCCTGTAACGTTGGGCTCAGAAAACACGAGGAAGCCCTCTTGCATCGACTGGGGTTTAATGAGGCCTTAACTAAGAATTGTATAGCGGGCCACTTCACCTGACTGCCTTCCTTGTGATACATGCGAAAGCACTGGGCAGGTTCAGCGGTAAATCAAGCACGGCCGTGAAACTCGAAACTTCTCAGATGGCCTGCTCATATGCGCACTCAGGGGGGACGAGGGGACGAGAAGGGAAGCTGTCTCTCCACACTGGATCTGAGGCCGAGGCAAAAGCATACGGAAGTTTTATCACGCGTGATGTTCTCTTTTCAAAAACATTCTGTTCCTCCGCTTCCTGCGTGTATACATGTAATCATGCAGGCGCGCCATGCCGCGCTGTCGCTTGAATGCTGGATTGCGAGCGAGCGTTCAGACCCGTGGGGGCATGAGCGTGCAAGCAAAGCTGTCACCACCGCAAAATGACTCCACAGTCGGTAATATTGTCGGTTGCTTCCGCGCTTACAAGGCCGCTGTGGCGGAAACAGCCGCTTGAAACTGTCGCCGCGATAATATATTTTTTGTCCCATGAATGGGCCGGCCAGCTTCTGCGTGATGACACTAAACAGCGGTCTACGCCCCGAGCACAAAATCCATTTTTCAAGCAGGTAGAGGCTGTGGAAGTATTTTGAATTACCAGTGGCGACAATGATTTGTGCGCCAATTAGCGGGGTGCGTTAGGCATCACTCTCATTGCAGTGCCGGGTTGAGCACCGCGGCTACTTTCCGTTATACGAAAATCCGAGGTAAGGAGTTGTGAAACAAGCGATTGCTTTTGCGCTTTTAACACACACGCACACTCACGCACGCACGCCGTTCATCTGGTGGAGGCGAAAAACGAAAACGCCCGTGTGCCAAAATTTAGGCGCACGTTACAGATCCAATATTCAAATTTTGGGTGTTTGACGCTCCAAGCTACACTTAGGTATGAGGCACGCCGTAATGGGGGGCTCCTGATTAATTTTGACCACCTGGGGATCTCTCACGTGCGCCGAAATCTACCGTCTGGCGCTGCTGTTTTTCACCTCGATATGAAAAGCAGCTGCCGCGGCCGGCCTCGAACTTGCGTCCTTAGGCTCAGCAGCACAACGCCAGCGCGACGGTATACGTTAAAGATTTCCTGGTGGTGCAAGTTAAACCGGAGCCTTTATAGGCCAGGGTAGCTTCGGCGCGTAAAACCCCCAAAATTAGTTTTTTTTTTTTCGTGAAAGAGTGGCGCGGCTCACCCTCTCGCACTGGCCCCTTGAAGTATGAAAAACAGTTTGAAAAATACTTTTTTTTTTAATTTAATCGTGTGAGGGAGCGGGATTAGATAGACCTTTATGGTTTTGTGTATTCGTAATTTTCAGTTTACCTTTATATAGATTGTTGTTTTTTTAGTTTCTTGCGACAGTCAATCGTTGCCAGATTTGGCTAACAATAGCCAAATTTGCAAATTGGTGTTACTTTGCTACATTTTTTTTACATTGACCTCAATTTATAACCTATTCTAATGATTAAATGTCTTAATTTCGCCTTTTCAGAGCGAGGTGAAAAGAAAGAAAGCCCACGTGTCCAGATTCCGGCGCACTTTATAGAACCCCAGGTGGTCAAAATTAACCGCAGAGCCCTTCACTACGGCGTGCTTCATAGCCTAGGTGTAGCTTTGACGCGTTAAACGCCCGAAATTCATTTTTGCCAATTGGCCATTTTAAAGAGATACAAGGTCTATAAACTTCTCGTGCTGCGTTGATCAGTAAGGAATATTTACGCATTTGTTTTTTAAACAGCCGCCACAACTAGAAATCGAAAGTGTGACCTGTGTTCGGCCGCGCAACGCCTCCACCGAGGGACGTAGGATCGCGGGTGTCGGGCTGCGCAGAAAAAAAGGAAAGGATGCGCCACGCATGTTTAAGGTCCTTGCTTTTTGGAGTAAAATTCGATATCGCCTGTTTTTGGTCGCCCAAATTACGCTCGTTCAAAGCGAGTAACGATGCCTCAATTTATATAAAAAAGGGATGCAGCCGTAAACGACGTTCGAAGTTTTTCTGCCCTGAAAAAACAATGCCCGTAACGCTGGAGCACGCGAGTAATTCAAAATCTGGGTTAAACAATGGCAACGCCTAATCGTTTGAAGATTATGATCTTGTTATGTAAATGACGGCCTATGAAAACGTCTGTGAAAGCTATTTTATACTGTGGGTGCTTAAAACAAAGAGACAAAACAGAATTAAATTTAAAACGAACTTGGTAACCGGGTTAAATTAACCGACGGGAAATGCACCGCCGACTTTATTCTAAATTTCATATACACTGGCCCACAGGAACCAACCCACTGCCGTTATTCCTAATCACAAATTGAGGCGGCTTTTAGCCGTACGCCGTATTACCAAGACGAAAACATTCATAAGATGCCTGCAGCAATAGTGCCAGTTCGAAAACATGTAGTTCTTCCGGGGTTACCAGATCTTTGGTGAACATCTTCTGTAAAATTTTGTTTTTGTGTATTGGCGCATGTCTGCAAAGGTAATTAACGCTAGGGCTTATTATTATTTCCTCGTTCCCGATCCCGAAGAAGATATTCCTGATGTGGTCTAAGAGAAATCCAATTCGATTGATTGAGTGATTGTATACGGTTTAACGCGCCGTCGCAACGCAGGCGATGAGGCTCGCCGTAGTGGGGAGCTCCGGATTAATTTTGACCACCAGGGGATCTTTAACGTGTGCCGAAATCTCGTGCACACGGGCGTTTTTGGTTTTTTCCTCCATCAGAAAAGCAAATCTAATTCGTGTTTGATTTGTGAGCTTTAAAAAAAAACGCCTGATATTTATATACCCTGAATTAAAAAAAAACAAAATTGTGAAACCTGAGATATGGGCGCCCGAATTATGAAACCTCTATGATATGGCAATTCAGCACGGCGCACAAAGAACCAAGCCGAGATGCTGGATTTTTTTTTTCTTAGGCTTACTTTGTTTTGTGTGTGTGTGTGTGTGTGTGTGTGTGGCGTCCCATGTTTCCAAGCTATACAACCCAGACATACGGCAATTTGTAATTGATGGTATACAAATTAATTGAAAATACCTATAGGGTTCTCTGACGTGCGCCGAACGTGTGCCGTCAAATATACACAGATGCATTTTTAGTTTCATTTTGTCTCTCCTCCGCAGCCATGAATTGAACACAGGACATCGTAGCCACAATTCCGATAGCCCCTATCAGGGCTAGTGTTGTTTTTTTTTTTTTTTCTAGTTTTTCCTACCTCACTTCTGGACGCTGGAGCACGCGTCCCTCGGGGGGAATTGAGTGGCACAGCCCTCAACAACTCAGGGCATTTCTCAAGACGAGGACGGACTACGATTGGGGCCGCTACTGCAATACACAAGTATATTGGAAGAATACCATCGCTAGTGCTGCACTCTCCCCCCCCCCCCCCTCCACACCTCTCACAATAGATGAGGGAACCATTTTCCGCCCGCTACAGAAAATTCCTATGCTCACGGCTCTTTACTACACGCCACGTACCCTATCTACTAGCCCCACAAGCCACCAGAGTGCTCCCAAACCGTACGGCTCCTACTAATCCCAACTGTAGTTATGAGCAGGCCCGGCTGACCAATTCTAACTTCTCTCTCCAGTGATACCTGGTGTCCAGGGCCAGGACTGCCACCGAGGACCTGGTGTTCCCCGAAGACCCTCCACGGGGCGATTGTCCCTGCCATAAGGCTCAATCCGCTTTTCTCATTGACGCAATGGCTTTTCTTGTTCGATTTTCTCAATAAGCGTTCATTCATCAATCAATCTTGAGTTATTTACTTTCCCATAACATTGGTGCGCGAAAAAAAAAGTATCGGTTCGTTCAGTCTTTCCCAGCGGTGTCTATGCACGACCGTCGATTTAGGCGGGTAAAATAGAATATAAAATGAGCATCCTCGAATCTCCCAACTATCAGCAATTCCGTCTTACTCATTTTGTCTCAAGAACTTCCTCCAAACGTCGCTTTAGCGTTCACTCGCACCTCGCCCAGCGGTAACAACGACGCGGATGATCCAGAGTAATGCGTCAAATCTCTGCACTTGCCGCCACTTCCACATACATCCAAACGTGCTTCTTACACCATGCGGGAGACAAGCCGTGCAATTTAGTGACGTGGTTCAAGTTCCTCGTGCATCTACGGGCAACACTCGTATTGGCCGTTATCAATGAAGGTAAGTTGCGACGGCTGCACCACAGTGGTTTACTTAGGAAGTATTATCCTTTGTTTGTTAGTTCTCGGACACGCTCACTCATGCGGACGCCTTAGTCACATTCCACGAAATCAAAACAATGATAGCGGCGCAACGGGATGAAACCAGGTCGGAATGGGGCATTTTGCGGGATGGAGACACGTGTAATCGGTTCTTATTTTATTTTCGTTACCGGTGCGACCGCTCTTTCCTTTTCACCTCCTCGGGGAATGCGCCTGTAACGTCGGCAACGAGCATAAAGCTCGGAGGATTACGCCAGCAACCTAAGGAAAATCCTGCGTCCTCACGAGCGGCCGAAACAAGGAAACGTATACGTATAGAATGTTAACTAAAAGGACAACAGAAAGGCGGCGGACGCGTGGTGAGTTCTCGTCTGCGTGATGACGTCACACTGGGACTCTGTAACATCCGCGGAAGACACGGCGAGTACCGCCTGACTCAGCAATCCGTGTTGCTCGGGAAGTGTGCGCTATGCGGTGGCTAAGAGCGGGTGCCACGGCAGCCAATAGACGACGTCAGATGGCACTGTTGAGCAACCGCCTGTCAGCCGACGACCGAGAGGAAAAGACATTGATGGCACAACGATGGTTTCGACGGCTTGCATGGAACTACACGTTTTTTTCTCGGTAGGTGGAATAAAACAAAAATACGAGAAGGGGCGAGGAGGAGCCGTTTGCCCCATCCGACCTTGACGAGGCGCCTAGCGCATTAGGTGCCAGGAGGTCTTCCCCGGCGTTTCCGAACCGGTTCGACCATGGTCGCCTATAATAAAGATTCGGCGCGTGTCGCGGATATAGTCTCGCCAGCGGGAAGAGCTTGGAGATACACACTTCGGGCATCAGCGACACAGCGGAATGAACGGCAAAGCGGTGAGTGGGGGCCAATCGGCCAAATTTCGTTCGATAGTCCCTGCAGTGGTAGTAAATAAGGAGCTTCGCTCGAACGGATATTTAATGAAGCAAAGCATGTGCGCTGAAGTGAACTTAAGAAAATGCTAACGCAGCTTACTTATTAAAAGAGCGTAATTTAAGGCGCAGTCAATGGTCTGCATGCGAAATTTTATAAATATCATATATACGTACATTGCTTACCCCTTTAGATGAAACATAAAAAAAGTTTGCGACGCTGATGCGTTCTACATAAGTAGCAAAAATGTCAAAGGGGCAATTAAAAGAAGCCAATCGCATTATTTTAAAGCCTCGAGCCAGACGGCCAGTATAAAACTCAACAGCTTGCATGTACTGCAAGTGGAAAGATAGGGTGAAAACCCCTCTCATTTTCTTTACGATACTATGCTGGTAGAGAAAAAACCGAATGTCCTATGCACTATAAGGCAATCCCATGCATGGTTCAGCTTCGCCACAACGCACACGATTGACCAATCTGAGCAGCCAGCAGTGCAAATGCGGCGAATGACATGTCGAGCGCACGATTTGACTCAAATCTTCGCTCTTCGCTGTGGCTGCACGGATTGATCAATCGAGGCGTTGTGGCAAAGTTAAGCCACGGGGTTTCATTATAGTGCACTGCATAATTTGGCCCACTGAAGCGCGTTAGTATTGCAATCGAGCCAGCAATCGAGCGCAAGTCTTGCGAGAAAGACTGTTTCCCACACCCATACTCGCCTTCCTGGAGCTGAGTCAGAACGCTGCGCAGCGCAACAGTGCTGTGACTCTTCTACACTGTATAAGTCCCGCACAGCGTCAGGTGGATCTGTGCTCCTCCGCCCCCGTTCGCAGCTTTGGCCACCTCGAGGGCATCGCTATATAGAGCACGGCAAGACTGCTTCGCCGCAAGGTATCCGCCACGCGTTGCCCAAGGTGCGTCGCTATGCGCGATGTTGCGGGCTCCATTCCCTGCCGCTGAATCTGGGCCACTCACCTGCATAGGTTTTCATTGTATGAAACTCGATGTCTTACAGTAGCGAGATACGAAAGCGCCCGCGGGCGTAACTTATTTCGCTGCACTTTACAGAACCCTCACGTTACCTAAATGAGCCCCAACATCCCTCCACTGCGGCCTCCCTCATAGGCTAGTGCTTGTTTCGGCGCGTAAAAACCCAGACTTTTTTTTATATTATAGTTGATCACTTGGCAGAGAATGGAACACATTTCCTTGACATTGGATTTTGGGCGCGCACTCTGGTACACCTTGGTTTGGAGCGTGCACTGACTTGAAATTTTGGTGGGACAATTGATAGGTCCGCTTTATTTGTATGTAAAAGATAAAATGTTCCTAGAATGAGGCATACCTCGCTGAGGTTACCCAGCATAAGTGCGTTCACGCCATCAGACGTATTGCTTTGTCAGGTGTTGTACTGCACTAGGAAGTACGTTAATGGCGAGATGAGTGCACTGGTGGGGCCTGTAAGTGGCTCGAAGCAAAGAAGTAACTACGCTTTTTCACACTCTTCTTCGTGTATAGCCCAGACTTGGCCCTTCTTGAATGGTCCCTACATATTTCACGAGTTCAAGGAATGCAGTTCGGTAATACAATGAAGAGAGGAGCAACGCTTGGTGGCCTGTACTGCGTGCCTAGCCGAGCCATCGAAAGATGGCTCGGGTGCCCGGTGTACCGAAAGAGACAACCCGCTCGAATCGGTGCTGCGTTGGATGACCTTAACAACGCATATCGATACGCGGACACAACCGTTCGTATTTGGCGTTACTCAGTGTACCCTGGTTGTCGCGTGTTCTTCTTCCTCCCTATTGCACGGGCCGTCCCTCTGCGCGTCCGCTTCAGAGCAAAGCGGGTGAAGCTGGCGCGCAGTACAAGCCAATTACGGTGCCCATCTGCAATAGTGACGGTTGAAACCAGAGCTCAACCTTAATATTTTTCTGGCGGCAAAAGGTGCAAACCGGAAGCAGCGTTGAATTGCACTGCTTGCACCCCCCCCCCCCCCAAAGAAAAAAGGTATTGCGGCAAAAAAAGCTTTAAAGTGCGTGTAACTTTAAAGCAAAGCCAGCAGTGTCCGCTGATGCGGATACTGATGCACCCTATACACACGCTGCCTCTGCGTACATAACCGAAGTAGACTCGTTCGTCACGCGTCGCTGTAGTGTTGCGTAAGAGGCAATAACAAGGACACCGCAAGGACGCTTCAAGGTCACTGGATCGAACGGGCAAGGCGGGGTGGTTGAAGGAAGACGCAAAGGCACTGACGGAGGTGACGTCATTCATTTCAGTGACGTCATTGAAATGCCCCGAAGAAGAAATTGAGGCACAACGAGGGGGACCTAGTATTTCCGAAGAATGTTGAGGACGAGCAGAGGAGGCGCTGCGTAGAGAAGTGATGAACGCGTCATGGTCGACAGCTAAGCTCGTAATGTGCTCGGTAACATTTTCAGTCACTTTCGCTTTGTCATATAACGGCAGCTGTCAGTGCCGGAATCACTCAGTCTGTTATGCGCGGCTGACGTTCACGGGAAAAAGCTTGGGCCCAGGGGCGCCACTGGCGTGTTGTCGGTGCCGTGAGCACTGCGCACGTCCCCGGAGATGAGTGGTCGCGTGACGCCGCGGCATGAATCTCCACCGTGCACGGGCCGACAGTTGAAATGGCATTAGCGTGGATAGACAGACGTCAGGTGAATCGGCACACTGGTAGCAAGGCAACCATGCATGAGACAGTGCCGCTGGTGAGAAAATGAGCGAAGTTCTTGTCGTAGGGAGAAAAAAAGGATGTCGCGAGAAGAGTGTGTCCCTATGTGAAATCATGCTGCGATATCCACAGCAGGAGTGAAACTAGCAGCGCCGATATGTCGTTCGTCCTTCTATTTCTCTCCCTCTCTTTTTTGGAAAGGCGAGGCTAACCCGTCAGCATTTCTTGTTTCCCCCCTCCAAAAAAAAAATGAAAACAGGTTTTTTCTGTTTTAATTATCTGTGAACGTTCACTACAAGATTCACCGTTTTTTTTCTGACTGGCATTGGACGAGCGGACGACGTCCTATTTCGACGAAACACACGTCCTTTGCCGTGCTTTTCTCTTCAACACTTCGCGGTTACTAACGTTTCCACACAAATGTTGGGGTACTGTCGCGGGCATATGCGGCTACCATGAAGACGTGTCGCAGTTTCATTACTAAAAGTGTGTAAAGGCACACAAAATAATAAGGAAGAAAGGGCGCTGCAGCGTAGAGGACACGGAATATTTGAAGGGGCCATACAGACAAAATGCAATTTGGTTCATTCGAAAGATTGCCTCGTTGGAATAACGCTGACACCACTTTTAACGCAAACTTCACTTAAATACGCTGGATAATTAGGAAAAAGATAATGGTCATGCGACCCACCAGCTCATTTCCCGCACTAGAATCTATGACGTATTATGGGCAGCTGCGCGATAGGCTGGTGCCGGCAAAATCCAACATAAATTAAACAGGGGTTATAAGCTAGCAGAACGAGCTATCGTGCTTAAATTTAATGCATAGTCTTTTTATAGCAGTCAGAATGGTGGGATAAACAATGGAAGTTACGAACGCACACGTAAACATACAAGCACCAGTGCGTCCTGCACGCACTATGCCGGTTTTAGCCGCACAGCGGTCCGGTGCGTTGAGCTTACACTGGCCAACTGGCATAAGCGGCATTGTCTTCTGTGACTCTGTTTGTCGAGCATACCCAATGTTTCACGAAACGAGTACTATCAACCGTAGCAAACATTATCCAGGCACAAATCCGGTCAAAAACAAAGCGAGGGTGGAAAGCGGTTTCGAGCGGTATGGTGGCGCCATCTAGGAGGACTGACAGCAAACAAGGCGTTTCGCCGTCCGCTGCAGCCCTAGTCCGAATGCTTACGTTTGCTTCAGTACTTGTCCTGGATACATCATCGCAGACGTCACGAAACACACGATTCAGCGGGGAAATCAAAATTATGGCTTAAATTATTTGACTTCTCATTGAATAAAGCATCGTTTAATGCCGGACGAGCGCTGGGGCCACTATAAAACACCAAATTTTTCGAATAAAACAAACTTGTATTTTGTCTGCATAGCCTCTTCAAAATAAGCGCTCAAGTAGAAGTATACAGATATATTGAACAGTTATAAACGTATCTTGGCCCCACGAAACTTTGAGTTTTGGGTGTCCGATTACGCAGATAGTGTTTTTTCACATTACGATGACTGCACAAGTAGTTATCTTATTCTCTTCAGCTAAAAGCGCCCCCACTTGTTTGCGTCACTCCGAAGTTCTACACAGCCCCATAAGAACTGTCAAGCTGGCAGCATGAAGCGTTTCAGAAGGCTTACCGAATCCTGTTTCGACTCATGCGAGCTCAAGCAGCGCAATGTCACCCTGCGTTTGATAGTCACTGCAATCTTTGTGAATTCCCTAAAAAGATAACTCTAGTTGCGCTATTTGGATCATATATCCCTGATCTTGACATGTCCTCTGTTTATAGCAGGCAAAATACCATTGCGCTGATGAAATATGCGATAAGCCAGGAAGCTTGAATCGAAACACTATGTATCCCATACATCCGGACAAGTTGGTTGAGAAACTGTCATGCTTGCTCTTTTTTTTTCTTTTTTTTTGCAACAGCCTCAAACAAATGCGGACACACTACTCAATGAGTTCCCAGTGTTGTCGTCCACGATGCTACATTTCCAACCAATTTGTTGTCACCTCACTCATCTTTCATTAATATGAGAAAAACCGCGGAATCATATTTAGCTAGTTTGGCCAAACTACTCTTAACGGTGGCCCTCTTAATGCAGAAGCATATTAAGCGACTCCCCCAGAAATCTGTCCGTCTGTCCACCTGTAAAACGTTACACGATGTGCTCCTATGAGCAATACGGGGTGGTATTTGATAAAGGACCCTAGGGCCGTTAATACAGGGTCCTTTTATTAATAAAATGGTCTTTATCTCATAAAAAAGTCCTTTTTAAACGACCCTACAGCTTCCAAATATACGTAGAGCTGTACGCACGGAGGTGAGTCCCTGGAAAGAATGCTTGCCCACGTCTGACAATTGCCGCTCGGGGGCTGAAACGGAATTTGCCCAAAGGCATTGGGGACACATTGGAAATCTTTTGTCACTTTCAGCGGAAAATGCGAAACCTTCAGCTTACATGTTCATCGAAGTTGTGATGCGCTGAATTAGCTGTAAACTTACTGTGCCCGTTCTGCGCCCTCTGCACGGGTTGCTAAACATTGCCACTTCTGGCAATTCAAGGCTGACGAAGCAGCGATCACATGCTTTCAGCAATTATGAGGCAACTTCGCTAGCTTCCGTAGCAACAAATGTGCACCTCTTTCTCGTCCTCACTTGTCGTAGCAAAAGCTTTCGTCGTACAACTATGGAACCACCTCGCTCATGCCTTGCCGGAGAAAAGCCTGGAACATAAAATCCTAAACTACGCCACCGTTCGTTTTTACACTGAACTGCTAAAATTAGAATCGATGAAAGAACGCCTGGTATAAATTTCTTTTAACGGACGCACGCCGGTTAACATCATAATCTAATTAAAAATTTATTCGGCGTACACTGCCATCAACATATTTCGTCGATAAACAGGCAGGAAAAATGCAGAACGCATTAGAACGAATTTCAAGCGCCCTTGGAATGAATAATGAACGTGCAACTGGGTACTCAAATTCCGTACGGTGCTAAAACGAGGCGGATGGTTCACAGAGCGCCCAGTTGTCCTTTGGACCTACGCAAACGAACGACGACTCTGAACGTAATTCTAAAACGGGCCCAGCTAAGACGTCAAAAGAGACATCAGGGTAGCTGACTTGTTCCAGAATTCAATCGCCCTGCAAGCTTCCCGGGTGCAGAGGGTTATGGGGTACTCGAGACCATCACAAAGAGCATATAATCAGACACAGAGAAAAGGTGAAGGTCCATTATTTACCCATTACCCATTATTGGGACAATGAGCATGTTCACTGATAGCTGGGGTGGTGCGTGTGTAAGGTATACGCAGTTCAAACTCACTGCACTCACATTTTGACGAATGAACCACACCCTGGTGGGCTATTTGCTGCGTTACGTCGAGTGTATATAGTTAATCGGAAAATTAGAAGTATCGGAAAATAGAGATATGATAATTAGCGTAGTTGATTTGAAGAGCAGTTGACCGGCTTATTTGGCTCGCAGTGCGTACAAGTGCAAGATGGAGACACGCAGAACGAATTACGCTAAACAGATGGAAAAGTACTGTTTACCAGCTATGTCAAACGAACCGGTGATTAACAGTGACATTGACATTATTGCGATTTTAATTAAGGACTTACGTGATTTTTTTTCCTGCGAAAAAGACACCATGTCTCAGTTTTAATGTTCCCTCTGTCCTTCTCCTTGCCCCCTCTTCTGTTCTGATGAAGACGTCATATTTTGCGTCTGGGCTTTACTGCGCGTATTTGAGATGATTTACCACTTTTGCTGTTTGCCTCCAATATCTGCGATTCAGGAATCCTCGGGTATGTCCAGTGGTTAAAATCTTTTTTTTTTTTCTCAGTTGAGTGGTTTAAAGCTATTTTTTCGGGTTTTCATTGTACGATGTGTGCGTGCGCACTACGCGAAATAAATCAATTCCAATCAATATCACTTCGGATACGCGCTCTTTAAAGTTGCCCGTTCGCACAGTTGTGTTAAGCCATCATTGCTCGTGCGCCTCGTTGCAGGCTCTCCTTGTCCTTCTGCTGGCCGTGGTCACGTGCTGGGCGGCTGATCCCAAGCCCGCACCAGCAGCGGCAGCAGCAGGCGCAGCTCCCGCGGGAGATGAGGAGATCGAAGGGCGCACACTGGGCAAGCTGCTCCACAAGATCCGCGGTGGCCGGCCCAGCCTGATCGGCGGTCTGTTGGCCGGCCACAAGAACCGGCGCGTGGGTTCGCATCTGGGCGGTGCTCACTACGGCGGCGGAGGCGGCGGCGGCCTCGGCGGCGGACACCACCACGCTCAGGGTGGACAACAGCACAGCTACCAGCAGGGCTCGCAGGGATTCAACCAGGGCAGCCAGGGCTTTGACAGCTACGACAAGAGCAAGGACGTGCAGGGCTTCCGCGAGACCAAGGGCTACCGCACCGAGACGGGCTTCGAGGAGACCAGCTTCAACCGATACGGCACGGGCGCCGGTGGTTTCCAGGGTGGCTTCAACCAGCAATCTGGCGGCAAGTTCCAGGAGCAGGGGCAACAGTACGGCGGCCACGGAAGGCGTTAGACCGCTCCGGGAGCAACTATTTATTCTCGTCGATCGCCCTCCTCCGCGGATGCACGTTTCTCGTGCGATCAGGAACAAAAGTAAATGCCTTCACGCGCGTGCTATGCCGTACGCGTCAACGATAGAAAAATGTGCCTTCACGCACTATGGTGGAACAGTTCCGGGTTCACAAGTTTCCGCATAAAGTGGACGACTGATGTTCGCAAAGCGCCCCATTGTACGTCTTCGGGTAAACAATGTTGATTTTCAGCAACCTGCCCCACAAAAAAAAAAAAAAAAATCATCTACTCTATTTCTTTTTGCATACCAACGTGGCCTGTCTATACAGAGAATAGAAACAGCGCGAAGTCTAGAACGAGCAAGCGTTTTCAGTGAGAAACACGCATCGTTTCTCTGTGAGCATGCTGCCGATTCCTCCAGTTTTGTCACTGTAAATAAAAATAATGTCTCAACTTGTGCACTTTATCGTCATTAAAATATTACTACATGGGGGATACTAGCACAGATTTATTCAATACAAGTGTGATGTAACCATGTCACACCTCTGCACTTCCCACTGCATCTACCAAGGACTTTTCGAAAGTTGGTAGCTGGGGTTCAACATCAAGTACACATATGAGCATAACTTCATAATGTATCAAACCTTACGCGAACTTTTATGGCAAGGGTGGCCGTTTTGACGATGTTATTACCTGAATACTAATCAGGGCATACTGAGCGTGATTGAACGCGCGCACTGATTTCCCATGCAGGCGTACACAATAATAAACGATAAAATGGCGATGTTTCGCACGCGCGGTCGCGCGCCTGCATAAAGAACTCGGAAGAGCTCGCAAAACGTTGATGTAGTGACGGCCGAGTGAATGAGCGACGAAATTAACAATGGAGCTGAATTAATTGTAGAATTCCTCACCTGCTTCTTATCGCCGAGGTGAAGGCAAGGCGATATACGTTTTACCCAGGGGCAAATCCAAAAGGTTACCCAGGCATTCCGCCAAAACAGCTCTTTACTGACTCCCCTGGTTGGAAAAGAGAAAGTTAACGTACTGCTTGGGCCAAGCCAATGCAAGGAATGCGCCGATGCAAGCGCTTGCTCAACATGCCGCGTACAACGTCGCGGTTGGAATTTACAAGCTGTCAGTCGTTGTTTCCATCCGAGATATAATAGTCCCCCACCCCTATAGTTCATCCCTCTGCGCTATAAAAGTCTTATTTGATGAATGCCGGGTCATATCGCCTCGTTCATGGAATGATTCCTGGTAAGGTACAGTCAAAAGCCACCACGGGTGATTATGTCATCGTTGTTTCTTCCGACTGCTACGTAGGAGACCAGAAATCGCCTTTTGGTTCAGATGCAGCAGATTCGTCCGGTGCTGTAGCCGTTTCTCCTCTGCTGACAAAATCCGCAGTGTCTGAAATGCAGGTGTGTAGATTACCGCCCGTAAGCGTGGTCAGGGCTAGCGTCATCCTGGAGGTTTCCCACGCGGTCGTATTGTCGGCGATGCTGGTCGCCATTTTGTGTTCTGGCAAACGACGACTGATCGTTTCCACTTTGCAGGGATCTATGGTTCCGGATGTATACCAATTGTCCTGCTTTCAAGCGGCAGTTGCCGAAGATTGAATTCACGGCCCTCAGTGCCCAGCAACCGTAGAACACCAAGGCTGCGGTCAGGTCAGCGATACAGCAAAGGGTGCTATGAATCGCTGGGTCCGAAAAAGCCGCCATTGAAACTTGAACCTGGCAGCGCTCAATGTATGACCTAGTCGAGCGAGGACAGATTAGCTGTGGTACTATAAGGCGTGAACTGGGATATATCTTAGAATTAGGCTAGGATAGGAGAACAGGCAAGGTCGTTAAGGCGTGGAATAGAATGCGATTCTGTGTTAGCGAGGGCATCCAGAAAGAAAGGAGCTGGGGGCAGAGTTCATGATCCACGAATAGCTAGCAGGTGATGTGGATGAACTCGACGGCATTAGCGAGGAGGTCGCGGCCATTGTGATCAGACTAAATAGGAGGTACAAGTTATAGGTACACGCTACGAAGATGAGGCTGTCGGCAGTTCCTACGAGGTCGAATCAGCAATGAATAAGGCAAACGCGCAGTGCACGATACTGACGGGAGACTATAACGCAAAAAAAATGGAAGAGCCAGGTGGGTAGATACCGCCCTTAAAGCGGGATTCACACGACGGAGAACCCCTCTCTTTTTGGCCCGCGGGAGCCGCTCACGTGACCGGTTTTAGGCTCCGCCCCTCGGTGGGGATCGCCCGCGGATGCTCCGGGAAAGAAAATGCCACCGCATGTTTTCGCTCGGCGGCGGCGGCCCTCCGTAGGGAATGGAACCAGTTTTTGGCACATAATGCAAAGCTCGCGCGGAGGAAGCGAGCCTCGCCCTCGCTTCCTCCGCGCTGTCGTCTGCTAGGCACTCCGCGCAGCTCCGTACGTGTGGATGCGCCACTAAGACGGAAAATCCGGTCACGTGGTGTTGACGTCACATATCCGTCCGTCTCCGTGAGAGGGTTTCTCCATCGTGTGAATCCCGCTTAAGCGTGCTAACGGGCAGTGGGAATTCGTCGGAATAGGTAGTTGGAATGGAATTGCGGAAAGAAAGAACCTGAGGATAATGAATATTTTTTTTCCGCGAACAAGGGAATGGCAAATAGACATAGCAAAGCCCCTACCGTAAATAAAAAAATGAGATCGATTTCATTCAGAAGGCCAATCCAAGTACTGTGCCGTATGTTGGGGTGATAGGCAAGGTCAAGAGCAGTGATGATAGGACGGTGCGGAGCATAATTCTGAGAAGGGAAAGGACGAAGGGAAGCGACGTTTCCGTCAGTACGAGACAACGGGTAGGAGTATTGAATAACGCTTCAGAACAAATTCGCGGTCTTAACCGAAGAGAGTAAAGACGGCGCAGACATAAATGACGATCTTACGTATACGATACGCCTAGAATCGGCATAGCTGTGGGAGAAAGTGAACCCATAAAAAAAACAGGTGAACAATCTCCAACCGAATAGGCGCAATCGTCCAAATTGGCTAACAGAAGCAAGATTACTAACATTTCAGCCTACAAATGGCAAAGAGAGAGGAAACCTCAAACAGAGTAGGGGGCTTGCGGGCAACGAAGAAGACGATTAATTGTTATTGGCAGAGACAATGTATGCACTCAGAGCCGAAACGATCAACACGGATAACATAATACCCAAGCAATGTCAAGGGCATAGAGGAAACAGCACTGAACGGACTAGCTTGGCTCGCGATGTTCCAACAGAATTTATGACGAGGGGAGAAATTATTTGTATGGAATGAAGCTATGGCAAGCCACAAAATACGATAGAATAGCCGCGGATCTACTGAATAATGGAAGTGATATTGTACTAGGAAAGCTACCAAAGCCTCTGAATGCCTCTGAACGTTAAGGTGTCCGCTGGAAAAACGCCAACCTAACTCTAATTCACAAAAGGGCGGTGACAAATAGCTTAAGAGCTACAAAACCCTTCAGTTTACCTTCTGTTGTCTACACAATAGTTAACCGCATAAGTCAAATCCTAAATTTCCAACAACCGAGAGAACAGTCTGCTTTTCGGAAAGGCTGCTCAACCGTGGATCACGCTCTATTGTAGAGGCTTTAATTAGAGTGTACTAGAAGTTTTAGAGTGGCCCGAGCGGCGGCCTCTCCCATTGCTCCGCCGGGCCGACTTTCGCGCAGAAAATAAAACCGGTATAGCGGCGGCGCTGCTGTCATAGACAACTTAAGGTCCCTAAAATTACTAAGGTAGCGCCATCTTTAGATCTCGCCGCCTTTCGCCCTCGCCCGCGCTCCTCTCTTACTTCGTTTTTTGCCATTTTCTTTTTCGCCGGCGAACGCCGCGCGCCATTGGCCAAGGGAAAAGTCACGTGGTTTTGTTTTTTTTGCTCCGCCGCCGGGTCGCCTCGCCGATGCCTCGCCGGCTGGGACATTGCGCAACGCCGCCGCTGCGACGCCATTGCTGGCTTCCGAGCCACCGTCGCCACCGTGCTTCAGTACCGGAATTAGCTGCTCGCTTCGAAAAAATGTCGCACCGGTGTCGTTTTAGGTTGCTTCTCGGTGTCGATGTGTTGTGCCTTAGGCAGCGCGAATATCGTCAGGCAGGGCACAAGACTTCGTTATTCCGTCCGGGAAACGCGACGCAGAAAGGAGAAAAGTTTGGTTGCATAGATTTGAACGGGCATACTTCAGGCCGACGCTACCATCACTCTTTTGCGAGGTAAGTTTCTGAATGCTTGTTCTTGCTCTGTTAAATTCTGCGCGAGCTTGAGCGGTCACTTACGAAGAAATGCGTATTCCCTTCGCGACCGTCGTCCACGCTTTGTTCTGAGTAGGCATTGCGCGCAGCGCCGAGTTCGTCCCGTCGTAAGCTTTGGTTTGGATAAGAGGCCGTGTATTTGTCATGTGCGCGCTTAACTTCCAGCATCAATATCAGCGGCGTAGCATGTTCAGTCAGTTGTCGTAAGGGTTTCGTGACGCGAGAATTGTTCACCTGAATTCATGCTTGTTTTGGCCGACGGCATCCCCTAGCAAAAATTCTGATACAAATTCTAATACACGTATATGCTTATTGCCACTAATAGACCTATCAGTCTCTATTAGTCTATTAGGTCTATCAGTTTGTATCAGCCTATTAGTCCTATCAGTCTGTATTAGTCTATTAGGTCTATCAGTGTGTATTAGTCTGGTAGGTCTATCAGACTGTATTAGTCTGATAGGTCTACCAGAGTGTACTAGTTCTATCAGAACCATTGCAAGTTCGAACAAAGCAATGAAACATGGCAATACATTTTATTATCAGGGTACACAGGCAAATTCCTCTGGCTGACAGAAATCTGGCTGAATAATTTAATGTTACATCAGTTCGTAACCTGATTAAGAACGAATGAATAAATTGCAATGCGAATCCACAAAATAGCTGCAGCATGCAATCAGAAAAGCTCGTCAAACCTGTACGGTCCAGCCGTAGGTACATATCGAGCGCATTAATGGTCGATTGAACACCATTCCCATTTCGATGCAACTTCAAAACGGCATTCACCCTTCCGCAAAACGCGATTCGAATGGAGTCTCTTCTTCGTGAGGCATTGCGTTGAGAATGAACAAAGGAGTCCGAAGCGGCGAGGTGACGGGTCAAAGATGGGTCGGGCGGCGGCCCGGATCACATTTGTCAATGTTCGGCGGGCGCTAGACACATCGCCAACACTTCTGGATGACGTGATGCACACGCTTTCTTCGATGTCAGGCGTTCGATGTCAGCATAGCAGACAGAGCAAAGATGTCCGGAGCCGCGAGGTGACGGGTCCATGATGGATCGCGCTGCGGCCTGGTTCATACTTGCCAAAGTTAAACGGGCGTTAGACACATCTCCAACACTTCTAGATGACGCGATGCACACGCGCCTGATGTGAAATAACGCTAGAAGCCGCTTCCTTCTAACCGTCTTCTTCCCGAACGTACACACACGCCAGCCGCACTATGATACCGTCGCCATCTTGGCCCTTGGCTACCCAACGAAGACCATTGGCATGGCTTGGCTTGACTTCGTTGCAGTTTTTTCGGCTTAGTTAGATTTCTTGCTGCTCTTCTAGCAGCCTCGCAGGTACGGTCAGGTTAAAGTCCCGTCATCTTTAGGTCAGGTTAGCGTCACTAAATAAAGGCGTAGCTTATTTAGTTACGCTAGGTCAGGTAAGGTGGCTTATCACTGGCGCAGCACTCCCAGCTCCCATCATTAAGTAGCGCATTTTTTAGGAGCGAAAATGAAAAAAAAAGTTGACCTATTTTGCATAAGAATTTGGTTGGAGATTTACGGAGATTTGTTAGTGAACAAAACGCTTCATAATAATATACCAAATAAACATTATTGCTCAAGGGCGATCATTTCAACCTTTTTTGGCTTGTGATTTTCCAGAAAAAATGAAAATTCAGGAAATCGCACTTTGCAGGTCCATTTGTATTAGTTTTTATTAAAACCAATACGTCTCTATTAGTTCGTATTAGACTCAGGTCTATCAGATCTATTAGTATTTGTAAACTAATACAAACTAATAGGTGTATTTGTATTAGACTAATACAGCTTGTATATGAAACTTATAAAACTGATACAAGTTTGTATAAGACTAATACATGTCTTATACACCTAATACAAAAATGTATAAGACTAATACAAGTTTCTATCAGAATTTTTGCTAGGGCAGCTTGCGTCTGACCATGTATCGTGTGCGTTCCGAGTGCGTGTACGCTCTTTTTGGCGTGAAGTCATGTTTTGTGTGTTAGCTACCCGGGTGGTATTATAATCCCGTTGTTATGACATCGGAGTGATTTGCTGCGTAATATGGGCTTGGTCGGTGCGGCGCAAATTGAGGCTGTTGCGAGAAAAAAAAATTGCGGCTAGGTAAAACAATTTAAGGTCAGCTAATATAGTGACCGCGCCGTTGACGTACGTTTGATGCGCAATTTCTGTTATCGCTTTATTAAATTCGCGCACGTTTGAATGAGCACTTCAAATGCATATTCGCACCGTAACGGCTGTACGCCCTTTCTTCCGTGTATGCATAGAGGAACGTTAATTACGACTTACGTTTGCATTACACGTGATGCCGTACATTTGCAGTGTGCGCGCTTACTTCATCTTAGTAGTCAATGGCGCAGCGTATCCAGTCATTGCGATTTGAACCAAAACACACTGGGCGACTATATTATTTTCAGCAGACGTATTTTTGTCCAGCAAAGCGCTTGCTAAACGGGTTTAGTGTAGCGAGTTGAGCGGACGCGGCACTGAGCAGATGCGCGAACACGAATTTGACCATGCTACGGTAGAACAGTCACTAACTCCCTTCTGCAATGCATTATTGCCTATATTTGCGGAGTGTTTGTGGCGCATCTCAAACTCGGTGGCGACATTTCTTTTCCCTTCTCAATAGGATTATTCCACGGATCAATTTGAGCAACGGATATTGGAGAAGCTTGGCGTTAAAAAAACTAAACCCAAATGCCACTCCCAACATTTTTTTCTCACGGGAAGCCACGTCAGCAGCACAAGCCACCTGCACGACGTCATTACGGACGTTTGTTCCAATAAAATATCTATTTGCTGGCACCAATTCATTTTTGTGATTTATTGTTTTCTCTTGATAATCATCGTGACATTGGTCCTCTTTCGAATTTCTTTCGGGTGTATCCCTGTGTTAGTGCAATGTACAAATCTGCAAGAATATATCCCAGCACAAAACAATTCTGTCCAGGCGCCTCCATTAATAACGGCTGTAAACGACCGCGCCCGGTGAAAAAACGTATTGCATGATTAATTAACTGCAGTAACTAGTTACATAATTTGTACCTAGAGGGACTGTAATTTCAGTTTACCCGATCGATTGATCGCAGTCTTCTCTGGCGCGTATTCCCAGAATTACAAGTCTGCGTTTTTCACTAGGTTCGCACATGAACGTACGGCCGCGAGTGTAGTTTAGTGTATCCGGCTGCGAAGTCGGGGAAGCAGGGGCTTTTCACGTCGCTGTACGTGCACACACGCACAACAGCATGTGTATGTTTTTAGTCTACTCACAGCAGCCTATAACGACATGAAGGTGAAGGAAACATTTCTACAAAAACGGCAAAGCACTCTAAACTGCGCGTAATTAAGGTAGGCTGTAGGTCGTTAGTAAAAGCGGGCGCAGAGTGAACGCCGCTGAGGATACACAATTATCGCAAGAAAGGCGAGTGCAAGGACGCCAGCGCAGCGCTCGAACTACGGCATTTGCGAATGAAGCGCACTGTATACTGCCGCGAACCGTGCGCAAGACCGCTGTGCAGTGATTGCACGACCACAGTCACGCGAATGCAAGAACGGAACTACCGTAACAGAGCAGTTTGAAATGTCCACGCTCGATCCTTTCGCATTCACGAGCTATCCTGAGGTGTTACAGAATGCCGCACACGTAAACAAAAACCGCGCTGTGCGTATGCGCCAGCGGCATCCGCCCCGCAAGTATCCCCTTGGAGACAAAAATATAAAACAAAACACTATCACTCAGTGCCTGTTGGTAAAACGGGGCTCTAGAAATCCTATAAATGCTACCAAAGAGCGATTTCGGCGCGAAAACAAGAGCAAACTGCAGCGAGCGCCCTGAAGCGTAGCAAGGGCGTCTGCTCTCAAGTGGCCAACAAATATGGCGGCCCCGCCGCGGAGTTAAAGGGACGGCGGCGCCGCGGGTGAGGGGAGAGAAAAAAGAGGAGGGCAGCGGAGAAGGAGGGAGCAGTTGGCGCTACCTTAGTTCTTTCAGGGACCTTAAGACAACTTAGGGAGCCTACATGCGCCGCGCCTTCGCCGCGCCTTCGACGAAGGCGCGGCGCATGTAGGCTCCCTAACTGAACAACCGGCGCTCCCCGGCGCCAGCTCCCAGCCTGCGGGCGGCAATATTTGCGTTGCTCTCCGCTGTGTTTTGCGCTTGCGAAGCTGATTTATTTTGGATTATGAGTTTTAACGCGCCGGCGCTACACAGGCGATGAGGCAAGCGGTACTGGAGGGCTCCTGTTTAATTTTGACCACCTGGGGATCTTTAACGTGCGCCGAAATCTCGAAGACACGGGCGTTTTCCACTTTTATCCTCAATCACAAAAGCGGCCGCTGAGGCCGGGAATCGAACCTGCGCCTTTGGTCAGCTGATTTATAAAGTAGACGCAGAAACGTTATCACTCCGCTTGAACAAACTTTACACTAGTACGATCAGACATAAAATTATCGACCCCCCCCCCCCCCCGCCCCCCCCGCCCCAAAGATACTTTCTCATTCTTTATGCGTTTTCTGAAAACGTAATTGTTGATATACAGCGATCTCTCGTTAACTCAAAGTCGTAAAATTAGCTGAAGATTTTGAGATAAGCGCGGAGTTTCGAGTTAAGTCAAAATGCAGAAAATTTGTAGCCAGTTCCCTGAAATGACAGCTAGTGCTGCTAACAAAAGCGCTATTGCACAGGGGAGATTTCGTAATAAAGGCAAAATAATTCGCAGGAAAAAGACACTTTTATTATTGCAGAAATAAGAACTGTGTTGCGCTCGGCTGTTTCGCGTTCGCTTCTGCATCCCAGAAAAGCGTACCCGAGCTTCTCTATGCATTGCATGAATGGTCGCCACCGCTACATTCTATCTTGTTACAAAGGAGACGCAGCATGTATGTCGTTTCTGCCGTTGTAGGCACTTGTGGAGGCTCCTCCTCGTCCGCATGATCAGCTGCGTCGTCCACAGCTATCTCAATGATGTACGCGCCAGACAGCATTCCGGTAACGGGGACGCTAGTCCGCGTAAACTTGCTCTTCACGACCGCGTTCGGCGAGTAGTGGGAGTAATCATTCGAACGGGGACCTTATCAGCTGCCTGCAGCGGACTTTGCCTTGTGTCCTCTCTGCCAGTATATCCGTGGTCCTATCTATAGCTCCGAAAAAAACGTTTCGATATAAAGCGGGCAAATGCGTAGCGCCGATGGGTGAGAAAAAGTTTCGAGAAGATGTTTTGAGATAGCAGAGTTCGAGTTAACGAGGGATTAATTTGACGGACAGGCACCAGGAATGTTTTTCCCTTCCCCTTCTTGACTCGGCGCATGAAGCAAAAGCGGCCAGGCGCACGTTCTATAGGCGACAAAAAGTTTACTGTTTTTTTACGTTCCTATTTGGAACGAAAATACCAAGAGCCTTCTTCTGGGATACCCCTACCGTTGATGCGTGTACTGTCGTTAGTGGGCTTTCTTATTTTATTAACCTGCTATGTCGCATATTGCAGGCACTTGGTAAGGAAGTGTGTACTGAAAATGAAGTGCCAAGCCTGCAAATCCAATCCTGCATTGAAAGATGCCGCTGTGTTTACTACCTCTTGTAATTAAGGGGGACTTCTGAATCCTTTCGTGGATTTTTTAAAGTTTATTAACGATCCTTAGGACGTGTTTACCAGTTGCTTCCGCGACAAGGAGCTCCACCATGACAGCGTTATGGATGTGCTGCAGCCCTTATTCACAACAAACACCTTAACGTCGTTTGTTGCGACCAGCACGTGAGACCTTGACAGCAAATTTGGTTGTTCTGCAGTATACATTGTGACACAGATTCATTTTTATATAAAACGTTTAAACAAGTTCAGTGGTAACATGAAGGTGGGACCAACACCTTAAACTTAGCCGTCACTAATGATCGAGGGCGAGTTATGAAAATGCGTTGGCCAAAAATGTCAATTTTTGTCAAAATGTCAAAAATGTCAAATGTCAATCTCCATGTTAGCGTTATTCCTAAATCTATACCTGTGTAGACTATGTGCACAATTTCCCGCGTTACATTTCATTTGCTGGGCTATTGAAAATGAAAACAAAATGTGTATTTTGTTCCAGTTCCATTTATTTGAACCGCCATGTTAGCGTTTTATACCTCTATATAGTAGACGTGTTATATTTCATTTTTGTGGTGGTCAGTGTATTTTCTTATCTATGTTTTACATTTGTTTTATGTGCGTGTAATTGTACTCTCAGCATACTTGTGAATTAAATTTGTGTTAATTTTATTCAACTCCTTTCTTGACCGAATCAGGTGAAAGGTGGTGCGATTGATAGAACGTTGCGGGAATAGTTCTATGAAAAACGGTCCTTGGGACAACTGAGCTAACCGCTGGGCTAACCCTTTTTTAGTTAAAAAGATATCTCGTTTGCGCGTGTCATTTTCTGTTCAGCCACCACGGTGACCCGTAATTATCCCAAGTGGGCCACTGCCTAAATACTGCTGTAATAACAACTCACGCAATAAAAAACAAACGCAACTTATGATATTAAACCACATAACTGCAGTCCGAGCGTAAATTGCAAGACAATAAATAATAAATTCTTCTGAGAAGCTATCATCCCAGTCCTCATAGTTTTTCTTGTCATTTGCGCCGACCAATTATGTCCATCAAGCAGCCCAATAAGGACACAATCATAAAGCAATCATGAACTGGTTCATATCAGGCGATTTCACGCAAAATACGTTTTTATAGGAATTTGGAATAGCGAAAATGTCGCTGCAATTACTTTATTTACAATCCGCTACGAATGCTGCACTAAAGGAAAATCCGTGATTTTCCTTATTGTTCTCGAGCGGGAAAGGCAAAACTAACGCAAAATGAGCTGCAGCGTTTATTTTTCATTTCGTTACCCACAGTCCACTGTACGTACAGTATATTTACGCAATTTGACGACCCGCAGAACAATTTCGAGCGCTCCGCGCGTAAAGCAGCAGCGTTTACATTTACCTAACGTTACAGAAAATACGCTTGAAACGATTTTTTTACGTTGCGAAACCTTTTTAGAATGTGGACCAGGAACGTTACAGTGACGCTTTGCCAAACGTGTGGAATGCATATTGTTGAACATTGCTTCTGTTATCCCCGTACAGCGGTTACGATATATTGTATACAACGCATTTTCAAAAGAACACGGAGAAGTGAAATTTCAAATAAAATTTTATTTAATTTTGCATGGTTACATATATATTTTTTTTTATTTGCACTCCATTGCTGCTGTTGTGCAGGAGAGGCTATGGATAGCAGACTTAGGAAGAGGCTCCATCAGGGGCTGGCTGCTTCTGTGTGGAAAAATCAAACATTTGCTACTTGTACGCTTAACCCGCCGCGGTGGCTCAGTGGCTAAGGCGTTGCGCTGCTGAGCACAAGGTCGCGGGTTCGATTCCCGGCCGCGGCGGCCGCTTTTCTGATGGAGGCGAAAAGCAAAAACGCCCGTGTGTACGAGATTTCGGCGCACGATAAAGATCCCCAGGTGGTCAAAATTAATCCGGAGCCCTCCACTACGGCGCGCCTCATCGCCTGCGTTGCGTCGGCGCGTTAAACCCCACAATCAATCAATCAACTTGTACGCTTAGGCAGTAGGCTGTTTTTGCGCGAAAAAGTAGTTGCCGCCTGAGGATTTGTTTAGTTACGAGAGCGCACACACGCACACACACACACATGCACGCACACACACACTAAATGGAGAGTAAGCGAACAAGCAGCTACGCAGCAACAACTCGTGCTAATCATATGACCAGAAGAAAGCAAGCGCACAAAATTTTGGGTCACCTAATTCCCATCTTGAATCTCCCGAGTCAGTACCCTCGCTAGCGGAGTTTTATGTCTTCTGCATGGTTCATGTATTTTTATTAGGCAGAGATTAGGATTAAAATCATTTAAATATAAAGGCACTATTACATTTTGAGAATATCAGTTTATTGCTTAGATTGTGGGTTCCTGTAAGCCCAATATTTGCAAAGCGGAGCCAGTCACCAGAGATGTGGTCCGCTATCGACTGTGGCCTGGGTCACACCCGCAGCAGCTGGAAGCATAGAGCGCAACTATGCTGCATGGCAGTTTATAAATTGAACTACTGAAACAAATCAAATCTGAAAAATTCGCTTGGTTGTAGAATCGACGTTTGCTCCCCCAGTCCGGCAGATCTTTTGCCTAAAAAAGAACACAAAGTGCTACAAAGGTATTACAGATGGGTCACACAAAAGAACACACCCATTAAACACGAATGTGTATAATGGTCCAAGTTTACTTACGTAATAAAGGGAACCAAAGTGGGAACTCATAAACGAACAACTTCGATCCTAGTCTTTCTCAGCACTGAAAAAAATTGTTTTGCATGTTTTAATACATGCTTGGAGCAGGCTAGGGGACGAAAGGAGGAAGAATTTGAGCCTTTTACAACAACCGGGGCATTCTTTTTTTTTTTTTTTGACGAATGTAGGAAGGTTCAGTTTTTCAGTCAAAGCCATGCGCATCATTGCAGCAACTAAATTTGTTAGCGTTCACTTTAACCATGGTTTTTGTTTTTTCACGCTCGGCGTTGTTACCTCGTCATATCACGCGCCCTGTTATTCATCACTGCTGAGCATTTACAGGCTTTGTCAAAAGTTGGGCAGTGTGCCTGGAACCACGGAAGTAAAATCCTTTGATTCAAGCTGTTCGAAACCGCACAACCGATGGACAGTACTAGAACCAGCATTTTGCTCGAAGCATGTCGGTTGTATTTCGGCGAACGACGGCTGTGCCTGATCAATGCGGCCCCAATGAAAACGTGTTGGTTCCAAACTTCTGATAAAGTCCGCGCAGTAGACAAAATTCTGTATCCAGAGTGACCTCGTTTTGGGCGGAACGGCTCCCTTCGGAGGGAGTGGGCGACCGCTAGTATGACCAAGTACCTCCCACACCTCCTACCCCCAATTCCCCCCTTCGGATCTTTATCGGCTTAGTTGAAAGTTGCACCTGCCCTGGTCATTCCAGCTCCTGTTGTGCTGTGCGTTATCGATTTAATTCGCTTTTCTATTTTGATTCGCTAAACCCGCGACACATTTACACAATTGAGCAATATTAACTTACCAATTTCTACGGTATCGTAATTGGCACTCATCGTCGATGAACTTCGCGGCCTTCCCGGTTTGAGGGTATCTTGAAAACCATAGCTTGCAATGAAAGTGAATTCGACTCTTTACGAGCTGATGTTTACCAGCCTTTTGGGGTGCATTTCTCACAACTAAAGAACGCGCTATGCTGCTTAATACATTTTTCAAAAATGTAAGTCGCAAACGAACGCATGTACTGGAACAGCGCACTTTTTCCCATCCTCTGTGACACCTTCAGCCCTCAAAGTTCCCCTTTCTAACAAAGTTGGCTATATAGCCACGCAGGTTGTCTGGTTGCTTATGGCCCGCGAAGAGAGCTACGACAAAAGGCTCAGGTCTGTAGCTTTTAACAATAGCCCAGACGTTTGACGAACTTTTTGTGATAGGTACACCGTCATACCGTCTTACCGTCTACGTTAACCAGCAGTAAAATAGGCTACCAAGGGGTGCATTCTGACATGTTCATTTGCATTATAGCGTCGACTATATTCCGAAGCAGCTTGCTTGCACCCCCCCCTTTTTTTTTTTTTTTCACGTTAAAGAACACCGGCGTTCCCAACATGATCATCGCATCCCCAGGGAATTAGAGGCAAACGTAATGCTTTTTTTTTTCTTCAAAATTTCGCACACATGATTTCGTTTCGCGTGCCCAAGCCGCTACTTCACTTGCCAGACTGAAGTGAAAATCATTTGAGTGTGGGCGAGGTTAGTTTTACGAATTCAGTTTGCACAAGGCGCTCAAAAATCGTTTCCATGCAACGAACCCGTAGCATCGATTCTTCCATCAATACTGCCTAGTATATTTCAACAAACATATAAGGCCCGTGCACACTTGCGACGAAGCGACGCGATTTCTGACGCTTTTGCCGCCCGGCGATCAGTTTTGTCGTTTGGTCTCGGCCAATTTGTCGCCGCGACAGAAATCGCGTTGCCTCGTCGCAAGTGTGCACGGGCCCATAAGCGAGAAAATACTCACGAGCTGCTCCTGCACACCTTCCGCAATTCTTGTTTTCCTTGTATGTCGCTCACATCGCCAAAGGCCACCTCTGGCGCTTCGTTTTGACTATCCAGCGATCAAATGGTTCTCGGTTGGACAGACCACCGAGAAAGATATAACTCCGTGGAACAGACTACGATTGAACAAGCATGCGCTTGCGCATGCAGGTGAGCGATCCGGTGCAAGGACTGGAGGTGGGTACGCATGGAGTCGTCTCGGCAGTGGCGACAAAAGACCCCTTGCCCTTTTTCCTTCCCCTCTCATATGTTGCGAGGAGGGAGTGGATCTCCAACAAGGAGGTTGTACAACCTCCTTGGTCTCCAAGCAACTTTCCGCAGCCGCTGTCTGCAGCTAAACCCGGTCTGAATGAACAAAAAGCCGTGGGGGGATACTACACAAAGAAACGTCGCACGATGGTGCTATTTCACGGGACACTTGCATCTCCACTTGTAACAACTTGTCAGTCAGCCACTGAGCAAGGCCGAATGCCGGTCCGAAGTGGGGGGAAATGGGCTTTCCCAGCAAGCAGTGCGCGCAAAGAAGTCGCCAATGTGGGCAAAATGGCTGCAGCGGTCCTACATGCCATGGACTCGCCAGGGGCAGTAGGCCTGCTCTATGGGAAGAAAGCTACAACTGCTACAGCGCTGAAATACATCGCATCGTACGAGCGCAGGGCTCGACCGATCCACAGGCGCTATGTGCTGCACGTCGGCCTGGTGGAAATACTCCGTAGCAGTGCGGATAGTGTGGATGGTTTCGCTGTCTTCTCAATACCGGATGTGGCGACCAAGGGTGCGGAGGTAAGAGCGGCAATACTGCTTGCCAACGCGAAGATCAAAAAGTGGTGCCGGCGAACACATCACAGGTTCATCGACCTCAGCAGGGGTTGGCAGGACACGATGCTGGAAAAGGATGACCTCTACAGCCTCGAGGGCGCTAGCTTTGTCGCAGCCAAGACTGCGCAGGCAACACTCCCTTTTTTAGGCAAGCGGTGGAAAAAAAATTGCGCTCACCTCCCCGCGAGGGGAACCCTGTGTAGATGCGACGCATCGTGGGGTTCACTTGGTGTTTCCGTTGGATTGATTCTGAAATCGCGTGAAACGTGGCGGGAATGCGTATGATTATTATGTTTTATGATTATTATTATGTTTTATAGGCCAATCTTGGTCAATCTCTCTAAGTGGTATGCTTGGGGCTTCGCTGTCGCAACGACCTTTACTCCATCATTGTTGCTGTAAGTGGGAGCTTCTTTTCTTTTATTGCAAGTGTTAATCCTTGCCCCATCATGCGTTGTATCAGTAGCATCTTGACGTAGTTTGAATGAGTCAAGGATATAAGGCGCGTTCGTAGCATTTGATCCTGTCTCGATTTTGTGGCGCAGTGGGAAGAGCACCATGTACCTCGCGTTCCGCCCACAGGGTCGTGGGATCGAAACCGGGCGCCGCTAACTATTATTTTTTTATAGTGTAGGGGGAGGTGCGGACAACGCCGTATGGATGGAGAAGGCGAGTGAATGAGATGCAGTTGCATCTAAAATCTGCGAAAGCCAGACACACCGAGGTCAGAGACGCCACTGGTCCAACAGGCACCCAACAACAGGAGCGTGGGGCCAATGAGCGCATCCACCACCACACTGCACCCTCGTTCACTGGCACAGAGGACGCCGCTGCTGCAGTTTTCTTAGCCCACACTCCAACCGCAAGAAGGAGTACCATGGACACCAGCCATGGGGACGCTGCCGGAGCCGGTGCAAACGCTTCATGCTCCACCTCTGCCAGTGAGTCATCTGATGCCTCCCGCAGTGTCTTCTGGACATCACCAAATGCCCGCCAGTCAGGTCTCTTCGACAGTACCGTCGATGCACCCCCTAGTGCCGCACTCGGCAGCCGCCGTGCCAACGTGGGGACCCATTCCTCCACCGATATGGAACCCGCAGCCTGGCATGCCAGAGGTGTACAGCGCCGTGGGTGCTATGAACGGGAGGTTGCCAATCACCCTTCCCCTAACACTGCCCCCCCCCCTTCCTTGGACACGGGAACTGCAACAGCTTCCCCCAGCGGTGCACAACACCGTAAGGGAGGTGGTGCGACCACCCCTTCCTTGGACGTGGGATCTGCAGCAAGCCCTCCCAGCGCTGCACAACACCGTAGGAGACATGGTGCGACAGCACCTCATGTTGTCCACTCGACTGCCCCAGTAGGGCGTAAGCGGCGCCGGCGGGGAGGCCGCCGGTGCACACCCATAGTTAATGTGGGGTTCTTGAACATGAACGGTGCTAGCAGGGCTGCCAAGTGGTCAGAGTTGTATGCGTCACTGGAGAGTGAATCAATGACACTCTACGCCGTGGCAGAGACCCACCTTCGCAACCTGGAAGAGCCCCCTACACACCCGGATTGGCACTGGGCCGGCTGCCACCGGGAGGACGGGACCAGAAAAGGCGGCGGAGTGGGTGTGTTGTGGCACAAGAACACGCCATGGTTGAATCTGTCCACAAGTTGCACTGAACACCTATGGGTTGCCGGAAACATTCTGGGTGACAGTGTGCTGGTTGGTGTTGTCTACCTGACAGTTGCCCGAGGGCAACACGACGGGAACGATAGAACTATGGATTTCAATGGGCATATCTACCCTACCGACGGATACCAAGATCGAAATGGGGAACTGCTGCTTAGGTGTGCACAGGAACTATCCCTCGAAATCGTCAACCTCCGCCCAGACTGTGAGGGTGAATCAACTTGGTGCGCCCGCATCTCTCATTCTACTATAGACTACGCGCTTGTATCCCCAAGACTGGCCGCCCGACTCACCCAGATGCACATTGACGAAGACGGGCACTTCAGCCTAGGAAGTGACCACAATCGCCTGCGACTATCGTTCTCGGCCTGCGCCCACAAGCCTAACCGGATGCAGCCCCAGCGGCGACCCCACTTGCGCCTGTCAATCCGTTCAATAGAACGAGCTGCCCAGGAGTTTGAGGAGTGCCCCCAGAGGAGGAAAGCGCAGACGTATTGTCAATTTGTGCACACTTTGCGTTCAGTCATGCACACCCACATGGTGCTGGATAGACAAGCAGCACAAAAATAATGGAACCCATGGTGGGACAAAGAGGTTAAAGCGGCATGGAGAGCGGGTCGCCAGGCCAACCGCGAACACCGCAGAGCTGTTAGAAGTCTAGACGTTGAGGCCAGTGCGGCTGCATGGGCACTATACCTGGAAGAGAAGCACAAGGTGCAGGCACTCGTGCAGAGCAAGATTGCGGATCACAATATTCGGATTATGCAATCAATAAGGAGTGAAGGCAAATCCGGGGCCCAAAAGTTCTGGACATACGTCCGGTCCTTGGACAGAGCTGCTCCCCAGCCCCCTCCTCTCATGGATGCGACAACGGGGCGGGGGGTCACTGAGCTCCGCGAATACCTGACACAGCATTTTTGTCTGGTCTTCGGGTCCCCAACCCCTACTGGCCACACCCCTCTGGTCGTCAAGACGGACAACCCCAATGATCCGCCCTCATCCCAAGGATCACAATGCCAGGATGGTATACGTTGGGCCCTGTCGAGGCACACGGTTGATAGGGCTCTGGCTCGGATAAGTTCTCACACGGCCCCCGGCCCCGACGACTTGCCCGCTCGACTACTCAAGTGCTTGGGTGCCGATTCGAGGGAGCAACTTGCCGACCTGCTCACAGCCATTATTGAGGATGCACCTGTTCCCGATGACTGGCATCTGGGCAGAGTGTCTTTGGTTTTGAAGAGGGGGGGAGATGCAAGGAAGATACAGGACTATCGCCCTATCACCGTCACCAGCGTCACTATCGCCCTATCACCGTCACCAGCGTACCGCCTGTTTGCGGCAGTAATCAAGCAGTGGATCAGCGCATGGGCTGAGGCCAAAGGTCTGCTGACAGACCTTCAAAACGGTTTTCGACCAGGTAGGCGCCTAGATGACAACCTGTTCGTCGTTACGCAATGCGCCGAAATTGCAAGGAAGGAAGGACGGACGCTATTGTGCGGCTTTCTAGATGTAGAGAAGGCGTATGACAGTGTTCCTCATGCGCCCCTCTTCTCCTGCCTGTCTGCTCTCGGCCTGCCACCGCAGCTCCTGTCGACCATTCAGCGGCTATACAGTCGGAACATAGTCACTGTGCAGCTAGGAACCGCAATGTCTGACCCCATTGTGGTCACCAAAGGCCTCAGGCAGGGTTGCCCGCTCTCGCCTCTGCTGTACATTTTGTATGCGTCGAGACTGGAGCGGGCACTGCTGAAGTCCAACCTTGGATTCAATCTGCGGTTCAGTATGACCAGTGCCAGTAAGAATCACCGCGTGCCCGCCTTGGCGTTTGCAGACGACCTGGTGGTAATGGCGGAGAACAGCCAAGACCTTCAGACGCTTCTCGACATCTGCCAGGTGGAAATATCATGCCTTGGCCTGCGCTTCAATACGCGCAAATCGGCGGTAGTGCGTCTGGCCGGGGATGAGGCTGATTCTACTGTGCTGACTCTGGGTGGAGAGCCCCTGGCTTCTTATGATGAGTACAGATACCTGGGCGTTACCCTCTGCTCCGAGGAGGCAAAGTACAACAGGCACAAAAGCGCGCTTCGACAGGCGGATCTCCGATCCCAGCGGATCCTTCGCCTGCGGTGCATGTGGAGCTGTAACCGCTTCCTAATGATCCGCGATCTCTGGAAGCTGGTTCACGTACCAGGCCTCACATTCGCTAGCGCAGTTGTCTGTCTCTCGCCCGGAACACGAGAATGGCTAGAGAGACAGCAACAGGAAGTCGGAAGGGCCGCCCTCGGCTGTCATGGCCGGATCGCCAATGAGGTGGTACAGGGAGACGTGGGCTGGTCGAGTTTTGAAGCCCGGGAAGCCTCCAGCAAGATCACATACCGTGGCCGTCTCCTGTTCCTACCCCGCACGCGCTGGGCACGCAGAGTCTTCGAGTACCTCTTGGCGACCTGCATGAGGACCGATTGGACACAACGAGAGCATAAGTTGGAGGGGAAGTACGGCTTCCTCACAGAGCCCATCACCGCTGACAATGCAGCTAAGTGGTCGCGTGAGGTCCGCCGGAGAGTCATGGAGGTGGAGAACACTCTGTGGTACAGGGGTATGGAGCGTAAGTCCACCCTCGACTTCTACCGTCGCCACAAACAAGAAATCTCCACTGACGATTTCTATGACAACAGCGTGGGCAGCAGCCTCCTGTTCGAAGCGAGGGCAGGAGCTCTTCGCACCCTCGTCTACCGCAGCCGTTTCGACAACACCATTGGGTGCACCATATGCCGGCTCTGCGGAGCAAAGGAGGAGACTGGAGAACTGGTCCTCCAGTGAACGACTCTACGGCCCGCCCCGGTGGATGGCGCCACACTCCCACGGGCACTCCACAGAACAGGTCCGATGGAAGCCCGATGGAAGTGGTGACGAGCTGTACGTGAGTGAGAGTGGTGGGGAGGCCGGACACATCCCGACACAGAACTCTGCGGCTACGGCCACCAAACAGCGACTGACTCAGTGGTGGACCATTGTGCGCCAGGCCTAATTCAGGCCAGCAGTCTGTGTTCGGCAGTTGGTTCGACATGCTCACATAAGATCGCCACCTGAGTGCGTGTTAGTTCGCATTCGCATCACTGTGCGTTCATCGTGAAAAAACTCTTCGACAACTTATGCTCCTCTCGCCAACAGTGTGTGTGTGTGAGTGCATTCGAGTGTGGATCACCGTGCGTTCACCGTGTAACCTCTGCTTTCGATGAGTTTTTTCTGTTTCTGTGCTCCCCCCGCCAACTGATGTGTGCGTGTGCAATCGCGCGTGGAGCGCCGCACGCTCACCGTGAAATAACTTTCCGATAATTTTCTTGTGTTTTCATGTCCCCCTGTGTGTGTGTACAAGGTTGGTTTTTTTTGTAATACCGGCTGGGACACCCCTTTGGTGTCTACCCGCTACAAAGGGTCAAGCCACTACATCATCATCATCATCTTCTTCTCCATCCGCCCTCGGGGACAGTGCCGTGGGGTTCCCCTTTTACATTCCGAAGTGAAGACAGCCTTACCTGTTCGTCTCGACAAACAGAATGAGGAGGACCCGCGAACAAGTTTAGGATTATTTCATAAGGCATGACTTTGAACGAGACTGATCGTGATACACGAATCAAGGAACGCTTCATAACGAAACACGAAAACACGCCCAGTTTTATAGTAGTCCGGGATGTATGGAACAAATTTGTAAAAAAACACCGAAGACAATTTTTTTTTGTAAACTAGAACTTCCTTAAAGGGGTCCTGAAATACCTTCCGCCGATGCATGGATGTACATGTAACCAAATAAAGCAAAATATTAGCTATCTCCTCCCACAAGAATTTTGTTAAAGCGATGAGTATTAGCTGAGAAATTGTAAATAAAAAACCGCGCATTATCGTCGCACCGCGTTTCCTCCTCCTTTCAACTTACTCTCCGCTGTTGACGGCGCACCAGCCTTCCCTCCCGTGATGCTGCGCTCCGCGGCGGTGACGTACTTCCGGTATTGCGCTGCTCACACTGCCGTCTGCTACGGGCAAGCTTTGTCGACACCTTGAACCACGCACTCCGCTCAAGGCTGGAAAAGCGAACGAAAAACCTGGCCGCATGTGTGCGGCGGCCTGGCCTTGCCCTTTCGCGGTGTACGTTGCTGTCTTATTTTGCGGCGGTGGTAATTCCTGCTGGCGGCATGTGAAAAAGACATTTTAAACCGATACAGAACCCGTGCACAAAACGCTTCAATCATGTGACCAGTTCAGCTTTGGGCGACGCGTGGTGGAGAGCGGCAACGTTGGCAAAACATGCTCCGCCGTGGCTCTGAGCTTTCTCGCGAGCGCCCTTTCTTGGACAATCTCAAACAACGGTTGCCTTGGCAACAAGGCCCAAACCACTCTAGAGGTCAGTTACGGTTCCGTGATCCCGGTTTAGCTCGCGGCCCCATCTCGCGACATGTGGGCACTGCAGGCGTACCACTCACTCCCATTGGGAAGTGCGAGATGCGTTTGGCATTACAGGAGGCGATGTTGTAGACGCCTTTGTTTCGCGATGAAATGCGACGTTGTGCTTCTGCGAATGGATAGTGCTTCCCATGGTCTGTATTATCGTTCTCGGGCGACGTACGACTCAACCTCGCATGGTGTATGTGCAGTGTGCGTGGCTAAAAGCCATCTCGGCTTGTGCGCCAGATTTAAGTGACGTGCTGTTCGTACCCGCAAACCGCGCGCGAGGTGAGTGCCGAATTTACGACGGGCAGGAGGAGGCAACCCATCGTCTGTCAATCGCGGTTGAGACTTGCAACGCATTCTGGGACGTTGTGTTCGTTTGAAACGCGTCTCTGGATTGTTTTGAAGTTTATAAAATGTGTGCGTCAAACCCGGGCATTCGGCTCAGGGCGTTCTCTGCGATTGCACGAAAGAAGTGCCGCGGGGCTTCAACGCTTTCTTTATGAAACGTACTCAGGTAAGAGAATATCCATGTCGTGTTATGGCCGTGTTGCATTCAATACACACGGTTAAGCGTTTGTTTACACTTGTTTTGTTTGTCGTAAAATGTCCAAGCAGTCCGGCACTACGCTGGCAGATCAGCTGGCGAGTCGACGCTGAGCAGACGACTCATCTCTTTGCCGGAAGTGCGTGAGAAAGTCGCCCAATAGCAGGATGTCTAGCTCATGACGAACATATGGGAATCGATGACGTAGACATGTGAAGATGGCGGCGTCCAAAAACACCAAGGGAAGGGTGAGAAAAAAGCGACAAACTTTGCAACAAAAGTGTGAGCTTTCCGCTGCGCGTAAAAGAGTAATACTTGGCACAGATGACGTTGACGACCCAATGTAACGATTGCGCTAGTTCATTCAGTGGGCTCAAAACGCCTTTCAGGGCCCCTTTAAACGCTTTGATTCACTATTTAGAAATACCATGCTTCGATGAAAAAAATAATTGTCGGCAACCGGCTGGTACGTACCGAATTACTACATTGTGGTGACATAACTACAAAAAAGTTTTTTAAATGCAGAGAATTTGTATAACTCACGATGTCACCCGTGCGTCGGCGTCCGCAGCAGCCAGCCCCCCCCCCCCCCCTCCTACACTATAAAAAGAAAAAGAAATAACAGTTACCGCCACCTGGTTTCGATCCCACGACCCTGCGTGCGGAACGCAAGGTACATGGTGCTCTACCCACTGCGCCACAAAACGGCACAGAATCAAAGGCCACAAACGCACCTTATATCCTTGACTACGTCGTCAGCGGCGTGCGTTGGCGACTCAGCGGCGTGCTAGCGGCGTGATAGCTGCGTGGTGTACACGTGATAGCACCAACCCCCCAAACACGAAACGTTACCGCAATACAACCACACCCTATAAAGCGGGTTGGCGCGGGCTCCACTCCAGTCAACTCCTGCGCTCTCTTCTCTTGCGTTAGTCGGCGGTCGCAGTTGATAAGCGATGGAAGCAAGACCTTCAACTAGTACCGCGACGCAATCCAACATCAGCGTCGCGGAACGTACCAGTACACCACCAACCCTACGCCGCGTAAACGACCCCAATGCTCTGCATTTACTCGTGTCCCTCGCGCGGGGGCATGCGACGGAGGATTTTTTTTCGTACATGTATGCTTTAAACAAGCGAGTTACCCCTGCAGCCTTGAGCACTGTTAGCGAACATGATTACGTAATTTCTCGCCTGATCACCGATAAAACATGCCTTCGCCAGGAACGCCTTTGCACATGGAGTCCCTCCCGCCCCCCCCCCCCCCTTTCATCTCTCCCGCCAAATGGCTCCGAAAATTATATAGTCTCATGACTAGAAATAACCGGATATCATTTCACAGTAAATCACAGGATATTACGTAACACGCCCAGAAACTGCCCTTTCTAATGTTTTCCAAAATATTTTCTGAGTGAATCTAGAGCAATCTCTCCCCTGCCCAAAGAACCACAACTTAATAGGAAATAAGCCACAACGAGTAAAATCAATTGGCTTTATAATACGTGTTGTTTGAAGTGTATTAAAGAAAAACATAACAATGGACACAAATCGTAAGATAAACTTTTGAAACGCGGCATTGATAAAAAAATTCAGTAAGTGCAGTAAATAGTCATTCACGACATATGATTCACCAAAATCAAAATAGAACAATACATTCAAAGCAAATAAGGCATACAAGAACCTGACAGAAGTCGGTTGTTGGTACCAACAAATATATTTTACATGACGTGCTTGAGACAGCGCACCGCTGGCGTTGTCTATTACCGCTGTTTTCACAAAACTGCACGCGCACTGCTTGCGCACTCAAACGCTTTGTCGTCGTTTTCTACCGTCGTTGTCTTCTTCCATCGTGACACGTTAGGAGCGCACTACGAGTAACCATATCTGTTCTTCAAAATGTTTTCGCATCGAAATGCCTGTGAACCGAGAAGTCCGTGCATCGGAAAGCCCGTGCGCCAAAATGTGCTTCACCGAAATGTCCCAGACCCCGTAACAGGGAGACACTGTGATAGGATGATTCGTTTCAAATTAGCTCGATGGCATAGGCACCAACCAAGTGGGCGCTGAAAGGCTCGATCCCCCCCCCCCTCTCTTCCCTCCCCCCTCGGCATTTTTCGAAGGCTTCGTGTCCTTGGGCCGCGCACGAGGATGGGAAAAATATGGGTATGCAACTTTTCAACAATTAACGCAACTCAAGGTGTTAAACGAAGTTTGCCCTTCGGCTGATTATCAGGAACGAATACTTCCTAATCGTCTTGCCCTTGACTGTGTGAAGAATTCTGGCTTTGAGTACACAATATCTGCAAGGCACAAAATGGGAAAAAGGGAGTCATTTCAATTACATTTGAACCAGGATGTAACGAACCTCCATGTGACGAACTCCTAGATTTAACAACGTTTTTCAACTCCAGCCCCATTGAAAACGATGCGTTTTCGACCTGACCTCTATATAACGAAGGCATGGCAACAGTTACAACTTGATGTAACGAATTCGCTACGCTGATGAGCCATTGTTTTTTGTACTTTTTCTGAAAAATTGGCTGGAGATATGCACTAATTTAGCGAACATTGCCCGCACTGCAAACTACCATGCGTTTCCAATGTGAGTGTGGTGTCGGTGAGGTGCTAGAACCGGTGTGTATAGTCGCGCGTCTCCACTGCTTTCTCAGGTGTAGATTCGTTGGTGATGAGTTCTGCTACTAGAAAACGAAAAGCTTCATCTTTTCAAGACAAGCTCTCAATTTCAGGTGCCGTCTCCGCCAGCAAGTAGGATCAACGTTGTCGTCCGGTACAGCATCCCAGTTAGCACCTTCTCAAAAAGTTTGAGTACAGCAAAGAGCATCAAGTTCGCGAAAAGGCACCCTTTCAGCATACGTTTGCTCCTTGAAGTGTCAAAAGGCAAAATTGATACTTAAGTTACGCTTGCGAATACAGCGGTAAGTGACCTTGATTCTCTGGACTGCCGTGTTCTGAAAAACTTCGTGGGAAAGCAGAAGCCGCAAATAGCGCATTTTTTCACTGTGAAATATATTCTTAAAGGGAAAGTTCACTGTCACTGATGTCAAGTATTTTGATTTAGTTTCTGCTTCATTTACGGATGCCTTAAATCAAAACTTGCATGTAATATGAACACCTGCATGTAACGAAAAATTTGAATTTTTATCAACTTCGTTACATCCAGGTTGAACTGTACGCGTAACTCTGTATTTGGACGTGGTGCGTGCTTTTACACGGCGGAGAACCCTAGACTTGCATCGAAATTGACGAATTGATTACGCCTGCTGCAAAGGGAAGATTTCAAAGTTTCAATTTCGTCTCCTTAATATTTTTATGAAGTTTCATCAATGGTAATACAGTTGTCAAAGTGAATTAACAAGACCGCAGCAACAGTCATCAAAATATTTAGGCAGCAGTCGTGCTCGCCAGCGCAGCACTATGGGGAGAAATTGGAGCGACAGCGGAGTGCAGTTTATATACGTAGACGTTGAAAGTTGAAATCCACTCTAGAAATGCAGTTATGCGGCTACAAGGGAAGGCTGTACAGCTTGGTTAGATACTTTGCAAGGGAATAAAAATTACTCCCAGTGCTTGATTTCACCGTGGGTCCACCGCCCATCAACATCATGCAGTCGATTTCCCGACTAAACTTATAACCAGGAGGCTAGCCGTTTGTAGCGCGAGCGTAGGGTGTCATCGGTTGTCAGCACTTACGCGACGGCCGGACTCGACTCTCCGAAAGGAGCGTCGAGTCCGGCCGTGGCTCCGTGCAGTCAAGTTTGATGATGATGATGAAGATGATGTGGCTATCCCCTTTGTATCGGGTGGGCACAACTTTGGCGGTCTAGCCGTTGCTTCAAACTATATCTACAGGAAGGAGATTATCAGATGGAAGGATAGGCATGGCATAGGGCAGGCACGGTCTGCACGAATTACGGGGTTCCCTATGGGTCAGTGTCACCGTGTGCAGCACCTTTGTCTCTGGGCCCTGGTTGCCGGGTCCGCCACCACCACTGGCGCAGTCTCTCCTTCGACGTCGTCACCAACGTGGATCTGGTGTCGCTGTCGCAGGTCTCGAGTCCCAACGCTTGATGATGATGATGATAATTGTGCGGTTTTACCCTTTGCAACGGACGGCTGAGATATCTCTACCCTAATCAAAAACTGAAAAAGAGCAAAAAAAAAACAAGACAAAAAACAACACAAAAGGGGGAGGGGGAGAGAAAAATCCGCACGCAACTCTTACGCAGAGTTCAGGATGCGTATGACAGCTGTGTCCGAAGAATTACTACCCCGCTTCCCAGTCCTCCGCCGTGCAGCACACCTGTACCTCCACTGCTACCGGTCTAGGGTCGCCCTCTTCCATTGTTCAAGATGGCGCTTCGTCAGCGCCACAGCGCGCATGTTGCTACATGCAGCATGCAACATGCAGCGGCATGTTGCCTTCACTCTCTCTGTTCGGTCCCAGCTGGGCACACTGCAACACCACATGCTCAACTGTTTTGTCAGCTTGCGCACACTCACGACACATCACGTTTTCCACAGAATTGTCTATCTGCTTCTGCCGCGTCAACGTGCGCAGCGCCATCTACCGCGCCTCCGCGCAACACTGGGTAGGCCGAGCCGCACCGTCCTGGCCGGCCGCCTGCTTTAGGCACTGTGCATGCACCCTTGCAAAGGCGTCTCTCAAGCGCTTAGGTGCGCTTAAGTTTGCGGAATACACTGCAACGGCGACAGGATGGAGTGTTATTGACCGAGAGGCTTTAAAAGAAACAGCGCAGAAGGAAAGCTGCCGCCTTCGCTGCCCTGAATTGTCTGAGTTGGGAAGGATGGTCACAGCCTCACAGGCGGCACATGTTTCCGTGAAATTTTTAGAAAATACAATGGCGGTGACTACCCAGCAGATTACATACTGCTGTCAAAGTAAAGTATATCGGTTTGACAGCTGTTAATACTCGTGAGCTTACAATAAATTTCCCCTCTTGGCGAATACCGCGCGCATTGGAAGTATTTAATTGCGCGAAGGTTGGTTTCTCTGCATCATGCATGCGTGTTCCGCGGCGTTTATAATGAAAATTCATGCGGCACGTTACACTCAGCCGTATTTTAATTGTAAGAGAACTAACTGATGGCTGCAACATCGCACCCCCTTTTTGGAAAAAATGTGATGTTTTTAAACAAAGTAGGGTCATTTGTTTGAAAACAAAAGCTGTCAAAAAGTCGAAATACCAACGTCAGTACAAGGGATAAAAGCAACGCATGTGGGATTTTTGCGATGCAAATAAATGCTGTTCAAAAAAACAAAGACAAAGTCGTTTTAACGGGGCTCACAACAGCAACTTCAGAGAACAAAAAAAAATAAACGCGGAGTTTATGATGATTCTAATATTTGGATGCCCTGTTTACCCCTTAACAAGTAATTCCTTGTTAAGGGGTAAAAACGATTTAAGACTACCTCTTAATAGGTAGTCTTAAATCGTTCACAGGCATTTCCTGGCGGGCTTGCAGCGAAACGCGTGTACGTTGTAAATATATTCACGGAAAAGGAGACGGAAGGCACAGAGGTTGCAGCCTTCCCTCACTCCTTTCGCTCCTGAGGCGATACTGCTTGACCTCGTGCACTGAGCAAGAAAACGTGCTCGCTCCCTGATCTTGGGGTGGGACGAACTGGCACCAGCGAAAACGAACTGTCAGGGGCGAGGAGCAGCACGCATTCTGAGAATGTTTGGCGATAATTCAAGCCGTGAAATTGAAAATCGTCGTCAGGTCCCTTTTCCGGCTGCAGCGGCCGCTTTTCCGATACAGGCGAAAAGCGAAAACGCCCGTGTGTTCGAGATTTCGGCGCATGTTAAAGATCCCCAGGTGGTCAAAATTAATCCCGATCCCTCCACTACGGTGCGCCTCATCGCCTGTCTGGCGTCGGCGCGTTGAACCGCACAATCAATCAATCGAAAATCGCCGCGAGTTGGTGCGCAGTTCTCGACATATGCTTCCCACTCGCCTGATCCACATTGGAGCCCGGGTATTTAAGGTAAGTATACTTGGTTTCAAGTAAATGCTACTAGCACGTAGCGGAGCTACTGACCGCACTACACCCAAACAATCGATCCTGTGAGACGGAACACCGTACTCGCGAAACCACGGCGGTCCGATTTATAGTATGCGAACGAAACGGCTTCTTTAATGCTGTGAAGAGATAATTAATTTGTGCTTTCTAGCAGAAACACAAATTCCCTGAAAAAACTCTGTGGAAACGTGAAAACGTGCGCACGAAATGCTCCACCTGCTTACTGGCTATACGTGGCACTGGGAAGTCATATTCAGGCGTATTCTAGGCATATTCTAGGCGGCTGGCACTGCGGTGTAGCTGTCTTACTGTGGGCTGGTTGAAAGACAGCTGTCGCCTTCGTGCCATCCTGCGGCTGGCACTGCGGCGTAGCTGTCTTACTGTGGGCTGGTTGAAAGACAGCTGTCGCCTTCGTGCCATCCTGCGGCTGGCACTGCGGCGTAGCTGTCTTAGTGTGGGCTGGCTAAAAGACAGCTGTCGCCTTCGTGGCATCCTGCGGCTGGCACTGCGGCGTAGCTGTCTTACTGTGGGCTGGCTGAAAGACAGCTGTCGTCATCGTGGCATCCTGCGGCTGGCACTGCGGCGTAGCTGTCTTACTGTGGGCTGGCTGAAAGACGGTGGGATGGTTGTACTATGGGGTGATTGAACAAGAGCTGTCGCCTTCGTGCCTACATGGTTGAACTAGAGATGGTTGAACTAGAACTATGCTGTCGAGTTAGTTACTTCATGAATTCATTTATTGCAGAATGATTGGTTGAGCCACTAGAGGGAAAGGGTTTAGGGATGGAAAAGAAAACGTTTATGCGCATAGCATTACTTCCTGCATCATCACGTAGTCAAGGCAAACCCAAGCAGCAGAGGCCGAGTGCCAATGATTGAAACCCCGTGGGTCCCCATTGGCTTCCGAGCTATTGGCCGCTCATCGGTAACTCGGCTGAAAGATTGACTCAGCGCCAAGCAAACGGCGACCGGAAGTAACGTCACACGGAAAGTCCATCGGAGGCCGAGCTTCAGCTGATGCATAAAAGCGCATTTTGACCACGCGCTTGCCGTGCGCGTAACATGTTCAAACAAGACGGTTGGAGCGGTGAACAGGCCACAACGCAGAAAAAAGTAGTTACTTAAAAAGCCACAGCACCGTGACATGAAACAAAGCTTACGTAAACTATAGTGCAGCGTATTCAAAGGATTGTGAGAGATAGTGTTACACGTTCAGTAGGAATGGGTCATTAGTGCGTCCTAACGCAACGGTGTCCGTAGGACTACTTGAGCGTTGTGCCTTTGCACGTTCTTTTTCTCCTCGGAGGAGGAGGCGCTGCGATCGCCACCTGTGTGAATGGCACTCAAGTCTGCTTCGCTTCTAAGTGGCCTCTGCTGCAGACATTGTGTTTCCTTCTTGTTGAAAATGGTACCAACGTACTCGTGAAGTGCAGCGCTACGCGTACGTGCCAATTGTGACTCTCAACGACCCCTCTGGGGCCAGTTATTGCCCTGTTCTTTTTGGGGGGGAAGTTAAGCCTAACCCGCCGCCATGCCGTCGGTCCCCCCTTCACTGCTCCGGCCCGCGAGGCTGTGAGCGCCGCTGAACGCAGCGTCTTCCTCGACGTTCGGTGGGGATCCCGTTATTCAAGATGGTCCTCCGACCTCCTCGCTGCAAGTAGCAAACACTTCTGCTGATGCCGGACGACAACCAGAACCTGTTGAAATGGAACACGACCAAGGGCCCGGCTTACCGAGCCAGCCAGCGCCCTGGACTTTTTTGCACCGCAACAAGAGCACCGGAACAACACTCGTCACCAAGACTGACCGGGTAAGTCGACCCCGCTCACTGTTAGTGCTAAGGCCACTATCCAAAATCAACATTTGCGAAATACCTAAGAGTGCTTTCGCTAACCTTATAGGCACTACGGCCCCACAAGCCTTTCATTCCGAGATAGCCTCTCACAAGTACGACGCCGCGGGCAATTGCCTTTACATCACAGTTTACGATGACGAACATGCCTCACGCATCCTGACTACTACCCAACTCACGATTAAACAAAATGGCAAATGCACCTCTATCCCAGTTGAGGTCAAAAAGTCCCCGCACCGTCCAAGTACCACAAGAGGAGTAATTACAGTTGAGCCTGAAGACTCCAACGAAGATATTTTCGAATGGCTTCGCTGCGAACATGTAGAAATTCTCTCGGTACATCGCATCGGCAAAACCAACCGTGCGGTAGTCACGTTCGACTCCCCAACATTACATGGCCATCGTTAAACTGAGCCCCTATATCCCCAAGAGAATGGTATGTTACAACTGCCACCGCATCGGTCATATATGTCCAAGTACTGTCCCAGCCAGACGGTATGCAGGACCTGCGGTAGACCACATGATGTAGGTGAGGATTGCGGTCCGACAGTATATAGTGCTGCGTGTGATGAATTAGGCCACATTGCTGTCAGTCCAACTTGCCCCAGCAGGCTCCCCTCCCATAGCACACCCGCTAAGGATTCTGCCAAGGGCATTTCTTGGGCGAACAGAATACGTGAGAAGGAAACTCAGCGCCAACCAAACAAGAGTCAAGGTTCTTGTGACACTCAACAGGTCCCCCCTTACGCCGCCGTCTTGGCCCAGCTGGCTGCCTTGCGAGAAGAAATCCAGCAGCTCAAGACGGAAAACCAGGAACTCAAAAAAGCCCTAGCCGCAAATAATCAGAATTTGACCAAAACGAACCTCAATAAACCCTCTTCGCGCAACAATACACGCCCTAGCCGGAGCCCCGGCATCAAACGTACTCCCACATCACAAAGTAGGATCGACCCGGAGCTCACGCAGGCTCTCCACGCCATCCGAACCGACATTCAGCGTGAACGTACAACACGGCAAGATGACATCGGTAAAATTCGAAGTCTTCTCGAAAGTCATGTGCAACAAACAACGGCCTTACTGCAACGTTTTTCAGAAGGGCTAACCCCAACAGAGGCTCCCGAGGAACCCCCGCGTAAAGTACTTATTCAGCAATAATGGCTACTCCCACTATTCTACAGTGGAATTGCCGCAGCTACCAGCAGAATCATCTCACATTGTTACAGCGCATTAGGCAAATCCAACCGCTATTTGTATTGCTCCAAGAAACTTGCACAACTCCTAACGTTCGCGGCTATACGACCTACACCAGCCCCTGCATTACCTGCAAACCGCATCGTAACTCAACTGGATCCACCCTCACAACCGGCTATGCCGCCGTACTGGTCCGTGCAGACTTCGCTAGCCGACAAGTCATTGTGCCGTGCACGTCTACTCAGCATGAAGTCGTAGTCGCTCATGCTCGACTACCTAGTGGAAAAGCCATAGTGGTTGCCTCGGCCTACTACAGGCCCATTACAGGATCCCTCCGTAATGTCAGTTTTAATTGGATAAACCAACTTACGTCTCAATTTCCCCGCACAAATATGGTTATTGGAGGTGACTTCAATGCAAAGAGCCACACCTGGGGCTATACCAATACAGACAAGAGAGGAGCGGCTCTTGAGGAAACTGCTGACTATGCAATCTACACCTTGTTAACGACCTCGCCTGCGCAACAAGGGTGGGGCTTCATCCATCTCAACGGGACACCATCCCTGACCTGACGTGGACCACTGCAGGCCTCATCCGTAATTGGTCCACGTACAGCACAACGTCGTGTAGTGACCACTATCCTATATCCATTACATTACGCGGCAAGCGACTCCGCATGACGAAAACTATCACTCGAACAGACTGGTGTGCCTTTCGGCAAGCTCTCAATGCACATGAGGACCACGATCTTTCGGCATTCATCGCTGGCGTCCAACAGGCCTCGCACACGGCTTCCGAACAAGTCACCTGTTATGAAGACACCCCTGCCATTGACGGGCATTTATAGAATTTGTGGAAGCGAGTCGAGCAGCTCACCCACCGCTACCGTTACAATGGCCATCGCCATCGGGACCTGATACGCATCAGGCATCAATACAAACTGATTAATTCGTATCAGAAGAAATTAATGAATAATCATTGGAATGACTTGTGCTCCTCACTTAGCAAGGAACGTGGCCTCTCCAAGCTGTGGCGAATTTACAGAGGCCTCGCCGGGAAATCGAAAAAAACCTAACCACTGTTCTCCACCTTTGCACTCACGGACGATCCAGGAGCACCAACTTATTCTTCTTCCCCACGGCATCACTCACCCAGCCCCCCGCACTACTGGTCATCCAGGTCCCCCATTCACGCGAGGACCTAGACTCTCCGTTCACTCTGGCAGAACTCCGGGCGGCCATAATGCAGGGAAAACTACGTTCTGCACCTGGCCATGACGGCATCACCTGGCAACAGATTAGGAACATGGACGATTTTACCCTGACTCGACAACTAGCCCACGTGAACAAGCTATGGGAGATGAGTGAGGTCCCTGATTACCTGAAACTCACCCTTGTCCATCCCATTCCCAAACCAAACAAGGACCCAAATGTTATCACAAACTTGCGGCCAATTTCACTTACTCCTACTCTGTGTAAACTAATAGAACGTCTCATCCATGCCCGGCTACAATACTACCTCGAATACGCTCAACCCTGGTTTCACCCCTCTCAAACCGGCTTTCGCCCTCATCTCGGTACACACGACTGTCTGTGGCTTCTACGTCGTGTTATTAACCGCTCGGCAAGTAGTTGTGGCCTACCAGACTACGTTTTAGCCGTCGACATCCGCGAGGCCTTCGACAGAGTCCGTCAAACCGCAATTCTAGAGGAATTAGCCCAAGCGTATCCCAGCCAAAAAACTCAAGACTGGGTGCGCCACTTTTTCCAGAGTAGACCCATAAAACTTAACGGTTCTCATCCGGGCTGGTCGCCCTGTACTTACTTTCTGGACCGAGGAGTTCCTCAAGAATCTATACTCGGACCAGTCCTCTTTAATCTGGCGATGACCCGTATGGCTCGTCAACTCGAGCGAGACACATCCGCCCGTTTTGCCATCTACGCGGATGATATTACGATATGGACAGAAGGTAATGACTTCGAAAACACGGACAGTATGATTACTGAACTTCAGGCGGCTGTCGCAAGCCTTGAGAACCATCTGCCTCAACTCGGGCTTGAGATGGCGCCTGAAAAAACTGAACTCCTCCTTGTTCACGGAACCAAGTCCTCGCCTGATAGGGAACCAACCGCCCTCCACATCGCAAATAACACTATCCGTGCCACTTGCGGCCACATAAGGCTGCTTGGCATCCCGCTGTACAGTCACAACAGTCCAAAGATCTGGCTAACCAAATTATAAAAGCAATGGAAACCGATGCTTCACCTTATTAAGCGCCTCTCTAACAAGTACGGTGGTGCACAACAAAGCTCTTGCGTTGCTTTGGCTCGTGCTGTGGCCATCGGTGCCCTCGCATATGGTGCCCCTGTATATGACTTCAGCAAGACTAATCTCAAATTCCTCCACACCCTTCACAGAGCCACACTCCGAACCATAACAGGCTTACCTCGGCATACACGAATTACGGCACTGGAACAAGCTGCTCCACTTCCCCCCATCGATCTGATAATGAAGGAAACTCGAATGCAAGCGGACTTCAAGCGGACTATTACCCTGCAAGGACTGGCGCTCTCAGATTGGGACAACCAACGGCCCATCCAGGTGCACAACCTTCTAAGCCCAATGGCTCCATGGACTCTCCCGGATGTCGCCCCTAACTCACCTTCGAAACCAGTCCCGCGCGGTCACTCCAGGCTGCGCAAACAGCGCCTAGAAAAGCTCAACCGGTCCTGTTTGCCCGGAGAGATTGACATCTATACGGATGCCAGCGTCAGGGACCACATCTTCGGTCTGGCTTGGCACTGCTCGGAGAACCCAGATCTCAGCGGCACAGCAAGCCTCAACCTTGTCCACATCACGCCGTTGGAGGCTGAGCTCCACGCTGTCATCGGTACCCTCAACCACATAAGCTTCGACGTCTCGCAGATGCCCCCATCCCACATTCGCATCCTCACGGACTCCTTCGGCGTAGTTCAAGAACTACCCGCCGCGGTGGCTCAGTGGCTAAGGCGTTGCGCTGCTGAGCACGAGGTCGCGGGTTCGATTCCCGGCCGCGGCGGCCGCTTTTCTGATGGAGGCGAAAAGCAAAAACGCCCGTGTGTACGAGATTTCGGCGCACGATAAAGATCCCCAGGTGGTCAAAATTAATCCGGAGCCCTCCACTACGGCGCGCCTCATCGCCTGCGTTGCGTCGGCGCGTTAAACCCTACAATCAATCAATCAATAGTTCAAGAACTCAGACGCCAATCCTCTCTCAACCCCCTCACACAACAAATCCTGACCCATGTTGCCCTACTCCGTCGTAAAGGGGTATCTGTACGGATTGATTGGGTTCCCGGCCACGAGACAGCTTGCACGGGTAACCAGGCCGCCCATTCTGCGGCACAGGAGAGCAGTATCACACCTCCGCTGGTTCCCTGCACGCCGAATCCGTCACCGCTACCTCCTTTCCTGCAGTTACTTCGACATAAACGCGACAAGAGGAACCGCTACATCGCTGCCACCCCACAAGGGTACCTAGCGTACCTAACCGGCATTCCTCCCCTGCCACGAGCCGCTGAGGTATTTCTCAACAAGCTCCTAGCAAATGCCGCCTACACCCGGACATAATCCTAAAATGGCTCTCACCCAATCTGCCTCTCAAATGTACATTCTGCAATACCCTCACATATATGCAGACCTCAACCATCTCCTTCGGGATTGCTCCTTCTTCTCGCAACATCGCTCAGACATCATCACATCTTTCCACGCGCCCACAAGCACCTCAGAAGACTATCATACCATGGTGAAACCTCTACTGCACAAAATAGGGCTGTTTGCTATCAAAAGTGGCCTAGCACGGGCAGTGTAGCTGGGGTACTGACTCTGGTCCCTGCAAGCTGCCACGTCCCTGTAAAAGACGCTGCATTCCACTCCCCTACTCCCCTTTCCTCTTCCCTAAACCGGCCTTTGGCCCTCCTTACCAATAAAGGTGCTACTACTACTACTCTCCTCGGTGGGGCTGGTGGACGTACGCGTCGCTGTCACGTCTCCGTCCCTTCTGTGGATTGACACCGCCGTAGTACTCCTGCACGTGTCTGTGAGGTGCGTATTGTGTCGGTGGGTGTGTTTGAAGTATACCTGACTGGTCGAATAACATCGTTTGCCTGCTGCGGCCGCTGCTGAAAATGTAAGTCACCATTTCAATTTTCCTTGCGCGGTACGGGAGAGCTCGCACTCGTTCCCGCCAAAACTTCAGCTGTCGTTTATAACAACTGGTGCTCGTGAGTGCTGCTTAGTGTTGTTGGTTCTTGCGAAGAATTAAGTGGTCACATACATGTGCTTCCGTTTGTGTGACGCCAGTTCTAGCTCTCCTTTTTCCGGCTTTGTGTTTTCCGAACAAGCGGCCGTGCTCCCCCTGCAGGTTCACGACGTTCAGCATGCGTTGAAGCAAGACCCGTCTGTAGTATAAGAATTCCGGATGTGTTACGCTGGCTTCATTAAACTCTAGCTATAAATGAAGCTTTCGTTTCATTATTTTCTTGAGCAACGTAAAGATATTGTCGAGCAACAAAGTAATTACACTGCCGCTGGGCTCCTCCGTCGGTTCCGTTCGCATCTGGCGCGTCTGACGAGGCAGAAGTGAGCGACGGCGACAGCAACACCGTAACCAGTTACCTCCCCCAGGCCCTTCGGCAAAGTCGAAAAACAGGAAAGCCCAGTTATGCGACAATACATCGGAGGACATCCTTACCAGAGCAGTGACGGTGGCTAATATCAACTAATCATGGCTTCTATCAAGGTGTTACAATGGAATTGCCGCTCGATTCGTTCTTCTTCTCCGGACCTTTATACTTTAACTGCTAAATTTTCACCTGAAGTAATTCTTCTACAGGAAACTTGGTTAGACTCCGGCACAATTTTTATGTTCCCTAAATACAGAACCTTCCGCCTGGACCGTCAAGGTCGCGGTGGCGGCATACTGATATTAATATCCATTACCTTCTGTCGTAATGCGTTCAAAACTTTCGACTTTTTGTCCTCAGAATGTGAGATTCTTGGCATTGATTTACTTCTGCCGGGATGCCGCCCTGTGTCGTTGATAAATGTGTATTTTCCCCACGGAGTTTGCGAAGTTAGAGCTTTAGATGCGGCCCTTTCGGTTAGCCAAAAAGCTGTGGTTGTAGCGGGGGACTTCAACTCGCACCACGTATCTTGGGGATATAGGACTGACACCTCAGGGAGACGTCTTTGTGAATGGGCAGGGGATAATAACCTGCACTGCCGAAATGTAGGCAATGCCACATTTATAAGTGGTCAGTCTGGTTCTGTCCTAGACCTCACTTTTGCGACCTCAGGGCTTGTATCCTCGTGGTCCACAATTGACTGCGAGACTAACAGTGACCACACCCCGATACTTTTTGACATCGTTTGCGCTGCAAAAATACCAAACCACAAAGTACATTCGTTTGTCAATGTTAATAAGTTCTCCTCGGAGCTGTGCAAAGCAATCTGAGCTTTTTCACCTATGGAGCAGACAATCAGGGCTGAAAGCGTTGTCTCAGCTATTAAGGATTCCATCCTTCGAGCAAAATTTACGGTATCCTCAGTACATAGCACCGCTTGTAGCCCTTGGTGGAATGAGGAATGTACTAGAGACTTCCGGCGTAGAAAAGCCGCCTGGCAGCAGCTTCTCCACAATCACAGTCCGGCTAACTGGGTTAATTTTAAATTTCACCGCGCAAATTTTAAGCGAACTGTATCACGTGCGAAGGAAACATTTAATATTGGCCGATTTTCCGCCCTATCACAACCGAATCGTAGACAAGCTTTATTCAAGTTTCTCAGGTCTAGGAAATTATCGCCCGTCTCTCCGAACACACTCTCCCTGGTTCGTACACCAGAAGAATCCGTTGAATTCTTAGAGACCATAGCGAGTGATCTACAGCTGCGGTTTGCGACAATGATTCCGTCGAAATTTCGGCACGGCTGACTTTGAGCTAGATAGCGTAATTTCCCGTCTTCCAGCGTCTGCGCCTGGTCCAGACGGCATCACCGCAGCGATGATTAAACTGTTGTACAATGAAGCCCCGGCAGACCTGTTGAATGTGGTTAATATTTCTCTTAAAACGCGTGGATACTTCCTGAATGGCGCTTGGCCAAGAATTTACTTTTTTTTAAAGAAACCGGAGCTTGGATATACAATTGATAATATTAGGGCAATAGCACTAACATCCACTCTTGTAAAGGTAATTGAGCGCGTTTTGCTTCTCCGTATTAACAAGTTTTTGCGTACAAGGAACATACTCAACTGCAGACAAATTGGTTCTAGGGAAGGATGCTCTATCTGGTGGGCGCATATAGATTTGGAAAGTCGCATCCACTGGGCCCGACGAAATAAGCGGATCGCAGCATTGGTCACCTTGGACATTTCGAAAGCCTACGACAGTGTGGAATATGGCATCCTTCTAGATCTCCTAGCTCGCTATTCGTTTCCGGAGTACATTACTGCGTGGGTAGCGGCTTTTCTGGAAAACAGAGAGTTTTTCTGTTCCCAAAATGGTTACTCCTCTTCCCGGTATAAGCAGACACGTGGAGTACCCCAGGGGTCTGTTATCTCCCCAGTATTATTCAATGTGCTTTTGAGCTCCATACCAATTCACCGAGATGTGCATACATATGTCTATGCAAATGACATCGCCTTTTTCTCTTCATCGCAAGACATCCATTCCTTATTTCACTCCCTTAAATCATATTTGAATTCCCTGGAAGCGTGGTTGGATACTTTGAAATTTTCCTTAAACATTGATAAGTGTGCCATCCTCGTGTTCCCTCTTACGGACCAAATATCGATTTCGTTATCGTACCACCAACAAACCATTCGTCAGGTTGATTCGCTAAAATATCTTGGGGTCATATATGACAGAAAATTGAATTGGCGCCTACACATTGAACATATAGCTGCGAAAGGCTCCCGTGCTGTAGCTCTACTGAGGGGTCTTAGCCACAAAAGAACAGGTCTGAGGGTAGATACGCTCTTGATGATTTACAGCATGTATGTTCGACCAATTCTAGAATTTGGGTGTGTTGTATTCTCTGGCGCTGCGACATATAAGCTCATGCCTTTGGTGAATTAATTGATTGTGGGGTTTAACGCGCCGACGCAACGCAGGCGATGAGGCGCGCCGTAGTGGAGGGCTCCGGATTAATTTTGACCACCTGGGGATCTTTATCGTGCGCCGAAATCTCGTACGCACGGGCGTCTTTGCTTTTCGCCTCCATCAGAAAAGCGGCCGCCGCGGCCGGGGCCTTTGGTGAAGCTGGAACGACAAGCTTTGCGTTGCTGCTTAGGCCTACCCGGTTACGTCCCGATTCGGGTATTATACTTGGAGGCCGGAGTCCCAACGCTGAATTCCAGGTTTAAATACCTCACCATCAATGCATTTGCAAAGTTCCTAGAGTCACCGCTGGCCAGATCACAGGCTGTGTTTGTCCAACACGCATTTGCGTTTTTCGGCTCTAATTGGTCTCGTATCCGGCGCCCGCAGGTCACTTTTGCGAATTCTTTACTTCATCCATTAAACTCCACGCCCCTATCAGTTCCCGTCTTGCAGTCTCAACCCGCAGTAGTGGAGGTTTCTTTTGATAACATTTTCCCAAAACATGCTAAGCTGCTTCCAACCAACTTAATTAATAACATTCTCCTGGCTCACCAGTCTGAATACCCATCGCACGTGGTTATTGCAACCGACGCCTCTGGAAAAAAGTTGGGGTGGGTATCTTCTCTCCGGCATTGAATTGGTCTTTTTCATTGCGTCTACCAGATTATATTCCCATATTTTATGCAGAATTTCTGGCTATTCTTCTTGCTGTTCTGAAACTCCATTCGGCGCAATCTTCAGTGATGATACTCACGGATTCCCTCTCCGTGTGCATGGTCCTTTCTTCAGAAACTGTCAGTCCCATGCTTAAAACTTTTTACTCCTTCGTTCCCACGTATGTGCGGGCAATTAGGCTTGTCTGGCTGCCTGGCCACTGTGGATTAGCCCTTAAAGCCGCGGATACATTAGCGAAAATGGCATTGTCGTTACCTATTGTGGAGGTGCTTCCCCCGTTTGCTTGCGTGTTGCTAGCCCGTTATCGACAATACCTGTTGGCCCAGGACGTGTCCGATCACGGGCTGCACACCTCTCCGGAACTCGAACACCTCAGGTTTCGGTGGAAAAGAAGCCTCTGCCAAACTCGCTCGTGCGAAGTTTCGCTGTGGTGTTCCCCCACTTAACAGGTATCTATACCGGGCAGATCTAGCAACCTCACCCTTGTGCCACTTCTTCCATGAAATTGAATCGGATGAGCATTTCTTCCTTTTTTGCCGCCGATTCTCGCATCACCGGAGAAGGCTGCTGGAGGCTCGCCTGCGGCGTCTTGGAATGCCACTGACCTTGCCAGTGCTTTTGTATTTTGGAGGCACGCAGCTATAGGCCACTGCCATGGGGATGTCTGTCAAGCCATTCATTCCTTCATTTCAGAGACGGCTCGTCTGCCTTGTTAAAATGATTCTGATCAGGCTCTCTCGCTCCTCTTTCTTGTTCTATTTCTGTCTTCAACCTATATTCTAAATTCTTTCTTCGACTGCACCTTTTTGCCTATCTGGTTTTTTAGTAAAAAAAAAACACAGTTTTCTTGGCCAATCCCCCTGAGTGGGTATGCGCCACTTTATGGGCCACCACCACCACCAGTTTAATTAGTTCCCGATTATTTAGGTTTGTAGCGTCGCTTCAATTGTCGCTTTATTTGGTTACCCCTTAAAATATAACGCATTCAAAGGCCACAAGGTTAATCTTTTCTACCTCCAAGTTGGCAGAGATGTCTTGCAAAAAAAAAAAAAACGTAAACGTTTGTGCGTTCCGAACCCGTTGTGTAGTGCGTTGCCTTGTAGTCTCTGATCCCGCGTTGTTAGAAAACAAGACTTACGCTAATAAAAAATTGACGGCACGACATTTCAGTCGCGGTTAATTGTTTATGTGGCTACAGTATGCACAACAAAATTTCACGGAACCGCTGGTGTGTTGCTTTGTCTATTGGACTTTTTTCATATTATCTTGCGCGACTGCAATGAGAAGCCCATTTTCGGTGAAATTCCGGACTGTTTTCTCAAGAACGAGCTTAGTAACTGCTGCCGTAAAACGCAGTATTGAAAAATGAATAGTGCAGTTCGTTTCATGTTTCATAGCGAGTGTCCTGCATGGCTGTTTGTGAGGCCATGAGGTGTCACGGCATTTCCGAACCTGAACGCTTGCAACTTCTTCATTCCTTCGTACTCTCTCGCTTTACGTTTTACCTCCCGTACTGCAAACTCAATGCCTCTGACAAAACAAAACTAGATTGCCTACTACGACGCATATACCGAGTTGCTCTTCTAATACCTCCCAGCGCCCCCACCAGCCGTCTATTAGCCCTGGGCATTCACAACACCATCGATGAAATCATGGAAGCCCACCGCACAGCCCAGATAGACTATCGCGCACGCATCCCGGCCGCGCCCTTCTCGCAGCGGCCCACCTGACCTCCCCTTTCCCCTCACCTATGGCCTCCCTTATTCCCACTACGTTACGCCAACTCTTGCATGTACGCCCACTGCCTCGCAATATGCACCCCCACCACCACGCCGACCGCCGACTGGCCAGGGCTAGACATCTGCAGCGTACATTCCCTCCCTCCCAGCATCATTTATACGTCGACGCAGCTAGCTACCACGATAAGCCGGCTTTCGCCACAACCGTCATTTCATCGCTCGACAGCCCTCCCTTGGACGCACTCACGATACATACAACATCAGCTACCGCTGCGGAGGAGGCGGCTATCTCCCTCGCCCTAGTACAGTCTCCCACACCCAGAGTTGTCCTTTCGGATTCTCAGTCGGCAATTCGCAACTTCTCTGCAGGGCTAATCTCCCCACTCGCCCTCAAAATCCTCTCCCGCAGAACACCATCCCACCCCGTGGCTCTGCTGTGGACCCCGGCCCACACGGGAACAGACGCCAATGAAGCGGCCCACCGTACAGCTCGAGCTCTTGTCACCCGAGCAGGCCCTTCTATTGGCTCTACCCACGGCACCCCCGCTTCCGGGACGCTCTAGTCTCGTACCGGGACACTACCCAGCACTTCCGCCTCCTCCGCAGGATATATCCTCCCCCCCACACCCTTCCCTCACCCACGAAGCCGCTCGCCACTGGCGGCTACTACAAACCCACACAACCCCCTGCCGAACTCTCCTACACCGCATCAACCCCAATCTCTACCCTTTGCCTCTTTGCCCTCAATGTCTCCAGCCGGATACCCGCTACCATTCCCTTTGCGAGTGTCCCCACGACCCATTTCCCCCTTTTCCTTCCCCCTTACACTGGGAGCAGGCCCTGGAGAGCTCCGACCCGGAAGTGCAGTTGGCACTAACCAACCGGGCCGCCCAGGTCGCGGAGAACATCGCATCCTCCGCCACCCCTCTCCCCTAGACCCAGTTTGCAAATAAATGTTTCTCCTCCTCCTCCTCATAGCGAGTGTTAACAAGCTAGAAGTTTAGGCTGAATACTTTCACACATACATGTGTTAAGGCTGGTACTAGGTGCTGCATTTAGTAAGCAGCGTGCATTTGGCGGAAAAGCAGCAAATCACTCTGGCAACACTGTGCACCCGCTGCGCCGCCATTAGAAAGGAAGCGAAAAGGCTGCGAGCACAGAGTTTCTATGGGGTAGCTACCGTCCACCGTCCGCGTCCCGCGAAGTGGTGTTTCCCACTGCAGGATGGGAAAATAACTTTGCCGCCCTTCCTTCGATAGAAGAGCGGCATATTCAGGATTTTTATTCTTCGAGGTCGACCGCTGAAAGGTCCTACGAGTACGAGCGATCATACGTCAGCGTGGAGTCCTACGTTACGCCATCGTCAGTGTTGACAAACAGCAGCAAGCAAAGGTAGGATTTGTTGCTAATAAAGAATAGCCTTAGCGCTGCCTCCTTGTTTGGTTGTCGAGTTTTAATTGTGTTTAATCGATGCGCCCTTGCCCCGTGGTAGCGACGGCTGGCCGCTATGAACGGGCTATGAAGGGTCCGTCTCTGCTGAGCGCTCACTTTGCGTATGTTCAAACTTTCAAAACTATTCGCGAAAATGACCAAAGCATGCATAATGAAACTGATTTAGATGTCTCTGCTGGAGGTCATGTTTGCGATTGACCGCCTCTGTACTTGCGGCGCTTAATTTTTCCGCCGGTTAATGCGGTGCAAATGCGGGAGCGATAGGTCGCACGCGTGCGTCAGAAGCGAGCAGAGGCAGTCGAACTTGAGAGAAACTCAGAGGAAGAAACAAACACAGAAGAAATAGGAGAAAAGAAGGGCACGTCTAGACTCGCCCCAGACGAGCCGTTGAGCAGCGGGGTAGATAAGCGGAAGCGATTTTACCAGCGTTAACCTTCGTAAGGTAGCGCAAAACACCACTTTAAGAGAGAAATATGACTACGGCGATGGGGAAACAGACTCGTGGGGCAACAGACCGGTGAAGCCGTGGGCGAAAACGTGCGACCGCAACGGCGTTGCTACGACCTGCTTCCTTTCTAATGGCGTCGTCCCGTTCACCACCAGTGTTACCACCGCTGAATGCTCAGTGTTGTCCGCCTTTTTGCAAAGGGTCTATAACAGGCGCTACGACGTAAATGTGTTTCCCGTGGACAAATGGCGGACCATATGTCGTGTTTCGTAGTCCTTGCTCATAGCCGCACTTGTTAGGTGCGGCGGAAACGTCTCGGCTGTACTAGCTTCACTTGGAGGAGGAGGGAAAACTTTATTTACACCAGTCAAAAGCACAAAAGGGTGTGCCCCCCCATCAGTCAGCCAGAATCCCTTGTGATTCGGCGGCTTCCAGGGCGAGACCGATGATTTTTCTCTGACTGCTGGAGGCCTGGCTGAGTAGCAGGGCCTCCCAGGATGCAGCATTTCTGTGAGGTTTTTTGTAAGAGGGACACGTCCAGACCATGTGAACGAGGTCCGCTATGCCCTGACATTTTTTGCATTTGGAATCAGATACTTTGGGGTGCCATTTACTGTACAATACGGGGTTTGGGAAGACCCCCGCCTGTAACCTTCTCCAGTATATTTCCTCTTTCCTAGTAAGGTGCGGGTGAGCCGGCGGTAGTACTTTCCTCGCTAGTCTATAGTATTGTACTATTTCGTGGAAGGTTCCTAGCCCGTCGTCTGCACTCGGGAGGGGCTCCGCGTACGGAGGAACCGCGTCTGGCTCGGTGGCGGCGGCGATCGTCCGGACTGTCAGACCTCGAGCGGTCGCATGTGCCTTTTCATTCCCGATGAGACCCGTATGAGCTGGTGCCCACACTAATGTTGCCTGTTCGATGGGAGCCTTTGCGTTCGCGAGGATCTTCCATGCGGCATTGGAGATCCTTCCTCGATCGAAGTTTCTGATGGCGGACTTCGAGTCGCTCACTATCGTTTTTATTCCTGATTGAGTCATCGCCTGAGCGATGGCTGACTCTTCTGCCTCTGTTATGTCTTTGCTCCGTACCGTGCAGCACGAAACGGGGACCCCGTTTTCTGTAACCGCCACTGCTGCGAAAGCTTTTTTCGTCTGATATTGAGCTGCGTCTGTGTACAGGACGTCAGTCCTGCCACCATATCTAATTTGCAGGGCTCTGGCTCTACTTTTACGTCTAGCCTCATGATGCGTTGGGCTCATGTTTCTTGGCAGTGGTGACACAGTAAGTTTTTCCCTGAGCTGCCTGGGTAGCTCTATACTGTCTCTGCCTCTTTCTCCTGCCTGGTATCCCAGACGCTCTAATATCCTCCGACCCGTCTTGCTGCTCAGCAGCCGTTGTTGTTGTGACGCGTTTACCGCCTCAATCAGTTCATCGATAGTATTAGATACACCCATACTAAGTATTTTGGCCGTCGAGGTGTTTGGGGGAAGACCTAGCGCACATTTGATGCCCTTTCTAATTATGATGTCGAGCTTACTTTTTTCTGCCTTGGTTAGCTTCATGAAGGGGGCTACGAAGAGTACCCTGCTAACGCCAAAGGCTTGAAAGAGCCTGAGTAGATTAGTCTCTTTCATTCCCCCGTGCTTGTTGGAGATTCGCCTTAACATTCTGCAAATTTGCGCGACGGCGTTGTCGAGTTTGCGGATAGTCTCAGTATTTCTACCGGAGTCCTGAACGTATAGCCCGAGGACTCTGAGCTTGTCCCTTGCTGGTATTGGCTTGCCGCCGGCCTTCAGTCTTATGTCGCAGTCATTTCTGCCCATCCTTCTGTTGTTTTTGGAGACGAGGAAAAGCGCCTCGGATTTTTCGGCCGAACATTTGAGTCCCAGCGGCTCTAAGTAGCTTTCGATCTCGTCTATGGCATTCTGAAGAACGTTCTCAATATGTCCATCGCTGCCACGATTTACCCACAGCGTGAGATCGTCCGCATACATGGTGTACCTTAGTCCTTCTATCCTGTCGAGTTTTTCCGGGAGTCCAATCATAGCCACATTAAAGAGGGTGGGTGATAGTACCGAACCTTGTGGCGTTCCCGTGTTGCCTAGATTGATGTTTTCGAGGGACATACCTCCCAGTTCTATGTTTGCCGTACGATCTGAGAGGAAATTTCGCACGTAGTTGTACGTTTTAGCGCCTACGTTTAGCTTGCTCAAGTTGTGAAGGATGGTTGTGTGTCTGACGTTGTCGAAGGCCTTGGCAACGTCAAGACCGACGATGGCTCTCGTATCTTTACCCGTGTAGTTTATGATATCCTCTCTGATCTGGAGCATTACATCGCAGACCGAAAGCTTAGCTCTGAATCCTATCATTGAGTCCGGGTACAGTTCCTCGTCCTCGAGATATCGGCTAAGTCTGGTCTGGACTACGCGTTCCATTAGCTTGCCGACGCATGACGTGATAGAGATCGGTCTTAGATTTTCGAGGCTTAGTGTCTTTCCAGGTTTCGGAATGAGGACCAGATTGGCCCTTTTCCATTCCAGAGGAATCTCCCCGTTGTCCCAGCATTTTTGCATGTAAGCGGCTAAGTCATAGATGGACTGTTCGGTGAGATTTCGTAGCATTTTGTTGCTGACTTTGTTTGGCCCGGCGGCAGTTTTGGTTCGAAGGCGATTTAGCTCTGCTCTAACTTCCGCTACTGTAATCGGGGCGTCCAAGGCCTCGTTTGCGGCTCCTGCGTATTCAGGAAGAGTTTCGCGGGTGGACGGCCCCAGGTATCGGCTACGGACCTCGTCTAGTAAGTCTTGAGTGGTTCCCTCGAACTTGTAGACAAGGGTTTGGAGTTGCTGGCGCGCCTCCGATCTGGTCTTTTCCGGATCGAGTAGGTGTCTAAGTAACTTCCACGTTTTCGCGTTTCCCATTTCTTTGTTCAACTGACTGCATGTGTTTGCCCAATTTAGTTTGGTCAGCTCCAAAGAATAGTCCTCTATCTCCCTATTTAAGACTGCAATCCTCCTACGTAGGTTCCTGTCCCATTTTTTATGTTTGAGTTTCTCCTCTAATTCTTTCTTTTTCCTCCATAATCCGACGAGGCGGCTGTCAGTCGTTTTGATCCCTTCGTCCGTCTCTATCTCGTCCGTTGCCGCTTGAGCGGCTTCGATAATTTTCTTACTCCACTCCCCAATGTCGCGTATCGGTTCGCTTGCCGTCGCGTCTATGCTTCTGAAAGTTTCCCAGCTAGTGATTTTGTGCGTGCGCATTTTCGGAACTGGGGTAACATTGCTGACTACGATTTCTATGATTTTATGATCGCTGCCTAGGTCTTCCCCGGTATTTCGCCACGTGGCCTTGACTCCGCCGTGTGTGAGGGTGAGATCGGGTGTTGTGTCTGACGACACACTATTACCTTGCCTCGTCGGATTCATGGGGTCGGTGATTAGCAGTAGATCGTGTTGTTGAATTGTCTGGCACAAGGCCCTACCTTTGACTGGAGTGTGTTTGTACCCCCAAGCTGGGTGTGGGGCGTTGAAATCCCCCATGACCAACAAGGAAGCACCTTTGGTTAGATTTTTTGCTCTGAAAAACAAGTCTCCAAAATCGCATTTCCTCTGTCTGGGTGAGCTGTACACATTCAAGACGTATAGACTCTTATCCGTGCGCTTACGCGGGATGAGTTCCACCATCGAGTGGTCGATCTCGGTATTCCCAGTCTCGTGCTGCACTGCCGTTACGTTTCGCTTGACGAACGTGACTACCCGGGTGTCGCCTCCGAGTCCTGGGTAGGCTTTATACCCCGATAATTTGGAATTTTTCCCACATTCTTGAATCGCAATTATTTCCGGACGACCTTCGCCGCTGTCGAGGAAAGCCTGCAAAACCGAACGTTTTCTGCCGTAGCCCCTACTATTCCACTGCCAGGCTGTAAGATACCGTTGCCTGTGATCCATCGGGTCTGTTGAATTCTTGATTTTTCGAGCTCTTTTGCCGTCTAATGTTAGACTTATCTAACCGGTCCATGCGTTTCTCCATTTCCAGTAGTCTATCCTCTACCTTTTTCAGGCTCTTCAACTCTGCCATTGCTACGAAAACCTTTTCTAATTTCGACACCCTACTGGCGAGTTTGTCGTCAACATCGTTTAGTTTGGATTCAAGTTGTTCGAGAGGAGGAGAATGGACTACCTGCATCGACTCGACTACCTGTTCCGATGCCTTTGCGATGATTACGGTCTTGATTTCGTCAAGCTGCCTTTTCAGTTCTGCGTTTTGTTCCATTATAAGCTTATTTTGCTCCATCAGAAACTTATTTTGCTCTGTCAACTTCCTTACAACCTCCGCATTTGCATCCTGGGCGGTCCCACTCACCCAACCTACCTTTGGTGCGTTCGTCTTCGAGTTTTCCAGTGATGCACGGACACTGCCGCTGTTTTCACTCGAGCTATTAGCAGTCGATATAGTTTCAGTCCTCAGAGGTGGCAGGCGAGGGAAGGAGACGGATCGGTTCCTCGACTTGCTTCGGCTTCGAGACATGCTTCTCGCGCGATCCCGGCTCTGGTCCCTTCGGCTTGCCCGTTGCGATGCTTTGATGGTTGACTGCGCCTCTCTGTGCCTCCGCTTCTCGTCCGCTTCTTCTTCTTTCCTTGCCTGTTCTCCGAGCTTTCGCTCCCATTGTCTCTTTTTCAGGACGTACGGGGTGCGGTAGAGAACCTTGCACCTCTTGTCACCCGTCTCGTGTTCTTTTCCACACAGCTGACATTTTGGTACACAACGGTGTTCACTCGCGGGTGACGGATCACCGCATTTCCTACATTTGTCGGTGGGATTGTTGCTGCAGACGTCCGACCGATGGCCGATGTCGCCGCACTTAAAGCAGACTTCATACTTCTTTCGGTATAGGAAGCACTTGATGGGCGATCCGAAGCACCTGACCCATCGTGGGACTTGGGGATCGGCAAAAGTGATGATCACTGATTCGGATCTTCCCATCCTACGCACCCCGATGATAGGGGGGTTGGTGCGGTGGGAGAAACCGACCTCGAGTTCCTCCTCGGAGAAACGGAGATCGATGCCATGTACTACTCCTCTACCGCAGTTCTCCGGTGCTGCCATGTAGGACGTGACTTCGTAGGCCTTGTCTCCAATCGGTAGTTTTCTCAGAGACAGTACTTTCAGGGCGTCTTCTTGCCTCGGCGTGCTGTATGTTATGGTGCCTTGCTTGTCGTTTAACACAACTTGGTCTTCTTCTTTGCCTTTTTCCCACTGTACGTCGGCGGCAAGTCTTAGCATTCCCCCTACGTAGGGGACCGAGAGCTTGGTGAGTGCAAGTCCGCCCTTGGGTCGCAGAATCACCTTGTGGTCCGTCTGTGGCAGTCTCGGCAGATGCGATGCAATCGATTTTTCCGCCAGCTGCTTGCCAGCCAGGCGCGCTTTATATTCTCCGATGGTTGACCTGTTGACGTTTGTCGCTGTTCCGGCGGCGGCTGTTGAAAGCGTGTTGCACGGAGCGTCGGCGCTCTGTTTTTCTCGTCGACCTTGATCTTGTAGTTCCTTTACTTTTTTCGTCACCTTTGTGATCCAGTTTAACTCCTTAAGTTCCGTCGGATCAATGTCCGTACCTTCTACCGCCACTTCCATCACCATATACTCTGCAGTCCCACAGCATATGGGCTGCCGTGGCCCTATCCTTCTTGCACAGCACACACACATCATTCGGGAACACCTCTGGGCAAATGTGTTTAGCTAACACCGGAGTCATTAGCGCATTAGTCTGTAGCTGTCTAAACATAACTGCTTCCTGCCTCGTCAGATTAGGGTGGGGTGGTGGGAAAGTCCGGCGGTTGGTCCGGTACCATTCTAAGGTGTCCTTGTAAGTGGTGAGTGGCATCGCCTCATTGGGCTCTTGCGCCGCAAGTTGGGGGCTCGGGCTCGCGCCGCGGCTGGTGAGCGCGTGCGCTGCCCGGTCCGCCTCCTCATTGCGGTTTTTGCTCGTGCTCAGCGGGCCAGCGTGCGCCGGGAACCACTTTATAGTCACCGATGTTCTTCTGGGATGTAGGGCCCCGCACACCCTCACAGCACCGGGGGGGACACAATTGGTGGCATAATGTGTGATCGCTGTTCGTGAGTCACTGATCACAGTGGTGCATTTCGGATTTGTGAGTGCCAGCGCGATCGCTATTTCTTCGGTGTGGTCCGTGTTCTTGGCCTTGACGCTGCCTGCCGTGTACAGTGCTCCAGAGTTAGCGGCTATTACGGCTGCGGCATATGTATTCGGTTGGTCCGGGTATTTGGCCACGTCCACGTAGTATGCTCCGGTGTCTGAAGCGTGCGTTGCCGTGAGTGCCTTCGCTCTGGCGAGCTTTCGTTCTTGGTTGTGTTCAGGGTGCATGTGGCGAGGGATTGGTGGCACGTGGAGGTTATGGAGCAGGTCCCGTGGGAGCGAGGCCCGTTCTTTGCTGTCTTGTAGTTCTTGACCTTGATATCCAAGCCGTTGTAGGATGGAATGGTCCGTTCTTGTCTGCGATAGTCTTGCAAGCTGCGCAATGCGCCGAGCTTCAGCTATTTCGTTTAGTGTGTTATGAACTCCCAATTCGAAGAGCTTGTCTGTGCTGGCATGTATATACAGCCCGAGTGCCGCTTTGTATGCCTTGCGGATGATTGCGTCGAGCTTTTGGCGTTCAGTCGTTTTCCAGTTGTGAAAAGCCGCAACATAAGCGATGTGGCTAATTGCAAATGACTGAACAAGTCGGAGGAGGCTTGCCTCTTTCATGCCTGCATGTCGGGTGGACACCCTTCGTATTAGTCGGATGGCAGTCGCTACCTTGGTTTCCAACTTACTGATGGTGAGTTCATTATGCCTAAGCGCGTCTAGTGAAGGCCGAGGACACGCAGAGTTTTGACGTGTGGGATAACTGTACCGTCCCTCGTCCGAAGGGTGATGCTTGAGGTGGTAGGGGTACTTTTGCGTCTTCCAAGGGGTGGTAGTATGAGAAGCTCCGACTTTGTAGGAGAGCAGATTAGTCCCGTTCCCTGCAGTTGGTCCTTGTGAGGCCGCGTGTTAAGCAGGCGGGCGTGTGGCTCGCGGAGGAGGATCAACGACAAGTGACGCCATGGGTCGAGAACAACTAAAAAAACATATATTCTTCTGAGGACACACAAACACTGGGGAAAAGAACTGGCGACCTGATTGGCAACAAAAAGCAGCACACGCGCCACGCGGACGCGAAAAGAAACTAACACAAGTCCGAAGTAAAGTTCGAGCGGAGGGGAAAACAAAGGAGGCGATACGCTCACGTCTAGTCTATTCGACGCTGGGCGGAATGACGTCGGTAGTACGTGTTGCGCGCTCCCCGTGTACGGTGGCGGTGGTCCGGAGACGTGGCGGTACACTTTCTCGGTGCCGCCTCTTAGGACTCAGAGGCCCCAGGTCGGAGCGCCGATGCCCGCGCTCGTGCCTGGCCACTCTAGGTCTCGCCCCGAACCTCGGCCCGGATCACGCCTCGGGATCTCGCCAGCGGGAACAGGCGCCCCTCGTTGCAGCAGAGGAGTCCCGGAACAGCTACCGGGACGATTCTCGGAGCACGGCGCGCGAACGCTCCTGGCCTGCCCTCGAACCGCCTCCCGAGAGGAATCCTTGCGCTGTCCCGTCCGCGGTCACTGCCGGCACACACCCCTCTCGTGCTCTCCGCTCGTCGTCTTCCTCTCTTTCACCGCCGTCTCCTGGCGCACTCTCCGGCCCGGGGACGTCAATCATCACAGTCCTCAATTGCTTCGATCGCTTGCTGTAGCGTGGCCTCAATGTGGCCATCGCTGCCTCCCGTCATCTACAGAGTAATATCGTCAGCGTAGATGGTGTGCTTGACGTCCGGGAGGGTGGCGAGCTTGTTGGCCACATCGATCATTACCGAATTAAACAGCATGAGGGATATCACCGATCCCTGCGGTGTCCCCATGAAGCCCAATGACTTGGTGGGGAGTTGTATGTCTCCGACGTTGATCGTTGTCGATCGGTCGGTAAGGAAGTCTGATATAAGTAAAGGTTCTCTGTCCCATATTGAGGCGGGATACTTGTTTGAGAATGGCTGAATGATTGATTCGGTCGAAAGCACTCTGTAGGTCTAGGCCCAGAACCGCTCGATTGTCTAGGGAGTGAGTTGTCTGGTCAATTACTTCTTGTTTGAGTAGCAGCATGGCGTCTTGTGTGCTTAGCTTTGCTTGGAAACCCAGGATCGTGTTTGGGTATAGCTCCTCGTCCTCAAGGTATGATTGCCACCGGTTGAGCAGTACGTGCTCTAGGACTTTGCCCACGCAGGATGTGAGTGAGATTGGGCGTAAATTGTCGATGTGGGGGAGGGGGGGGCTTACCCGGCTTGGGGATGAGCACCGTTTTCGCCCCCTTCCAGCGCTTGGGTAACCGGCCGCAGCGCCAGCACTCGTTGTAGAATCGTGTGAGGGCGGAAATGGCCGCGTCGTTCAGGTTGCGAAGTGCTTTGTTCGTCATTTTGTCAGGCCCTGCCGCCGATCTGCAGTTGATCGTCTGTAGCACCGCCCTAACCTCCCATTCCTCAATGTCTCAGTCGAGATGGGTGTTGACCGCTCCCGTGTAGTTTGGAAGGGGTTCAGGGGGGGGTAGAGGGCAGGTATTTTTCGTTCAGACGTCGGCGGACTTCTGACTCGCCAAGTTCCTGCTGGGCTTTGTGTAGGGTGCGGGCAAGGATGTGGCGTTGCGTCCCCTTGGCTTTAGTTTCGTCAAGTATAAGTGGCGGAGTAGCTGCCAGGTGCGACTCTTATGTATCTGCCCATCGGCCTCTTGGCAAACCGCATGCCACTGTTGGCGGCAGAGGACGACGCAGTGCTTCTCTATCTCTCTATTGAGCAGCGCCACTTTCTTGCGAAGCTTTCGGTTGTTGCGTTGTTTCCTTCATCTGTTCTGTATGGAGTTCCTTGCTTCAAGGAGATGCGCGAGTCGACTGTCGGCTTCGGGCGGCGGCCCGGATCATATTTGTAAATGTTAGGCGGACGCTAGACACATCGCCAACACTTCTTGATGACGTGATGCGCACGCTTTCTTCGATGTCAGGCATTCGTTACACAGCATAGCAGAAGGAGCAAAGATGTCCGAAGCGGCGAGGTTAATAACTAGTATTAACAGCAACATGGGGCCCGTCTACAAATCGGCGGGTGAGGAACAGGCGGTGTCAGTGCGAGGGACTCTCAAGTACGTACAACGAAAAACTAGAAGCAGCCGGCCGTATGTTCCGAGAGCCCAGCTTAGTGCACTGCACGGGCCCGGGCCGGCCCGAAAGCCCGGGCCCGGGCCGGCCCGAAAGCCCGGGCCCGGGCTGGCCCGAAAGCCCGAGCCCGGGCCGGCCCGAAAGCCCGAGCCCGGCCCAGCCCGCGGGCCGGGCTCGGGCGAGGTAGCACGCAGTTTCTCGGGCCCGGGCCGGGCTCGGGCTTGAACCAAAATTTCTTCGGGCCGTGCTGGCCCGAGCCAGCCCGGGCAGACCCTGAGGCCCGGCAATCCTGTGCCGCAAATTCTAAATTCCTGACAACAAAACTTTTTCACGTTGATCTCTCAGGTTAAGTGAAAAAAAAAAAAAAAAAAGCGAAAGGCCAATTCACTACGGCGCCATGAAAAGATGTGAAAAAAGGCTATTGCTCTTAGAACGCCTTCACATCAATGAAAAAACGTTTGGGCCCCATCAGCATAATTGGGAGAAAGCGGGCCAAAAAGCGAGGGCACTCCAGCCACAGACTGCAACGTGACTTTTCAAACTAAAACAAAACAAAAAACAACGTGACCTGGACTTTGCACTGTGTGCAGAGTTTAAAGGACCCATTTTCGAAGCAACGCCCATAATTTTTCGGGTAAGAATTTGTGGGAATTGCGGAGCTCCGCCATCTTGCCTATCCCTCTCGGCCCGCCGCGGAGGCGAGAGGGGTGGTACCTCTCTCTTCGCGGTCGCGCGCTTCCCCCTCCGGGAGGATACCCGCGAGAGCGAGGGGGCGCGGCCGACCCCCTCACGTGACAGGTTTGCCCGGGTGGGAATTGCGGAGCTCCGCCATCTTGCCTATCCCTCTCGGCCCGCCGCGGAGGCGAGAGGGGTGGTACCTCTCTCTTCGCGGTCGCGCGCTTCCCCCTCCGGGAGGATACCCGCGAGAGCGAGGGGGCGCGGCCGACCCCCTCACGTGACAGGTTTGCCCGGAAGCTCCGGCGGGCTGGTCCGAGGCGGGCGACGGAGGTAGGGCCTCTTTTGGACACGAACGATCGTCGGGAGCGGCCGTAAGTACGACTCGCTCCTTTTTGGCCTTCCTTTGTCCGCCCGGCGAAATCGCTGACCGGGTCACCGCCCTCCAGCGCGCAAAGTTGCGCACAGGAGGGGTTGCCAGAGGAAGTTCCTCGAGGCGCGCCAACGAAACGCGCAGCCTACGCCGTGAAGTCCGGCAATGGGTTGCGCAGCGTGACCCCAGAGGGCGCCAGCGGGCAGGAGAAGGTTCCCGCGGTCCCGGCAGGGGTGGCGGCCTCCCGGACGAGCCAACCGGTTTCGCGACCGGGCACGACTCTCCCGATCCGGTCACTCCGCAGCCCCGCGCCGACGAGTAAGGATTGAGAGATGGCTCCCCCTGCAAACAGCCCCCGCGAGTCCCGCGCCTTGGGCCAGCTCCAGCACCGCCGGCCGCGTCCGCAACATCCTGCGGACGGCCCGCACCTCACCCAACGGCCGGCGACTACGTCCACATCGCCCAGCGAGCAGGGGCCAAGTCGACGCCGCAAGGAGCGGCGGCACCGCTCGTGGCGACCGGCGGCCACGGAGCCCCCCCCGGGCGGAGACACCGTCCCGGCCGAAGAAGGGCCGAAACGTGGCCACATGGACGTCCCAGGAGGGGAACGCGCCGCCGCGCTGCTATTTTTCCGCGGCGGCGTGGAGCCACCACCAGTTGCTGATCGAAAAGGAGCTGGCGCCCGAGCGGGTGCCCTGGTTCTTCCGCGGGCGCACGATCAGTGAGCAGCACGCCCGGTTCCCGGACGGCGTTGCGGCCGCGGAGCCTGGCGCCAACTACTGCGGGACCTGCGGGCTGCTGGTCGTGGCCAAGGAGTACCACGAGGCATCCGCGCGGCACCGTTTACGCCGCTAAAGCCGTTCGCCGAACCGCCGCCGGCAGCGAGGTCGCTGTGTGAGGCTGCCGCCGAAACGTCCCGCGCGCCGAGGGAAGCAAAAGCTTCAGGCGCAGCCGATAGCCGGCGCGCGCGGCACCCTCCGAGCTCGGGTGATGCCGCTCCCGGCGCGGTTGATTTCTCCTGCGCCGCCAGCCCTCCAGTCCGAAATCAGAGCGAGGAGTTAGGCGCGCTCCTAGCAGGTGCTAGTGAGCTGACAGCGGCGCAGCGTTATCGCGTCGTGGACGTCGGCAACGGAGGCTATCGGGAGGGCCCGTTTATGCCGCTAAAACCGTTTTCCCAGCCGCCGCCCGCAGAGAAGTCACTGCATGGGCGCACCGCCGAAACGTCTCTCGCGCCGCGGGAAGCAGGAGCTTCAGGCGCTGCCGGTAGCCGGCGCGCGCAGCAACCTCCGGGCTCGGTCGTTGCTGCTGCCGCGGCTGATTTCTTCTGCGCTGCGCGGCTTCCACCCCGAGGTCAGGGCGAGGAATTGGGCGCGCTCCTAGCAAGTGCTAGCGAGCTGACCGCAGCGCAGCGTGACCGCGTCTTGTCGTTGTTAGGTGACTTCGGCGAGATATTCACTGAGCAAGCAGGTTGCACAAGGTTGGTGCAGCACTGCATAGACACCGGCGATGCTCAACCATGGAAATGCAATCCCCGTCCCGTCAGCCCGGCCAAGAGGCAGGCAACTGACGAGGCGCTGGAGGAACTGCTGAAAGCAGGCATTATCCGCCGCTCGACGAGCCCTTGGGGGTTTCCAGTGGTGCTCGTACGAAAGAAGGACGGTAGCTGGCGTTTGTGCGTCGACTATCGGCGGCTGAATGCGGTCACGAAAAAGGATGCGTACCCCTTCCCGAGCGTTGATGAAATCGTCGCAAATCTCGGTGGCGCAAAATACTTCTCCATTTTGGACGCCAGCAAGGGGTACCTCCAGGTCGAGATGCGTCCCGGCGATGAATGCAAGACAGCGTTCACTTGCCATCGGGGGCTGTACGAGTTCGTACGTATGCCCTTCGGTTTGTGCGGAAGTCCGAGCACATTCCAACGCCTGATCGACCGGGTGCTCGGTGAGGCAAAGTGGCAGCATGCCCTCGCCTATTTGGACGACATTGTCGTCTACTCCCGCACCTTCGAGGAGCACCTCTGCCACCTGAGAGACGTCCTGGGACGACTCAGGGCGGCTGGCATAACCATCAATCCTGCCAAGGCGCAAATATGCAGCGCTCAAGTGAGCCTGCTCGGCTATCGGATCGAACGCGGACAGGTGTCCCCCGATCCCGAGAAACTCCGGGCGATCTTGGAGTTTCCCACGCCGAAGGATGTCGCCGGAGTTCGGCGCTTCCTAGGGATGATCGGCTACTACCGCCAGTTTATCCCCGCTTGCGTGCGCCTGCAAGCACCCTTGACAAAGTTGTTGAGGAAATCCGCCCCTTGGGAGTGGGGAGAGGAGCAGGAGAGCAGCCTACGCCAACTGGCGAAAGCTGTTGCAGACACTGCATCGCTGAAACTGCCGGATCTGAACAGGCCATTCGTGATCCAAACAGACGCGAGTGACCTCGGCGTAGGGGCAGTGCTCCTCCAGGTGGATGGAGAACAACTGCGACCCGTGGCTTTTGCGAGCCGTGCGCTGACACCGGCAGAGCGAAACTACTCGGTCACCGAGAAGGAGTGTCTGGCCATAATCTACGCACTTCGAAAGTTCGAGATGTACGTAGAGGGGGTCAAATTCACGATCGAGACTGATCACATGGCCCTCACATGGCTTTCCCGCCTCCGTGAGCCCAGCGGGAGGCTCGCGCGATGGGCCCTGACATTGCAACGCTTCGAATTCGAAGTTCGCTACCGCAAAGGTGCCACGAATGTGGTCGCGGACGCGCTGTCACGGGCGCCGGTGGACGACACCCAACCGGCCGGAGAGGGCGAGGAGGACGCTGTAGGTCAGCGACCCTTCTCGGCGCGGGGAGAGCGCGGAACGCGGGAGGACCCAAGTTTCGGAAGCTCAGAGCACGTGCATCTCGTCGGGGGAGGAGTTCCGCTCGAGGTTGCGTTCAGTCGGGAAGAGCTAGTCGAGGCTCAGCAGGAGGACTTGTTTTGTCGGGAGGTGATCGCCAGTCTTAATGAAGAGACGGACCCTCAGGCAAATCGAACACCGGTGAATGACGGGCGCCGGGAAGCTGCTGGTATTGCGGCTGGCGCGGGCTCTAATGCAGCTGGTATTGCTGCGAGTGAGCTGGAAAGTTACCTGCTTGACGCCGACGGAGCTCTGCTGAAATACGTGCCCGGCAAAAATGACTCAAGTGAGTGTTTTAAGGCCGTTATCCCGAGCAAGCTCAGGTGTGCTGCATTGCAGCACTACCACGACGCAGACGGCCACGGTAGCGCGCCAAAGACATGGCGGAAGCTTTGTCGGTATGCTACCTGGCCCGGCATGAAGGCACAAGTATGTAGGTACGTACGCACATGCCACGTCTGCCAAGAGCGCAAACCGCGAGGCGGTAAGGCGCCAGGCTTGCTTCAGCCTATCGTGAGCACAAAGCCGTAGGAGGTCCTGGCGTGCGATCTGATGGGCCCGCTGCCGCGCAGCAAGAGAGGGTACAAGTTTGTACTCGTGGTGACATGCCACTTCAGTGGGATCGCTGAACTCTACCCGCTGCGCAAAGCGACAGCACAGGAGGTCCTGCAAAAGCTGTCCGAGGTGTTTTGTCGCTACGGATTTCCGGAGCGGCTGATTACCGACAACGCCACGTATTTCACATCAAGGTTGTTTCGTGAAGCGTGCGCGGCAATGGGTGTCAGGCAGCAAACAACATCGTGCTATCACCCCCAGTCTAACGTGACGGAGCGCCGAAATCGAGACATAAAGCCACTGCTTGGGGCATATGCCCGGCGGCAACAAGACTGGGATGAGCACTTGAGCTCGATCTCCTTCGCTCTGCGCACAAGCGTGAATCGGTGCACGGGCTTCACGCCCGCATTCCTGATGTTCGGCAGGGAGCTGAACACACCGACGGACACGGTTCTGGCCAGGAGGTCGACCGCAGTCCCCGCGAAAGCAGCAGATGCGGCTTACGCGCGGCGCTTGCGCGAGCGTTTGGCAGAAGCCATCAAGGAGGCGAACCGCAGCCGCGGTAAGGCCAGGGTCGACCAAAAGGCGGCCTACGACCGAGCTCATCGAGACGTGGCGTACCAAGTGGGCGACACTGTTTTGAAACGTAACCACGCGCTGAGCGATGCCAGCGCAGGGTTCGCGGCCGGTCTCGCACCCAAGTGGGTAGGACCGTTCGTAGTCGCCGAGAAGATCTCGCGGCTGAATTACAAGCTGAAAGACCCGAGGTCAGGTCGAATAAGCGGCCCCATTCACGTGGGCCAGCTGAAGCAGTACTTTCCAAGAGGAGAAACTGCCGACGCTCCCACTTCGAACTCGCGAGGTCGCGAGCTAGCGGGAGGTGCGGAAGGAAGGTTCCCGACGCACCGCTACAACACCCGCAACCGGCGAAATCGCTGACCGGGTCACCGCCCTCCAGCGCGCAAAGTTGCGCACAGGAGGGGTTGCCAGAGGAAGTTCCTCGAGGCGCGCCAACGAAACGCGCAGCCTACGCCGTGAAGTCCGGCAATGGGTTGCGCAGCGTGACCCCAGAGGGCGCCAGCGGGCAGGAGAAGGTTCCCGCGGTCCCGGCAGGGGTGGCGGCCTCCCGGACGAGCCAACCGGTTTCGCGACCGGGCACGACTCTCCCGATCCGGTCACTCCGCAGCCCCGCGCCGACGAGTAAGGATTGAGAGATGGCTCCCCCTGCAAACAGCCCCCGCGAGTCCCGCGCCTTGGGCCAGCTCCAGCACCGCCGGCCGCGTCCGCAACATCCTGCGGACGGCCCGCACCTCACCCAACGGCCGGCGACTACGTCCACATCGCCCAGCGAGCAGGGGCCAAGTCGACGCCGCAAGGAGCGGCGGCACCGCTCGTGGCGACCGGCGGCCACGGAGCCCCCCCCGGGCGGAGACACCGTCCCGGCCGAAGAAGGGCCGAAACGTGGCCACATGGACGTCCCAGGAGGGGAACGCGCCGCCGCGCTGCTATTTTTCCGCGGCGGCGTGGAGCCACCACCAGTTGCTGATCGAAAAGGAGCTGGCGCCCGAGCGGGTGCCCTGGTTCTTCCGCGGGCGCACGATCAGTGAGCAGCACGCCCGGTTCCCGGACGGCGTTGCGGCCGCGGAGCCTGGCGCCAACTACTGCGGGACCTGCGGGCTGCTGGTCGTGGCCAAGGAGTACCACGAGGCATCCGCGCGGCACCGTGCCGCCGCAAAAGCCAAGGGGCCGGCATCGTCGAGCTCCAAGGCGGCGGCCCGCGTCGACATCGGGGCCGTCCGGGCCCAAATGCGGGCCGATCCGGCCTTCGCGGCCGCCATTTTGGCCTCGGCGGCGGCGGAGGTCAGCCGGCCCGCCAACGTGGCATCGGCGGCACCCCTGGTCGAGCTCCAGGGCCCAGGAGGGAGCAGCTTTCCCGCCGGGTCGGCGCTGCGGACGGAGGCGCTTCCGGGGGCCGACAGCCCTGCCCACGCGGCTCCTGCAGCCGAGGCGGATGCGTTCATGGGGCCTTCGGAGGGAAGCCTCGCCTCCGTTCTCGGGCCGCGGGCGGCGGATCCGGCGGCAACGACCCCCATGGAGCAAGGCATGGAGGACCAGGGGCCGACCAGGGACCTGATGAAGCTGCTCGACGAATTCTCCAGGCGCCGAACGGTGAGGTCACCGTTCGCCGGAGCCCTCGAGGTCGAGCGGCTTTGGGCAAAGGGGGGAGGGATGTGGGAATTGCGGAGCTCCGCCATCTTGCCTATCCCTCTCGGCCCGCCGCGGAGGCGAGAGGGGTGGTACCTCTCTCTTCGCGGTCGCGCGCTTCCCCCTCCGGGAGGATACCCGCGAGAGCGAGGGGGCGCGGCCGACCCCCTCACGTGACAGGTTTGCCCGGAAGCTCCGGCGGGCTGGTCCGAGGCGGGCGACGGAGGTAGGGCCTCTTTTGGACACGAACGATCGTCGGGAGCGGCCGTAAGTACGACTCGCTCCTTTTTGGCCTTCCTTTGTCCGCCCTCGCGCCTGTCTCTCCCGCCCGGCTAAGGTGGTCGGCGGTGTAGAACGACGCGCCCGACGTCTCCTTTATTGCATTGCAATAAACGTCGGAGTGGGCGAATTCTGTGTCCTGTGTTCCTTGCTGTTCGCTGCCGATACGCCAAGTTGGTGATCCGCGGCGGTGTTCAGTGGAGCTAGCCTTGCGGCCGGATCTCGAGGATCGAGCTAGGCCGCCGTTAGAACCCTGGTCCCCACAAATTATTTTAAAACCATTATTAAAGTCAAGAAAGAACAGAAGTGCAGATGAATTAATGCTTCCAACTTAACTAGGAAAAGACAAAAAATAAGTGCTGAAACCTGACGCATAGTCTGCTCAAACAACGAAAGGTGGAATATCTTTTGAAGAATTGCAACACTAAAAAATTACCCTTTTAAAAAAACTCGGAATCCTTTAAAGGGTCCCTGAGATGGGGGTTTTTGGGGGGTCGATGGTATCGGAGCGCAACGGCTATTTCTTGAACTAATCGTGACGTGTTTGTGCGCTCTTGCTTTAATCAATTTTTTACGAGCGTAAAAACATCAGAAAGCTACAAAAAACATCTTTTGTGTGTGGGTGCTTTTACACAGTCACACATATTTGTTTTATACCGGAGTGTAAAGCACTTACACGCCGGGCCAAACCGGGCTTGACGCTCCTCCGTTCTCGGCGGAAGGATACAGTGAGCGCAGGAGCAACGACGCTTGCAGCCAGCGTGATCGCACAGCGCTCCGTGTCTGGTGTTAGAGTATCATCAGTTTTCTTTGCATTTGCTTTCTTGGACGCTGTACCCGAAAGGATTCTTTGCACCATATGTGTTTCGCGCGTAGCCTCGACGTTGTTTCAGAGGTGGTAACGAACGGCGCGCCAAGGGAGCGCCGCGCCGACGACGAAGGAGGAGCTCCGCACGCAGCGCTTGGACGACGCCGGGCACTGCTGGTGATCACGAGGCGCACGCTCAAGTGCGCTCACGCGGGCTGAATAAATCAGTTCAATCCCAAACGCTGTCGCAGCTGATTCTCGGCGGCCGTCGCGACAAGGGCAAGAGCATGCTCATCCCGTAACGACAACTGCCAAAGAGTTCCATTTCATTGCTTCCCATCAAGTCATGATCGCAGGAATGTGTGGTTTGCTGCACCGGCCTTCTGAATGAACCTGTTGCCTAGTGTCCTTAGCGCGCTTTACCGTTTACCGTGTTAAATGATGCAAGAGTGGCCGTTTGCCGCTGAAAACGAAAGGATTGCACTCTGCGGTTTCTGCATTCCGGCTTACCGGCTCTGCCGAGTAGCGACATCTGGCGAATTTGTCGCAAAGCAAATGACACAAACGTTTGTTGCGCAGAACTGTTCGCTTACGCTTGAAATGGCTTGAATCTTAGACGTCGTAGATTAACCTCTCACAATACAATAATTTTTTTTTAAAGAGCCGTATACTTCTACTGTAGAGCTTAAAAAATCGAAAACATGACGTTGACGCCGCCATCTAGTGGGAAGAATTAGGACCAAGTATTGCATTAACCAGAATTCACGCCACCGCTGAATATTTCGATATAAAATGAGTAAGATATATTGTAATGATTCCGCAGTTACCTATATTACCTTGTCCAAGACGATTTTGAAAGCAAAAAAGAGCTATGCTAGTTCATAAAGGCATCTGAACCATTGGAAGCGTGGAAGCTGAAGTAGGGGCGGAAATTTTGCTCGCTCATTCTAAAAAAAATTGTCATTTATCGTGCTCCTGATCATCATTTAGCAAGAATGTAGTAAACAACATCAACTAAGATTGCTTGCATGAAGCGCAGAGCACAGCGCATTTGCTGTGCCGTAAAGTTCCGGAAGAACGCCCACCGAAATTCAAGTACAGTGATATCAATGAAAAATACGAGATGGGCGAAATTTCGGGTCAAGCGCGGAAAGGACGAATAAGTGACCGCATCTACACATGAAGTGATGATTCGGGTTTGTTTTGTTCACTCATCGGCGCTAAAGCCATGGATTTTACGGGGTGGGCGCGCGTCTTTCAGTAAATTGAATATTTCACCCGTAAAAGGGGGTGGGCGATGTTTCGGGGGAGGGCGTTCACTCGGAACTTTCCGGTAATCTAATCAAAACGCGAGCGTACATTTCGCCGGCAGTCGGTACAGTCGGTGGAAATTCTGGCCTCTGTATCGCTATGTAGCGACGGTAAAAATAAGTTACCGTTCACGGAAACTCTCGCGCATGCAAGGTCGACTTCCGCAATCACCAGTATCTCCTGCTCAAAGTCCGTAACGACTGAAAACGTAGCTTAAAAAAAAAAAAAAGGACGTCGTCGTCTCAAGTGCGACCCACTCGCTGAAGTAACCATGGTAACGACGACGCTCTAAACCAAACCGCCGCCGTCAAAAATCGGGGACATTTCGGCGGCCAACCATGAAATGAGTGCTTCGCCTCGGACGAGGTCGGACTATGTCGTCATCGCAAGCCGCCGAGCCAACAAATAGTTCTGTCTCGTCGGGGTAATAACTTTTGTTAGCGTGAGCGAATATGCTTACTATTTTTGGACTTGTTTCTACAAGAACTATAGGGTAGATTTCTGACACAAACAAAAACACTTTGAAATCCATCTCAGGCCCCCTTTAAGGTATCCTCGGTGTGTCTGGATTTCGAAGACTGGCAAATGAAGTGGCAAATGAAGTTAAACTACCGAAAATACAGCTTCTAAGTGAGAATATTTTACTTGTACAAAGTTCGGTCCAAATTTAAAAGAAAATTAAATCTAAAGTAGTCGTATTGGCTTTTTGCTGGTGCTTTTTAGCGTAACAGCAAACTTCGAGTTTATGTTTATAATGTGTCGATGCGAGTTAGTTGGTACTTGATCATGTAAACAGAATGGAAAACTGTCAGGAAAGAGGCGCCTTTTTCATTTTGTTGAATTCTATCGGGTTCGGGCGGGGCTCATATTTTAGAAATTTGTCGGGCTCGGGCCGGGCTCGGGCTCAGTTTTTAGAAATTTGTCGGGCTCGGGCCGGGCTCACATTTTAAAAATTTGTCGGGCCGGGTCGGGCCGGGCCTAGAAATTGCGGCCCGTGCAGTGCTCTAGCCCAGCTTGACCTGCTGGCGCCGTCTGTTGAGATGCATTAGAGGTAAAATGCCCGCTTCACGGCCTCCGCGATCGGCTGCCGGCGGCGCGGCGCGCCGCCGGCAGCTGATCGCGGAGGCCGTGCCTGCTTCATGTTCACTTAGTCGCTAGTTGAAATCTCCGTAGGGGCGTTGGATATAAAAATTTTTTAATACTGCCTTTAGCGCTTTTGAGAAAGAGCTTTCCTGGTACGGTCCGGTAACAAGTACTGCGTACCGAAACCGGAACCGTTTTTACGATCTGCTATAACTAGTATAACGTGGACTAGTACAGAAAACTTTGAATCTTTTAATTACAAAAAAAAAAAAAAAACTCCATCAACCCTGCTGAGATTCAAACCCAGATCGCTGCCGTAGTGTGGGCGCTTATATCACGCTCCTGGCCACTCGACCGACGGGGAACCGGCGCTGTCGAGCATGTTACCTATGATTCAGTGATCCCGAACCGGTTTGGCCGTAAAGCAGCAACATTTATGTTTTCGAATTTGACGTCATGTATCGTACAAGCGACCATTTTAATAATTGGTCCACTCGTTTTACCAGTCCTGGACGGTCCGCAGGCAGTCCGAGGACTGCGTTCAGACCGGAAATCACGTCAAATCGACTCGGGCAGTCCGCAGATGATTCGGGACTGATAATCGAGGAACCTCAATGTTGTGTATGGATTACACATATAGAGCGTCACGGTATTTGGTGCCGTTAGCTGGAAAATTTTTTTTTTGTGCTTTACGTTACGCTGGACAAACTCAAAACATTGGCCTAAGTTGGACCAGGACTCGACTCTTGTTGGACGTAACTTTAGTTTTCAATTTTTGGTTACGTCGGACGTAGGTCTAGAAACTGTCTTAAAGGGACACTGAAGTGATATGTAAACATTGCGGGATTACTTGCGCAAATTGTAGTCCGGAGTCCCCATGGGCCATGTTACGACCACTCTGGGCGCGTTTACGCGATTTTATTTAGTAGAAAAATTAATTCAAAAATGCTGTCCTCCTCTCTTTACGCTCGCCCATTTTCTGCGGCGTTTTCGTCTGACGTCGCGAGGAGCCGAGCTCGCAATTGGCTGCGCTACTGCACGGATCCCCGGCCTTCAGAGAGAGTCAGTCGGCCCAGCGTTTCGTCCGCCGGCCGCCGACGGGTCGTCGCAATTCGTTCGCTCAGTTGAAACGAAGCCAGGACACGTTTGTGAATGGAAGAATGGGCCTTTCTTTACTTGGTTAGTTTGTACACTGTATCTAGCTCCAAGTCAAGGTCGCTTCACACAAGCGCATATGCGACGCTTCGCTGACTGGTACGCCAGTAGGAAAATATAAGGCCTCTTGAAGGCGGGAGAAGAGTCAGCGAAGTCAATATAGGTACTAAGGAAATAAAACCAACTGATATTTTTACCGTACAGCGTAAAAATAGGGTGCGGGAAGCACTTTCTCGCGCTGGGCGAACAAGCACAGCGGTCAGCAGCACGACTACGCATCTGCGAACGCTTTTCCGTCTACGAAATGCAATTGCTAGACGTGAGCTATTGCGGAAACTCGGGGGACGCTTACTGCAAAACCGTGTTTTTTTTTTTTTTTTGTAAGTTAACTTTTTCGTTTTCTGCTGATGTTTTCTACATTGAGTTCACCTTTTTTTGGGCCGCAACGTTCATGGCTCCACGAACTAGTTCACAGAACGCGCGCAGGCTGGCACTGGCGCGCTAGCGAGTTCTAGTTGGCGTGCTGTTGCCATAAGCACCGACTGCTTGCGGGCAGTGGGCACAGGCCAGAATGAACAGACCCTTGACCTGGTGCGAACACGCTTTTTACGGTACAGGCATGAGTGAGGCAAGCTCCAAATATGGGGGAAAAGCGCATGACATTTGGGCGACTGCGGGTACGCGGAGGGCGTCCATGCACTGCGTAGGCCTCGGCTAGTGAATGCTACGATTCCAAGCCGTCCTGGGAGGCTTATCTTTATGCATTTTTACAGCTGACAACATGGCAGAAGCGCAGTACGATGATTACTGAGTTATTGAGAATGCCCATCCAACAACGCCACCGGTTGTGTTTTACAGAACCGAAACCGAAACCGAAACTTGTTTGGTTGCTCACCTTGGGCATCGTCCAATCACGGTGCCCGCTTCTCCCAACGTCACAGCAAATTTAGTTGGTGCGGCCGCCGCAAACCGCGCATGGTAGTTTTTCTTCTTTCGCGATTTGTAAAATAATTACCGATTTCTCAACCGGATAAACGATGAAAAGTGTGCTAATTTGAGCCAGTCTACGCAGCGCAAGCAAAAACGGGAGCTTGACAAATTCACTTCAGTGTCCCTTTAAAGCTCCGTCGGACGTAACTCTAGAAACTGGCTTAAAGTTCCGTCGGACGTAACTCTACTTTTCAAATTTGGGTTCCGTCGGACGTCACTATAGACACTGGCTTACAGTTCCGTCTGACGTAACTCTAGTTTTCAATTTTGTGTTCCGTTGGACGTAACTCCAGACACTGCGAATACCAAAGCTGAAAGTTTTGGCTAGTTTAGCATAAGTTTGTATCCTTCGTCTAACAATGAATATTTTAGGGCCGTCTCGCGGCTAGTAAGATTAATCAGAGCATAAACAAACATAATGGCGATGCATGCGACGGCTTCAGCGGGTAAGCTTTTTCAACTCTTTCTCCACGTTTTCTCAAAAGACTTGCGGCCCTAAAAAAAGATAGAAACAATGCATATCACACAAATATATACGTATGTGGAAACATTCAGCGCTACTTAACGCTCCTGACTTCTTTGACGCTATGTACACAATTCTGTACATGACAGTAAAAAAAAACTAAGATTGTGTTGGGGTCAGTATCCTGCCAATTCACCTTATTTGGTGAGATACAGAGCATAGAAACAACAACAAAAATTTTGTAGGGTGAAATAGCGAGCGGCGTCTGAAAGGGTTAACAAAAACAATCCAGGTACAAAGACAGTCAAAAGAAAAAGCAAAGGCAGAAAACGGCCCTTCCTGTATGGTGGCACCGTCTAGGTTGACAAATAGTAAACAAAGCTCCACAATCGGATGCAGAGCAGTTCTTGTGATGTCATTGCAGACATCACGAAAACACACAATTTGGCGGGAGAATCAAAAATTTAACGTAAATTAATTTCTCAGTGAATACAGCATAGTTTGCTTTCGGACAAGTGCCGGGGGCACTATAAAACACGAAATCTTTCAAATAAAACAAACATATTTTGTCTGCATGGCCCCAAGGCCAACTGCACTCAAATTTCTCCTTGGCCAAATTTCCTTTGAACGTACTGTACACACCACCAAACCAATTGGGACATGACTTGTCGACCCGTGGAATGCGTGGTTAATTAATTAGAAACCCTTAAAATAGCTCCGTTGCAGGCAACGCTGCACCTGTGGCAGATCATGCAAACAGCCATGAAGTGGGAGTGACACTGTGATTGGCCGGTGCTTTTTCCTGTGGCCAGCCAGGAGAGCCAGGAGAGCTCTACTGGGCACACATCTCCTACGGCTGCAGTGAGGGTGGTGCATTGCACCCAGGTTCGCTCCGGCTGACCGGCCGCATGCGGTGATCGCTCACCGTCTGGGCTGGCTGGACCATCACTCATGGCCGCGCTCTTCTCAATTTTGGTTTCAAAATCTCCTATTTTTGATGGTAGTTTACACCGCGGATACCCGTATTTCAGCTGCAATGTTTCGTATGTTGCAGCATGTTTAGGCAGACTATACGAAAATAATGTTTTCAAGAGGTTGAAATTTTGAGTGGTTTGCACCCGAGTATAGTCGTAACATGCGAGCTACCATGACCAAAGGTGTCACTTTCCTGATAGGAACCAATGGCACTGGGAAGTCAGGAAAAAAGCAAGCAATAAAAAAAGGGACGAGCCTTGCACAATCAGGAGAGGACGCCTTGGTGCATATGTTGGGTGCTTTCTGCTAACATGACAGTACTGTAAATACACAAAAAATTTTTTGCTCAAGCTTGTTGCTAGGGCAATCTACTTGCTGCATGCTACTTGCCCAAGATTTATGTTTGAACTGCTTTCTAGGGTGAAGTTTTATGACATATGCATCACAGACGACTTTTTTTCTCCTTTTCAGGATATTTTTTGCTGCGATTTTGACATTTTATTTGCAGAGAGATGAGTCAGCTGAAAAAATATTCAGAGACATTTTCTGGAGCAGGACAACAAACCTTTTACGCAATTCCGTGGCAAAAAGACTTTTTAGGTGCTTGGCAGTTGCATGAACAGTGAAAGCAACATATTAAAATTTTCAATTGAGGCTTTTCAATAAACTGCAGCACTTTCTATGTACAAATTTTATAATAACATATGAAATAATTCAGTGCTCCTCAAACAATGTTGACGAAAGTGGCATAAAACACAGCAGCCTTGAGATGAGCCACTGAACACTTCCGACAAAGGACACCTCAGAAACCAGGAAGAAAGCAGATCGCCAGTGCTCAGAATAAAACAGTACAAATGATGACCAGTTGGTAAAATTTATAACGAAATATATGCAGGGTGAAACGCAGAAATGACAAGAAAACAAGACAACAAAAAAAGGGCCAGTGTCAATGTTTTGCTTTTCTCCCGTCCTTGTTGGTGCCATGCTGTGCACTTTTTTGAGGGGCATCAAACCATTGAGACTAGAATGGTAACACATGAAAAGGTTAAAGGGATGGACAACTGATTTTTGTTGCGTATATGTTCTTTAGCTCATATGAAAGCAAGCGTTTTATATACCCTGGTAGCCACAAGAAATTTATAAACAAATTGGGAGAAATAATTTTAATTTGGCAGCAAACTTTCTGATATCGGAAGGGCGGCGGTTCACAGTGTCGGAACTTGACACTACATTATGTCCCTGTCACGTGACCTGCAAACCTAGCAGCTACTGTAACTGCTGAAACGTTTATTTACTTATCGAAAACCTTGTAACACAAGTATTTGTATAAGTTTCAATTTTATACATACTTTTAAACATTATTTTGAAAATTTTTAAGACATGCCGCCCGCCGTCGCTAAGTTGCTCTCAGTGTGGCACTTGAAAGGCGACGGTTCGAGGCAGCCTTTTATTCAGGCAATCGGGGATGAAGAACAGCAAATCTACAAAATGAGGAAGTGGCTGAGGCCACTGCGTGATGATGGGGATTTACAGGTGATGCATAGAAATGCGCCCTGGTGAGGGGATTAGCCCTCACACTAGTCTGTCCCTCCAAGCGAAAGCAGCCGCCTGACTCAGTGAACAGGCCCAGTGAAGGAGCTTTGACGATTCTACCCGAGACAGGGGCGTTTGTTCTGCCAAAATATTTGATTTCAGTTTCCAAATACGCCAATGGCAACTTAAAAAAAAAAAAAAAGAAAAAAGCTGCGCTCGGGGAGAATCGAACTTTTGACGTCCACAGCGTGAAGCCAGATTCTACCTGTCATTTAACCCAACAGATGGCGCATTCATGCAAAAAAGACTGTTGAATTAAAATAAAAAAAACACATAAAGGCATAAGAAAGCCTGCGATTCACACTTTTTTTAGCTGGGGACAAGTTTTTTTAATATCGTTTTTCATTTACATACAGACAAAAGTATGGTGCCCCGCTACTGTATGTCATGGTTGTTAGCATCATTTTTGGGAGGACACATACTGCTCGTAGATCTAAAATTTTCAATTTAAGAAGTCCTAGGGCGTTATCAGCAAACCCGTCTCTCATTAAGGTGCTTTAAGTGATGCCCTTTCATTTGGTGTACAGAATATATACTCGACAAAAATTGGTTGTCTGTCCCTTCAATGTAATTTGCTATCTGGAATACAGTAAAATAAACTTTCTCTCCTTAGCTTGGAGTTTATTCACATGGCAGTGAGAAACAAAAGGATCCACATGAAGCAACTTTAGCTCTGAATATCGGCAGAAACGTCCTGTGATTAATACTAGTTGCACATTGCCAGTGTGAATTGCATGTTGCCGGTGATGTGGGGTGGACCCAACGTGCACCCCGCATCAGTGACGGGCCAGGACGGTGGGAAGGAGTTGCCAGTGTTACTCGTGCGGTGAGCAATCAGAGGCTATGCAAAATGCAGTCTCGAACATTGAAAATTCTAATCACCAACTGTGATGTTGCTTCTGAGCACCAGTGAGAACCTATGGTAATGATGGTAAGTAAACATGATGGCGGTTTGCTTTACTGATGACTTGATATAAAGGCATGCTGCCAATTTGGCCTTCAAACGCGGCAGCAGTGCTGGAGATGCTTGAGCAGGGACTTTGGGTGCCGGAATGTGCTCCACTTGCAGTTCAGGCATCGGTAGAGGCGGGTGAGGTCGCACCGAGGGTAATGGTACTGCAGGCCAACGGCCGTCCGGAACCGCTTGAGGCAGCCCTGCACGGGGGTGAGACAAGCCCTGCTGTTCATGCAGCCACACCATGAGCCTTGCATTGGCTGCCAAGGAGTCCAGCAGCTCCCACCCGGCATCCCTCCATCCCTGATCCCGCAGCAGTAGATCACTGCTGTGTGTCAACTAGGGAAGCACAGTCAGCTGGTATGCAACAACAGCTGCACACTTGGGTGACACACATTTTCAGATTACCTTTCATGAATACAGTATTGACGGAATGCTTGCCTAGAGAAATGGCGCCTGTGATGGTACACCTGCTGAGTGGTGCCGCCTGCCAGCTCCTCAATCGGCTCAGTGTGCCTGCCTGTCTAGTGCATCACATAAGCATTTATAACCTCTGAATACCCCACAACATTTCACTGGGGCTGTTCAACTCCATGCATTACCGTACTCGACTCTAACGTGCACCTTTTTTTCCGGAAAAATAGGTCCCAAATCACATGCGCGCTACAATCGAGTACGACTCAAAACTACGGCGCCGTATTGCCATCGACGCTTCAAGATGGCTGCTTGACTACTGAAAGCGTAGCCAGCGCTTCGTAGTCTGTGCATATTTGCCTTTGTTGTCTGTGTAGTCTTTTTTTGCGTTCCTCTTTTCTTTCCGCCATGTAATTTCCCACTGCAAAGACACAGCGGGTTCACCACGATGCTGCGTTTAAGAAGAAAGTAATCTTGTGCGCAGAAAGTGATAGAAATCGGGCCGCATCACGTGCATTCAGTGTTCCGGACACTTGCGTGCGGGACTGGCACAAACAGAAAGAGAAAATTTTCGCAAGCAAGGCGACATGGAAAGCGTTCAGCGGACCAAAAAATTGGCCGCCTATCTGCTTTTTTCGTTGTAAATGTCGACAAAAGACGGTAGTCTTTGTCGACATTTGCCAAGTAAATGACTCCGTTCACTTTCCTGCTCGCTTCTAGTGTCGTTCTTCTTGCGTTGCACTCCTCCCAAGGTAAACATGCTAAAGGTTTGCTCAAGTCTATTTAAATTTATTGCGTTCCACTGCTCCAGGTCAGGTGCCTCAACGCCAGCGCTGCTGTACGGCGGAGACGCGCGTGAATCGAGACGCCCTACTTCACCGTTTAGAAAACTGCGTTGCCCTAGTCCACGTGCATTCCAAGAGAAAGTGGAAACTATCTATTGGAACCTTTTGTAACTGTTGCCGCTTGATTTCTTAAAATGCCGCCAGAAGCTATAGTGGTGCAAGCGACAGCAGGCGACAGTGTTATTTTTTTTTAAGTGCGAATGCACTTTATAAGCGACCCCAAACCTTCCACCGCCGGCGGCGGCGGCGGCGGCGGCGTCCGCAGTCCTTCTCTCCCTAGCAACGGCGTGGAGCGGAGAGGAGCGTCGGTAGCAACGGCGCGGTGACGTCACTTCACCACGTGACCGCGCTCGCTCCGCCTCCTCGCCGTGGCTGCGCGCCGCTCCCCGCACCGCTCCTCGCGCCGTGACGTCATGGTATGACGTCACAGTGCGCCTCCTCTCCCCAGCAGCTGCCGCGCGCCTCTCTCTCCACCGTGACGTCACACTCTCTCCTCTCCCCCTCGCTCGGCTGCAGCTGCCGTGCGCCGCTGTCCCTCTCCCCTTGCGCTCGCCTCCTCTCTCAGCCACCTGGCTCGGCGCGCTCGGCGCGGCGTACCCCCCTATATATGCAGCGATAAACTGCCAGACCTCCGTGGGTCGGCTCGCGCGCGCTCACGGGCGAATGCCAACGGATTTTAACTTTACTCCCCCTCATAGCATCACCCCGTGCATTCGCACTTAACCATGTTCACCCTCGGGGAAATGCTTGGGAGTTTTTTCTGCACTGGATGTAGTATTTCATTTCACTAAAATCAAGCATATATGAATATTTTATAGAGGAACACTGTAAATATCCCTTGTGTATTAATATTATGTCTTATATTTGCGTAATGAATGTCTTGTTCTTGTACAACAATGTTGACAAGTATGAACACATAAATCGGACTTAGACGTTTAGATTTGGCGGTGAGTATATTGTACGTGCAGCAGCAGCAGCGAGCGCCTCAGAGACCCCTAACGACAGAGCTGCCAGGGCAGCAACGGCACTGCCCCGGACCATCGTCGTGGTGACTGTCTTGCCGGCAATAACCGGAACATTTCATTTCGTGTCACCTTTGGAATAAACCTTGCTTGTTCCAAGTGAGAAAAAGTTGCACTTTTGTATGAAACAATTAAAGTATAGTGCGCGTTACCAATCGAGGACATAGCGTTTTTTTCTTCTTCTTCGGACTGCGAAAAACGGGTGCGCGTTACAATCGAGTAAATACGGTAACCCCTTTAGGCAACAATATCAGTTGGTCAGCCAAAGAGCGTGCTTAGGAGCCATTGTCGTAACAGTGCATTCAAGCACCTTTTTATTGTCTTTATTCAATAAAAAGGCTCATAGCTACGGTGAAAACTAAAGCTACAAGTGGGCAATGACAGTCTGACGTTACAAAATAGCATCATAAGACTTACACTTATGTCAGCAGAGCAACAGCCCCAAGGCATAGGTACAGGCGTCCACAGAATAAACCGGACCAAGCGAGCGGCGCGCGATAGCTATCGGTGCGACACCTTCCGGCCCAGCGCCTGCTGTCGAGATAGCGGAGGGCGCATGCGTGTCCCTCCCTATAGTTTGTGCATGTCAGTTTCCTTGACTGCGGCTGCAGCACTCCGTTCCTCTCGAATGAGACACGCGGCGGCGCCTTGCGCGGCTTGCCTACCGAGCGCGCGTGATGCTTGGCAGCAGCCGGCAGCGTGCGCCATGCGCTGATGCCGCGTAACTGTGCGTTCATCTGAGAATGTTTGTTCGGCGCTCTTTTTATCATTTTTATGACTGGAACGCAAACTGGCGTTGAAGAAAGGCTGCGATAAAGATCCACACATGACTAAGACAGTGCCGGTCGTTATGCGACGAACACAGTTGATAGCAAGAACTGAATACAGCGAAGGTTTATTCGGTTCGGAACCAAAAAAAAGAGAAAAAAAAGACATCGGTGATTGTCCGAGTAGTTCCCCTTATTAATTGTGTGTGAAGTTTCCGTCGTTTTGGATAACTTCACGAATGCGTCGGGGGAGCGACTCATAAAGCGACTTTATGATTTCGGGACGGGGGCGCAGGCATCCCCATTCATCTTCCACTGCCTGCCACAACTCGTCCGCCGTGCGACCGCAGTCATTTCGTTTGCCGAGATTCATCTTCATAATCCCCCACACATTTTCTATCGGATTTAGGTCTGCCCCGCACGGAGGCCATGGCAGCTGTCGCAACACGTGGTCCTCGAGCAGTGAGCTCACGGCTCGTGCTGTGAAGACAGGGTTTCGGTCCTCTTGCAGGATGAAACACCCGTCCAGGACGTAGGGGAGCAGACTTGTCGAAATGATGTTACAGTACTGGGAAGCATTGAATAGCCCAGAAATTCTGACGAGGGGTCCCAGGCCATCCGCACTCATTGCGCCCCATGCGCTGACGGAGCACCTCCCACTGGAAAGGACGCTTTGGATGTAGCCGGGCTGGTATCCAAATACCATCGGGCTAAATACAGAAATACACTGCAGGAAAGATATCTCCGAGGAAAGATATCTCCGAAGATGTTCGGAAGGTATACTAGCTAAATCAATGAAAGGACATTCGCCGTGTTTGATAGTTTACATCGACTGAAATTACTGGCACATTTTTTTATCGGGAGGCTGCACCCCCACTGCCACGTAGGCGAACAGTATCCTGTATAAAACTATGCATCAATTTCATCCTCTTTCCACATCGGGAATTACAAAAGCCCCGTTAGCCGATGCGGGTTACCTGAAGTGTTTCGTAAAAAAACAGCGACAAGAAACGCTTAACAAACGGTGCTTATAAAACTACGATTAAAACGTTTCAAATGAACCCAGCTGAATAAAATTCACAGGGACATTGTATATCGGTTGCTCCGAAATATAGTTATTACCAGGTATGCATTGCTAGACTTAACAATTACGCTTAGCGTTGCACTCGGGACCCCCGAAAGAATGCTCAGCAATTCTCACATTAAACCATGCTCCCGATTTGACCTCTTACACATTAAATTGAGAACGACTCAGCGTGCAATGAAGCGGAAAATGACAGGTGTAACATTAAGGGACAAGAAAAGAGCGGAGTGGGTCAGGGAACAAACATGTGTTAAGGACATATTAGTAGAGATTAAGAAAAAGAAATGGACGTGGGCAGGGCATGTAATGCGAAGGCAAGATAACCGCTGGTCATTAAGGGTAACAGAGTGGATCCCTAGAGAAGGCAAGCGTTGCAGGGGGCGGCAGAAAGTTAGATGGGCAGATAAGATCAAGAAGTTTGCGGGGATAACTTGGTCGCAGTTGGCACAGGACCGAGGTAATTGGAGAATAATGGGAGAGGCCTTTGCCCTGCAGTGGGCGTAGATAGGCTGCTGCTGATGATAATGATGACTGTAGTAGTTTATATATCATCTAGAATGCACATTACCAGCTACGCTTCATAGTTTAGTTTCGTACCTGCAGCTCATCGGACGCCAAACACGCCGCTGTTGATCCCAGCGAGTGGAGAAAGTCGATTCGTCTCTGAATATAGCTTCCTTCCACTCGTCCATTGTCCACCGCTCCACTGCCCGGGCGAACTCCAGCCTTTCCAGCCTCTGGCGGTCCGTCACGCGCGGTTTCTGCGCTGCCACGCAACTCCCGAGTCCCTCCTCCTTCAGTCGACTTCGAATTGTCTCGCAAGAGACATTCAATGACAGCTCCTGTCGAATTTCTTTTGCAGACAGGAGGGGATCTGCCACAGCGGCTGCGACAATCAGTAGTTCCTGCTCCTCACTGGTGACTTTAGGCCGCCCGCTGCGCTCTGCGTCAATGAGTCTGCCCTGATCATCGCGGTAAGCTTGAATAATGCGGCTTACAGAAGTCCTAGACCTCCCGGTGAGGTAGCAACTTTCCCACTGAGTAGTCCCTTCGATGAAGAGTCGCACAATGTGCCTCCGTTGCTCGATGGGGACGCGGGAAGGCATTCTTCACGAATATGACCATGCAGGACGAGTTACGTGCTTTATACGCTTCATAGCTATCACTGTCCAATGGGTGACATGGAAGGAAACGCCTCATTGCTTTTCGATAGCAATTCACTCACACCGACAGCTGTGTATTTCGGTCTATTTTTCCGAAGCGAATAAACTCTTTCCTTCCTACTTTCTTCCCTCCTCCCATCTTTAAACCGCCTCTCATATGCCGCACGGGAAAAACTCGAAATTAAAAAAAAAAAAAACATCGCTGTTTTTAGTTCTATCAACTGTGTGTTTGTCGCATAACGACCAGCACTGGTTCAGTCATGTGTGAATCTTTATCGCAGCCTTTCTTCAACCCCGGTTTGCGTTTCAGTCAATAAAATGATAAAAAGAGCGCCGAACAAACATTCTCAGATGAACGCACAGTTACGCGGCATCAGCGCATGGCGCACGCTGCCGGCTGCTGACATGCATCACGCCCGGTCGGTAGGCGCGCCGCGCAAGGCGCCGCCGCGCGTCGCATTCGAGAGGATGAAAGTGCTGCAGCCGAAATCAAGGAAACTAACATGCACAAACTCTAGGGAGGGACACGCATGCGCCCTCCGCTATCTCGACAGCAGGCGCTGGGCCGGAAGGTGTCGCGCCGATAGTATTCGCGCACCGCTCGCTTGGTCCGGTTTATTCTGTGACCGCCTGTACATATGCCTTGACCCTTCACCTTATCACTCACATATTAAACAAGTTTGGCAGTTTGAGTTAACATGCTTGCTTCACCCTTGCTTGAGAAGTGGCAGTTAGATGAATCATGTCCAACCTACCTGCTACAACTTAAGCAAGAAACGCATACAGTCTTCCCACTTCCCATCCTATAGTGGGCTACAATGAGAAGCATAACCAGGCTCCCCACAAATGCCCGCATTGACATCTTCAAGTAAGCCACTCCACTTCCATCTCTGTTGACAATAGCAAAAGAGACTCAACTTTGGCATCGACAATGGCTTGACCTGAGCCCCCAAGGTCAAATGCTTCAGGGCGGGATTCCCTTATCAGTCCAGATGACACTCTTTTTTTGCCCTGAAAACGACCACCACTAGCCCCCATACATGGTGACTGATTGTCTGTTGAGAAGAAGTACGAGAATGGCACAACCAAAAACTTGCACAAGACAAGGCTTTGGATGGGTTTAGACCACAGAGCAAGATATAAAGAGGAGCGCCGACTGTGGCCCAGAAAAATTGTTTTGCTCGGGCCGATAATGTCCACGCGCCGCCGGCCGCCCAGCTTTCCCTTTGCTCTCTTCCTCCTTCGTTTGCCCTCTTGTCGCTGTGCCTCTGTACATGGCTCTTCCCTTCTTCGCTCTCCCCAGAGGCGTCGTTTCTTTCGCAACGACGCCTGTCGTATGCCAGTCCTACTATGCAGGAGGAATGCCTGCACGCGCGGAATTTAAACACCCGTGCGCAGCCGGAATAGACGGCGCAGATAATCGCACGCCACCGCATACATGGCGATCGCTTATTCCCTATCGGGGGGCGTTTATTCTGACATTATGAAGACCCGCTAAAAATATTGTACTAACCCAGCAGATGTAAGACGCAACTGAACGATGAACGACGACGACTTTAGAATCACCAAAGAATGAGCAAGAGTAATATGAAACGCCACAACATGCAGTCTAGCGTGATTCTGCTTACGACAAACCGATGCAGCGCAAAAATTACCCTCTGTTCTTGGCCCGCTCTCCGGCCGCCTGCTTAATTGTTTATGCCCCTTCTGCGCACGAACAATGCTTACAAGGGTCGCCCGGAGTCTCCATCGGCAAACGGCAATGAGACACACATTTCTGTGCCAATGACTGAATTGTAATAAGCTGCCCTGTTGTAATAAGTGTACAAAAACACTGTCATCTTGATAAGGCACCCAAGAATATCAAACGCAACCTTCATTGTAACCCATACCGCAACTTACCGCCCGATGTTCACTGTCGCTCTACGGTCGTGTTATCTCGTCGATAACGCCGTGGATTCCAAATAAAATGCTGCGTTTTGTATGGCTGCAATTTTCGGCCTACGAGGGTTCCCAGCGTTCTTTTTTTTTTTTTTTTCCCTTTAAGCGGCTGACCAGCAAAGCATCCGGTTCGTCAAACCTTTTCTTTTAGCGAGTCATCACCACAGAGATATAGGGTCCGGACGAATTCAAATATCGTGAAATGAAGGCTTGTGAAAAGACCGCACTGTCAGGGCCTCGATCTTGAGCAGATTGCTACGTCGCGGGCAGTCGCGGGTGATGTTATCGCGTTTCTGTTATTTTCTGATGAGCGTGTGAGTGCCGGTCCGTGTTCTAGGCACACTCTGTTTTGGACGTAAGTTGGAGAATGGCGATAAAGCTGAGGCAACTTTTATAATCGCTAGTGATCAGAACCAGTTGTTCCTTTCGCCTTTTGTAAAACCTGTTAAAACACACCCGAATTGGTGTTCACAAATTTACAAAACGGAGTCACATTTTCGGCAAGCACTGCGCAAAAGGTAGTGTTTGCATAGCAGCCATATGTCTATATGTGCGCTCTACATTTTGTTTTCCCGCCATGCAAACCAGTCCTTAACATATCTCTGCCGTGCCGTACGACCACTCAATTCCTTCGGGTCTGGGTTACCCAGAAGGGGCTGTCGAACAATCAAGCCGTGCGAAGGAGGAGCGCAATGAACGCGAAGCGGCGCCAACGCAGGCCCAAAGCACTCCGTGCACAAAACTACCGTCGCCGAAGCAGACGACAAAAGCCGACAGAATGCGTTCCGCCAACGCGCCCGCCGGCACACGGGGAACGCCGGTCGCTTGACCATTCGCTGCGCCATCTACATTGTGCTCCGCGAGTGGTGGACATTAAGAGCCCGCAGGAGAGAGTGAAGTCGGCGCTCCTGTTTATCTTGCTCCGTGGTTTAGACATTTTTACCGATGACCACATCAACGGAATTGAAGCAGCCATTGCCTGGGTAGGTACTCACTTTAAATGGCGTCTCGCTCACACATACGAGCTTGCAAAGAAAGCCGAACTCTTTAGACTGTTACCAACTCTTTTATCAACTGGTAAACCAGTTGGTAAAAGCCGAACTCTTTAGACTGATAGCGATTTTGCTAGTGCTGCCGATTTGTGGTAGCTCGCGGCCGGGACAATCAGAATCAATGTTCGATGTGATTCCGGCTCCGGATCGCTGCAAAAATTTCTGTGAGGCATTTGTGCAAGCTACTGAAGTCAATTATATCATTTTTTAGGCGTTAAAATTTGGTTTCAGTACTTTTTTAAAGGAGCCATGAAGACAAAACACAAGTTTGGCTCATTCGAAAGGTTGCCTCGTTAGAATCATACTGACACCACTTTTAACGTAATCTTCACTCAAATAAGCTATAAAATTAGGGAAAAAGGGAATGGCCATGCGACCCACTAGCTCATTTCCTGCAACAGAATCTATGATGTCATATGAGCCCAGCTGTGTGATTGGCTGAAGCCAGCAAAAGCAAACTCAATTTAGGCAGAGCTTATAAGCTTGCCGAACGAGCTATTTGCGCCTAAATGCAATGCATATCCATTTTACAGCAGTAAGAATGGTGCCATAAACAACAAAAGTTACGATAATATACATAAACATTAAGTACCAATGTGCACTGCTGTTGGTACTGGGCGCACTATGCTTGTTTTAGCTGCACAGCAGTCCGACGCTTTGGAGCTGTCTTATACGACGCTGGCCGATTGGCGTAAGCGACGTTGCCTTGCGTGACCCTGTTTGTCCCATAGCCCATGTTCCACGAAGCGATTACTTCCTACCGTAACAAAAACAAGCCAGGTGTAAATACGGTCAAAAACAAACCAACGGCGGAGTGCTGAGTATGCTAGCGCCACCTGGGAGGTTTGACGGCAAGCAAGGCTGGAGAGCCGAACGGCACAGTGGAAGTTTGTTTGTATATGCGCCGTTATAACTTCATTGTAGACGTCCCCAAAACACACGATTCTGCGGGAGAATCAAAATTTTAACCTAAATTGATTAATTTCTCAGTGAATACGGCATCATTTGCTGCCATGCAAGCACTGGGGATGCTATAAAATACGAAATCTTTCGAACAAAGCAAACTCGTATTTTGTCTTCATGGCTCATTTGGGACCTTTGTGTACGGATTGAGCGCAAACAAAAGATGGTTTTTTTTCAGGAAAAACATGCAAAAATGCTCATTTACTGCTGTAACATTCTGCATAACTAAAGAATACACAAAGAGGATTCGTTTATGTTTGAGAACAGAATTTAAACAGGTCAGGCAGGCAGATTCCCGATCATAGCCAATATTCTTTTAGCAGGGGTGAAACAGCTGAATCAGATTTGGGAGAAGTTTTTGGAGCAATGAAATCTCGATTTTGGAGCAGAAAATTTATTATGTCACCTTAGGAGCGTAAAAGATCAAATTTTTGGCAACCCAGAGGAGAGAAGGGGGGGGGGCAGTGCACTTTTTAATCGTTTTTGAACATACACAACACTGAAACAGCCTTTCAATAAAGTTTTTTCCACCAGAGTATCACAAGGTACGAACTGCACTACCTTTTCACAAATCATTTTTAAATTCTTAGGCTCTATGCATAGATGACGTGGAGCGCAGTTGCAAATATCGAATTGAAAAACTAAGCAATCGTAAGGCATTTTTGTTATCATGTGAATGCCGAAATTATTATTTTTGTAATCCCAGACTCGGCTTTATGCACAAGTGTAGAGCCATGGCAAAAGGTGCGCAAAGCGAGGTGACAGTCGTCGCACCCCACCGGCCCTCCCATTCCAATCCCCAAGGTAAGGTACACGTTCGATCACTACGATCGTAATCTGAGTAACGTTGGTATGTTTAGCCACCTTCCTCTTGGCATTAAATTTCACTTCAGATAGATGAACCATTATTAATAGCGTGCAGTAATAGCCCGTCCTGCTATCGGACACTGCTTGAACATTTTGCGGCGATGTCGCTTGCGCCGCCACTTCTGCATTGTCAATTGTCCCATTCCCGGCACTCGAAAGCTCGCTGCCTAAGGCAGCAATAACTCAGCGTTTTATAACACCGCAATGAGTCCGAAATTTCACTTCAAGCACGCGTGCTTCACACACAAGGCCGAAACACGGCAAATTCGTGGGCACCACGTTGTTTTTCACATGAACTCCTCGCAACAGATCAAACGACTAAATGTAATCCCAGCCACCCACATGACCAAAGCCACGGAAGAAATCGGTGAAGAGCACTCTGCCTGACCCACGAGCAACTGCTTCGCCCGGCGGCCATGTTTTTTTTTATCTTCACCACACCAAGATGGCGGCACCCAGTAATGTCGTTCTGGAGATACGGTGCTCTCAAAATTGCCGTTTTTTCATCAACTTACACAAGTAGTTTGTCGCCTCAGTACACATAAGTATTTTTTCTACAAGACTTTGCAATGGTTTTTGATGGGAAAACTTTAAAGGAGTCATGAAGAGAAAATGCAAGTTGGTTTTATTCGAAAGATTTCGTGTTTTATAGTGCCCCCAGTGCTTGTCCGGATAGAAACGGTGCTTTATTCACTGAGAAATTAAACAATTTAGGTTAAAATTTCGATTTTCCCGCTCAATCGTGCGTTTTCGTGGTCCCAAATGACATCACAGGAACCGACCGCTCTGCAGCCTAGAGTACCTTCATTCACGCATCCGCCGTACAGGGTAGAGACACGTATACGCTGGCGCCGCCATTTTCGGTTGCTCGCTCGCCGCCGAAGCAAGTCATTGTGTCAAAACTGCGCTAAAATTATCGCCGCAACGCGGTTTACTGAAGAAGTTTGAATCATATTGTCTGTTCCGCGTTGCTAGGTCTCGTGGGAAACGAAAAGAACAACGCGTTGAGCACGTTGGCCCAATTGCGGCGGCACGGGACCGTTCAAAGGTTGTCTCCACCCTGTACAGCGGTGTTGGTTTGTTCCTGCGTTTCTTTACGTTCCGTAACCTAGATGGCGCCACCATACCGTGGCAAGCGTTTGGTTTGTTTTTGCCCACATTTAAACCTGGCTTGTTTTTGTTCTGGGAGAAAATATTCGTTCCCTGAAACAGTGCTCGCTCGACAAATGGGGTCACGTAAGACACCATTGCTTGCGTCAATCGGCCAGTGTCGTCTGAGACAACCCCAAGTCCCGTAGTGCTGTGCAGCTAAACCAAGCATGCTGTGCGCAGTACGAACAGCAGAACGCATCAGTACTTCTATGTTTACATGTGCTTTCGTAACTTCCACTGTTTGTCCCATCATTCTTATTGCTTTGTAAAGAATGTGCCCTAAATTTAAGCGAAAATCGCTCGTTCGTCTAGTTTGTAAGCTCTACCTAATTTTTGTCTGCTTCAGCCAGCCTCCGCCAATCGCAGAGCTTAGCTCATGTGACATCATAGGTTCTGTTGCGGGAAATGAGCTGGTGGGTTGCATGACCATTCCCGTTTTTCTAATTATGTAGCTTATTTGAGTGAAGTTTACGTTAAAAGTGGTGTCAGTATGATTCTAACGAGACAATCTTTTGAATGAACCAAACTTGTGTTTTCTCTTCATGGCTCCTTTAAGTACTCACAGAATATAACACGTGCAACCCGACATTTATAATCTTCGAAAAAACAATCTCAGGGACAATTTTATGCGGATTTTTTATTGAATGATCAATCAATTAAACCTTTACAAACAGCATCACCTTGCAGGTGCTGGAAAATTAGGTCATGAGTACGCATTTTTCCCCACTGAAACTGACGGGAGCACTAAAAGCCTTGGTTGTCAGACTGTTTTGGAGCAGCTTGGCGCAATTTTTGCAAATTTCAAGCTTTTGGAGCAACCTGGCGCTTGAAAACAAATTTGTATCAAAAATGCGCAATATGCACAGCTGTCTCACCCCTGTTGTTGTCATTCTCATACCATAACACCGTGTTGTAGATTGTGGATTTGGTTCTCGTGATATAGCTTGCTAAAAGGGTAATACAGCCTCTTTGTATCTGCATTTATCATAATGCGAATGACACAGCACACTTAGAGCGGAACCCTGCTAAGCGGAAATTGCTTAAATTTGGCCCTTCGTATAACAATACTAAGGTTACATAAAAAAAGATTCTGCTGATTCTATCATGTGCTGCAAGACGACAGTACACAGCACATTCCTTACTGAAAGACCTTCGATTTGCCAGTGTTTACAACTTTCCCTGCAGGTGGACCTACCACCAGGGAGGGTGCTGAGCAGAGGAGGCATTCAATGCACACACCCTCACGTAATTTGTCGGCAGCTGTGGCTACAACATACGAATCTTGACAAGAGTTATCTACAAGATCAGCAGACTCAAGATATGGCCCAGAGAGTGGGTGTTTGCATGAATAGGGGCCGAGACGGTTGCACGCGCTGAACACAGACGTGCACACACACACAGACACATGCAGGCAGGGAGAGCTACCATCAAGAAGAAGAAAGAAGCAGTGCCCCCTCCTACCTCGTTGGGGCAGGAGATGGGGCTGTTCTCAGCTAGGGCCTGCCTCCACGAGCGTTTGAGGGTGGCATCTACCACTGGCACAGCCCTTGCAGGTCCCACAAACTTGCCCCGCCAGCTCCGCTGCAGGGTCGCCAGCGTGCCAGAGCGCACCTTCGCTCCTCCCTGCAGCTGTTTGGCCTGCGTTTCCAGGGAACACACACTCAAATCCACGGGGCTATCCCTCTGCCCCTCCACATCGCGGGGATCCTCTCCTATGCTGCACCCACACGCATCAACAGGGAGGAACCCTGTCGTACACTTTATTACACATGCAAAGGACAAAATACCACAAAACAGGAGCGGATGCCCCACGCGATGTTGCTGGATTATGTGCTGGGCACTCTGCGAGGTATTTCACTTACAGGCACCTCACCCACTCTAACTGGCGCGGTAAGCCTGTTATTGGATTATATAACATGTGTAATTAGACAGCAGGCATCTTTTCCATTCGGGGTTCATTTTAAAACAGTCATGGTACCAACACGGTTCATGTACATATCTGCAACACGAAATGTTTCAATAATGGGTAAAACATGAAAAAATTGGCACAGCTTGCACTAGTGGTGCAAGGCTGGAAAAACAGAAGAGATGGCGGCCTCTTTCCCTTCATGAGAGACCTGGATGTTGCAATATCATCAGCAGCAGCAGCGCACTAGGTCCACAGCAGGACAAAGGCCTCTCCCATCGACCTCCAACCCCCCCTGTCCCACACTGCTCAAGTCCATTCTTTGCCTCCGAATTTCCTTATTTCTTCCCTCCATCAAGTAATTGGCCTTCCTCTTTTTTTAAACCCATCTCTCGATGTCCACTCTGTCACCCTGGTAGTTGACCGATTGACATTTCGCCTAATTATTCAAACTATGATATCTTCTACTCTAGTTTATTCTCTGATCCAGGAAACTTGTCTCCTGTCTCTAAGTGTCACTCCAATCATTACTCGTCCCATGGCTTGTTGAGTTGACCTAAGTTTGCTTTCAAGTTGTTCAGTAAGGCACGAAGTTTCCGCTCCCTACGTCATCACCTCACATGGATTTCCGTAACTGCCGCTGAAAGTTCTCCATGACTAGCAGGCCCAGATCGTATCACCCGCAAGCTTCCACATCTCTCCCAAAGTGGACAGCATTAGCACGAGCTACAACCTGCGGCCACACTCAAAGCCAACGGAAATGCGGTGGAAATGCTGTGCGCCCAATGGAAATGCTGTGCGCCCGGAATGCGATGATAGCTCAATCGGATAGATGCCAGTTTCACAATGCCAGGACCCAGGCTCGATACTGACCACAGGAAGAGTTCTTTTTTTTTCCTTCCAGTTGGCTGCACATGTTATTGTTCCCACCGCTGCTAACCCGTACCCCTCAGGCCTTTGGGGTGGCCCAGTGGTTAAGTTGCCGGTTTCATGGCGTAAAGGACTTGGGTTCGAGGCAGTTTATGGGTTTTCTGTATACGACGGATGGATTTGTGTTGGCCTAAACAGCTATGCTATTAAAACTATTTAAGGCTGGTACACCAATGAGTACTCGTCTATTTTAGCAGTCCCGAATTTGACATTCACGTTCACACATACGTGCAAATATCCAATTTGAGACTGCGGAGCAGTCATGAATACAGTCTCGCCCACTTTAACAATATGAAAGTGCCAAAAAAATCCCATCGTTATAACTGGTAATTGTTAAAAAAAACGGCTGCAAAAAAAAAAAAAAGCAAGCAAGCAAGGTCGTACTGCAGTGTAAATTATTTAATAACGTAACCGCTTATAGTGCGGGACCGGATATAACACAGGTTTTTGTGACTACCAGCTTGCCTCCCATAGAACTCAATGCATAAGCATACCGCTTAAAATGCGGTTGGTCAAAGCACAATACCGTTTATAGTGCGGTTTTTTAGCGGGTCTGCTGATCAACTGGCGCAGCTGCGGCATCGTTTTAGGGTAGCAAAGGAAAAAAGAACGGATGAAATCGGCCATATGACGCAGCGGACACCCCTTGCTCTCCAACTTCGACACAACAAAAAAATAGGCACTCTTTAGTTTACACGCACATGATAACCACAACTGACCTTGCTTGACGCACCTCGGAAGATAGCGACCCCCCTCCCCATACGCATGCGGCAAGTTTTTATTAAGCGCGAACCGCATGGCTCGTTTTCGCTCGCGATTCGCGCAAGTCGGCGTTGCACCTGCGTTTTTTTCACGCTTGTGTCGACGATTCTGCGCTCACGATGGCTTCTTCATGTGGGAGTGGGAGGAGCCTGACAACTTGCACCAATGGGGAGACGTGCACCTTCTGGCAGAAGATTCGAAGCACTTCGAGCAGATGGCTGGGCACACCAGGGATGTTTAGGCTTACCCCCTAGCATTTTTTGATGGGCGTTTTCATAAGCGACGTGGATGGCATCTTATTTTTTGCCCAGGTTATCAGATCTTCTCTCGCATGAGCATCTTTGCTTGCCCCCCGTGCGGCATTTCAGCGAGCGGTTAGAAGCGGTCGCTGGAGCTGCCTGCACCACTTCGCAGCCAGTGCCGACGCTATGTTGCCGCCTCTTACCGCACCGCACAAGCCACGTCAGTTGTACCCGCGCCGCCGTCGCTGTGCCTGCGGCGTGCACTGTGCGTTTTCACGAGAAGAAATCGCTCCATGCTGTTCACGCTTTAGAACGTTGTGCAGATAAGCCTCCCGCTGTTTCTCTTTCCAAACATGTGCAGATAGAAAGCCGCGCGAAGCGGAAGATCTCCACTATGTTACGTTGATAAGCAGCCGCCTTCGACATCATGAACTTAAGGTGTTAAAAAAAAAAAAAAAAAAAAAAAACCACCGCACTGGCATTCTGATAACATTATCCCACGGCATCTGTTCATAAACGCTCAAAACGCAGCCATAGTCCTTCAAAACGCCAACACACGGAAGTTAAAGCCGTGGTCGCCGTTTGTAAGGTCACACTTGCAATGTGAGACCCTGCAACAGCGGCTCATATGAAAAAAAGAAAGAAATAAAGACTGTGCCCTTGTTTTCAAGTGCTGTGCGTTTGAGCGATGATAAATATAGGATGACTTGAGAACTAAGTTGCGATGTGGTTGGATTTGCGCATGTTTTGGTTAAGCGGTACCGCTTATAGTGCGGATTTTTACGGCTCCCGCGACATATGCTATAAGCGGTCTACACTGTACTACTTATTTGCTGAAAGGATGCAATAGTTGCTCAGCTTTGTTTGCTTCACGCGAAGTGCTTCACCTAGCTGTGCTAGCGAAAGGTCCTTGGTGGAAACGGAGTCCTTGAGGGACTATCATGCGTTGGGCGTCATGAAAAGGCACCACCTAAGTCACTCTTGCCACTGTCCACAGCACACACCCGTGGAACGATCGCCTCTTCAGAGAGGCCAGAGTCCCTTGAAGGACTCTGCATTGGCCCTGACATCCCTTCCGCAGAAAAACGGAGGCAGTTGAAGCCAGTCAAATTCAAAGCGGCGCACATGTGACACAACAGGCACACGAGCAAGCAGCACCCGAGCTCGCGAGCGGGTGCGGGGACGACGCCAGAGTGGCGTTGTGGGGAGGGGAGTTTGGAAGGAAAAATGCTCCCTTCCTCCTCCCACTTCTTCGTAAGCAGTGCAGTCGACTGATTTTGTGAGGAGTGAAAGGGATTCGAGATGCATCGTGGCTCATGGCGCAGGCTTTCGGCGCGGAGAGCTGGCGCTGCTCGCATTTTCAATGCACACTGTAACCAGATACAATTGTTATGCCCGATATCGCACCACTGAAGCATTGTAATATGTGGTTTATTTTACCGTAGAATGCATACAAAAGTGGACGGTGCCATAGTTCATCGTTATATACGATATATTGTTATAAATGGTATTGTTATAAGTGGGCTCAACTGTAGTTAAAACTGTGTGGAAATCAAAATGAATGTTTTCGAATACGGATGTCTTTTCTTTAGTGTGTATAGAGCTCCTAAAGAAAAAAAAAAAAAGCTAACTTACACACTAATGCTTGATAAGGCACTGGTGCAAAAATTAAATATGCAACAATAAGACATGGTGTGAGTGCAAGAAAAACTTGACTTACACCGTCATTAAAAAAATGAGCATTCTTCGATGTGCTGTGAATACAGGAAGTAGACTGGCTGCAGTCCCTCCAGTCACTGGTGTTTGCTATGCATCCTAGTGGCCGGTATGACCTTACTGCAGGCCAATAAGTACAGTGGAACCCCGATAATACGACTTTCAAGGGACCGCGCGAAAGCGTTGTCCGACCATGGTGCGGGTAAATGCCGGCCTCGTAGATGGTCTCACACAACAAGTGGGCTAAGAACTTATTTAAATTACTATATTTGGTGCACTCTCGGGTGATTTCCGAACCTTTAGCTAAAATCCCAAGTTAAAAAAAAAAAAAAAAATGCCTATTTTGTGCCTCTCTTCCCTCTACGGCATTCGAGCTAGCCCGCCAGCAAGCACCGCGTGCTACTAACACCACCTAGACTTTAAATGGTGTTGGCTCTGCGCGACCCCCGTGCCGTTCGGGGCTATTTATAGCCCGCCAGCCCCGCGCCTTGCGCGCGTAAAATAAGGCCGACATGGTCGAGCAAACTGTGAGGGGAAAAGGCGAGTGTGAAACTGCCAAGGCCAATCGAAACGAACGATAGTACGAGGTGGTGACGGCAAAAAAGCGGTAAAGAAAGGAACGGAGCAACAACGCGGCTTTGAAAGACATTGATAAGCAGAGAAAGAGACAGAAAGCATTGTGAAAGGAAGAAACTTTTGAATTGAGCAAGCCTGAAAGCAGATGTTCGGTCACCGCTGTGCGGCTGTGTCGTGTCTGTTTTCACGTTCATCAGCTGAATGGGCGCTTCAAATTCATGGTCTGCTGTGTGGGGTCATCGAAGGTTATAACTCCAGCCCACCAGTGCTCGCTTCCTTGCTGCGTCTGTTCAGCAAGTGGTCTTGCCCGCCTGCGCACCTTAGAACATCAAGCAGCGTCAAACAGGGGTTAAGGATAAAGAAAAGTCAGGCTGAGGCAGCGAAGTGGTGCAAGAGATGGGAAAAACGCTGGTTTATCCCCACTAGGCTCTGTCGTATAAAGCGGACCACGTGCACGAGAGCGTTGTATTATCGGGGCTTTTAATGCATTGTTTCAATGGGGAGTTTGCCAGGACCACGGTGATCTGTCGTAAGAAGCGGGTCACTGTAAGACAGGGGGGCATAGCATCGGGGTTTCACTGTAGCAATTTGATTCCTCATTCATGCCACTATAGTGACAAGAAACTTCTTTTCGGCTGTTAAATTATGCACAAGATGCGTTTCACTGCAGCTAACATAGACCAGAGTTAACATGCACTGACTTTAACAAGGCTTTTACATGTTAACCCTTTGTGGTTAACATGTAAAGGCTGCAGCATTGTCAAAAGTTTTATTTTGAGGCACACACAGCTGCTGAATCATGGCAAAAAGAGCAGCGACACCTGCAGTACCGCCACAACCTCATCCAACCTCATCCACAACCTCATCAGGTGGGTGACCCGACGGCTCGCGCCAAAAAGCGGGGCCCGTCTGCATGTATGGAGAGCAAGGAAAGGCTAGATTGGACGAGCCATTTCATCTACAAGCTCCCAGGCCAAAGCATCAAGGACTGTGCTGTTTGAAGCGATGGAAAACAAAAGGAGGAGCAGGGAAACGGTCTTTCAGCAAAACCTGTAATTAGAACCCTGGCATGCAACTAGGAGAATGCTTCGAATGGTTTCACGAAGTGCTCAAATATTGGTAAAGGAGTTGCAAGCAGAATGCAAGAGAAAAAACAAATATTGTATGAGTTTTTCTTGCACAGTTTGTGTTTTTCTTCGCGACGCCAGAAACTGGCAAAATAGTTTTGGACCGGGACGGCTGGAAAGTGGGTAGAGGTATCCGACCGCAAAGGATTAAAGGGGCCATGAAGACAAAATACAACTTTGTTTACCTTGACAGAACTAGACTTCAGTACCTCACTCAGCTCCATTCCAGCAAGAACAACATTTTTAAACCGAAAAAAAAAAAAAGAAAAACGCAAGAAATATAGAAGCAATTTCAAATTTCGCACTATGATGACGTGTTATGGGCTGGAGTGACGTCATATGGGCCAACACTAAAAACATCATTTTCAGTGTGTTAACTGCATGTTACAATTGAAGTGATGCGATCAAACATAACTAGAGGCCCCACTACTATCGTCCAGTCAATTAACAATGGGTTAGTTAGGCGGCCGCCAATCGCACAAACAAGACTCTGTGATGTCATAGAAAAGTTGCCGAAAAGTGGCTAGGGAGTCGCTGCTGCTTCACATGTTTGCAATAAAATTGGTATCATATCTATCAGGACAAAGCAGTTTTTCTAAAGAACCAAACTTGTATTTTGTCTTAATGGCCCCTTTAAAAAAAGCCTTTCTGTTTTCTGCAAATCAGCTATTCAAGCATACATGAGAAATTGTAAATTTCAGTTTCCATATAAAGCTATTCGCCTCTCTTCAGAACGTTTAAACTAAATACGGGCAGGCCTAGTGTGTTGTGTGTCATCGAGCTGCAATTAAGTAAAAGAAAAGCAAGCTCATCTGCTTTGCAAGACACACATGGAGAGTCAGCATGCTGCGGTGCAAGGTCGGAGCTTCAAAAGTATCTCTGCTTCGTAAAAGAAGCATCCTACCTGGCGGGCACGCTTGCTCTGCCTGGGCTGCTGGGACACCTTGTCCTCTCCGTCACTCTCACCGTCGGACTCAAAGACGTCTTGGAAGGGCCCACAGGTCTTGAGGTGCTTGTAGTAGGTCATGAAGGCGGCAACGGACAGCCCACAGCCTGTCTCAGGGCAGTTGAAGCGTGCCACGCCACTGAAGTGTGCCTGGCGCAGCGCCGACCGCAGCTCTACCAGCATCAGGGGCCGGTCGTCATTCACCCGGGCCTGCATGGGACCCAAGCACCGAATCAAGGCACCTGCACCAGTCCCCTGACTGCACGCAGGAGGGAAGACACCTACTATGTGGCAGCACAACAGTACCCCCTCCGCCCCTCTCAGCATGCATTAACAGCATGGTGAGGAAGGAGTGGGGCTTGCTTCCGATTTAAGGCATACACCAGATGCACACGTGCAAAGGTGGACTGCTTCCTGGCAGCCCCCGATCACACTGATTCCGAGGGAAAAAGAAGAGGAATGAGGCACAGTTTAAATTGTGGCTTCGCATGCCTAGGCCTGGGTATTAATTTTGGCCGCTAGTGCCCAATTGTCAACAGAAGGGCATTTTTGTTACGTACGAGGAATGGGAAGAAGAAACCGCATGTCTACGGGATGTCCCAAAAGAGCAACCCTTTCACCTGAAGGAAGGAGGACTGCACCACCTCAGAACTGTTCTTTGCTGCACCTTTGCAGCAGTTTTGTGGCGGCTGGCAGGCGGAAAGACTACACGCACAGCACCCCGAAGCTACACAGGCCAGCAACCTTTGCGCCTTTCAGCTCTAGCAACCAGAGGAACAGCACCACAAGTATAGCAAAAATTTGATATAATGAACTTCATTCTCATCAGCCTACTTGTGTCCACAACAAGACAAAGGCCTCCCCGACATTCCTCTGGCCAGTTCTATGTTGTGATTACCTAGTTCATTCTTTGCCTCCAAATTTCTGATTTCATCCCTTCATCTGGTCTTCCTCTACTTCCAGTACCGTCTTTCGGTAGCCACGCTGTTGCCCTGATAGTCCACTGGTTGTCAGTTTTCCGTATTGCATGTCCTGTACCTGTGGACCTGTGGTAATAGTGGCTATAAACAGGCTGCTTTACCCAGCTAGGAAGCTAGAACAGGAGCACCAAAGCTGCAATCCACTTTGCAGTGTAGAGGATGCTGCTGAGGATTTGTTCAACTCTGGAAAGTCCCAAGGAAGCACTCCAAGGCCAAGTCCACAAGGCATGCTTTAAAAGGACACTGAAGTGATTTGTAAACATTGTGGGATTGCTTGCACAAACTAATGTCTGGAGTCCCTAGGTCATGTTTTGACCACTCTGAGTGCATTTATATTTACTAGAAAAATCAATTCTAAAGTGCTGTCCTCCTCTCTGAATACTCCTTGCCAATTTCCTACGATGTTTTGTATGCCACTCTTACTGCTTGGTTCAACTGCACCTACAGCGTAGCTTGCCGACCCTTCGACTGAGTCACTCGGCCAGCCGCTAGCTCAGTTAAAACTGAGCCCTACAAGATGTGTGCCCAGAAGAATGTGGCTTGATTATGTTAGTTTGTAGACAACATCAACCTTAGTAAAGTCAATAAAGTAGCTCCACACTAGCACACCTGCAATACATGTATTGGCTCACGACACTTCACTCCCTTCGCCTCACCAAAGCTGTAAGTTGCATGTGCCCAACTAAAGGCAGGGTAAGAGTCAGCAAAATTACAATAGGTAAAAAGAAATTAAAATCAACTGAAACTGTTATCATAAACCGTACAACCAAGGTTTGAGAAGTTCTTTTTCAGAGGAATTAGCGGTGTCATGTGTCAAAGGCACCCCCGAGAGGGTATTCATCACAACCCCCAAAAAAGGGGGAAAAAAAGAACAAAGGAATGGAAATTTGAAGTGTGCGCCAGGAGCGCACCAATGAGAGAACGGCAGCGCCTAAACCCCGAGGCATCATGGTTAAATATGGCAGCGCGCTGGTCAGCCAATTAGAGAACGCCGCGCAGGAGACCAGTGACGTGATGGCCATAAATGGACATGGGAAAGGCAAAAAGCCAATGAGAGTGCGTCACAAGAGAGCCCAGAGGGGATAAAAGCGGGGCGCACAAAGAGAACAGGGAGTCAAGAAACAGGGAGGCAAGAAACCAGGAGGCGGCAGGAGCACGTGAGCTTCAAGGAGCGAGCCAGCGGGACGTGGCCAGGCCAATGACCATGCCATCCAAGCCTGGGCGCGACCAGGCCATGTTCGCATCGGCTGCAGCATCCTAGGCGCACCACGAACCTGTGTCTTCGTGGCCCCAGTGGCGGTGGTCGGGCACCTGCGGCCAACGTCTACGCTCCGTCGACCTTTGTTTCGACGGCCCCGAAAGGCTACATTTGTGCTGAGCCTACCTGGGACCTCCAGCGGCAGCGGCTACCAGGGGATAGCCACCAAGGAAACGTCAGGACGCGCGGAGCCCACGCCGTCCAAGGAACGACCGAGCGCACCAAATGCCGGCATCGAGGAGAGACGAGGACGGCTACCACCGAGTCGCGGCCACGCAAGGGTGCGACACGTCAGCGCCGACGACCGGGGTAGAGTGCAATTTATTTATTAAGTGGTTTGCTTGAGGGTTTTTCCTAGTGTGCATTAAATGTGTGTTTTGACAAACACGTCAACTGCTTTCCTGCGCCCATCTCTCCGAGCTGGTAAAGACAACCTCATCATCTGTTCCCGTGACAAGCAGAAGCACACCAAACACTTCCAATCACTTTTGCTGCCTGAAGGAATGCATTCGGTGATGATCAGACATTTGTGGGGGCTAGGAAGAAGCTTACTGCACAAGCGTTATGCACTGTAACCCTCATAATACAACTTTCAAGGGACCGCACGAAAGCGTCATATGACCGAGGTATTTGAGGGTCATGGCCGTACATGTGCGGCATCGGCAAACACTTTCAAAATGGTCAATAACGTACGTACATGTACGGCATTGCTTGTATCTTTAAAAAGTGCGCCTTTTTCACCAACTTCTCTTGCTTGGCATGCGCTGCTGCCACACTTCGGAAATACGTCAAATTTTTTTTCTTGCGCCGATGGCTCTTCTTTTTATTTTTTTTATGATTTACTTCAGCGGCGCACTGGCTATCGCTTGTGCATCCGCTAATGAGGGGGTGTGCTGGGTATCGCCCACCGCGCGCCCGGGCGCCTCTCGCTTCTTGCTCCTGCCACAGACCAAGGTCGCCTGCGATACTGATGAGGATCTTTTCTGCATTTTTTTTTTATTTTATGGGCGGTGCGCCATCTATCACTTCTGCAACCGCGCGCCCGCGCGCGCAGCGGCTGGTCTTGATATCATCTTCCGGCGCTTCCTGCTTTTTGCGCCCGCGAAACTGATGTCTATCTGATTTTGATTCACTCAAAAGGTGCCAGCTTGTTGCTCTCTCATTCTTATTTAGAATTTTTCCTGTGTTACTCATGAATAACCCATTTGTATGTAACACAAACGATTTTTTTTGTCACTTTATGGTCACCCTAAAAAAATTGCGATAATTTTTTCTCGAAATAGATTCATCCGAAGAATTTAAATCAGCAATAAAAAAAATCGACTCTGGGGGGTCGCATTTGGTGAAAAAATTCGACCCTCAAAGGGTTAATGCCACCCAAATAGACCGTCTCATACGACAGGTGGGTTAAGATAAGAACATATTTAAATTGCTAAATATAGCGTGTTCTCGCATAATTTGCGAACCCCTAACTGAATTCCCAAGTTTCACACACACACACACACAAAAAAAGAAAAGCACACACACACACACACCTATTTTGTGTTTTTCCACACAGCATGTCTGCGGTAGCCTTCCAGCCCAGTGTTTTCCACGCGCGACATAAGCTGGGAAGGCCGATGCTGCCAAGCACTACGAGAGGGGAAAAGGTGACAGTGTGGCCAAGGCTGCAGGCAAGTCGCGCCGCCGCTTCACAGGTGATCAGGCGCGCCGTAGCGGAGGGCTCCGGATTAATTTCAACCACATGGGGATCTTTGTGCGCCAAAATCTCGAACACACAGGCGTTTTTGCTTTTCGCCTCCGTCAGAAAAGCGGCCGTCGCAACCGGGAATCGAACCCGCGTTCTCGTGCTCAGCAGCACAACTCCTTAGCCACTGAGCCACCGCGGCGGGTCTGCAGGCAAGTTATACAGGAAAGGGCAAGCAGGTGTGGAAAGTGGAAGTTCAGTCATCGCCGTGAGGTATTGTCCGTCTTATGAAGTGCACCGCATGCACCCGTGCTTTGCATAATCAGGGTTTTTATTGCACTGTTTCTATGGCGAGTTTGCCAGGACTGCGGTGATCCGTTGTAAGAAGCGGGTCGTCGTAAGACCGGGGGACGTATCATTGGGGTTCCACTGTACAAGAAATGCTCAGATTAGCAGCTCATAATGCTACAATCCAAGAAATAAACAAGAAAGTACATGTTGGGGTCAGCCTTTATAGGGACACCAGTGAATTTGTCAAGCTTCTGTTTTTGCTTGCATTGAGTAGACAGGCTCGAATAAACCCACCACTATAAATCATTTATCCGGTTTTCCGGTCAATTTTTTCGGTCAACCGCTTTTGCCTACTCCTGCAAGTGCTGCATTTTAGCTCCATTACAGATGAAAAAGCACACCAAAGAACAATCAGACAGATAATGGAAGCAATACAAGAAAAATTTTCCACTGTTTTTGCTCCTTTTCAAGACCTCTGCATAGACGAGTCTCTGATATTTTGGAGAGGACGACTTTTTTTCCGCCAATATATTCCCTCCACGAGGAATCAGTTTGGAGTGAAGATGTTCATTCTTTGTGCTGTTCATACAGGCTACATCTTGAGATTCATTGTCTATACCGGAGCCACTACAGCTGTGACCATTATGAGGGTGTTGGGATTCACAGGCTCCGTTGACATAAAGCTGCCAATGCCCCCGCCACATGGAAAATTTTATGTCATTCCCATCAAATGTCATTTGTTCAACTTAATGCCCTGTTCTTGACGAGTTGCTACACAGCCAAAATTAATGTCCTTTGCAGTTGATAGCAGTTGCTATGGGCTTGCACTGAGAAAATATTTTAGTAAGCGCTTTAATATTTGCAAAAACTGAGCAAAAAGAGCCTCAACACCTTTACTGCACTTTTGAATGCACTTTAAGCACAATATCAGCAACATACTGAACACGAGTAAACATCATGAGTCAAGCTAGCCCTCGAGCAGCATGAATATGGCGGGCCCTGCGATGGACGGCAACGCACAAGGCGCACTTGCAAAGACAGCAGCACAAGGTAATCGCAGCCCTTCTGTCCACTGTGATCGATTGCTAGGCTCTCCTTTGGTCATTGCACATTTGCAATTTACAATAAAGAAAATAAATTTATGAACAACAACTCCGACAAGTGGCACTGGAGCACTTAAAGGGCCCCTGAGATGGATCTCAAAGTGGTTTCGTTTGTGTCAGAAATCAACTCTCTAGTTCTGGCAGAGGCAAGTCCAAAAGTATCGAGCATATTCGCTCATGCTAACAAAAGTTATTACCCCGACGAGGCAAAACTGTTTGTTGGCTTGACGGCTTGCGATGACATAGAAGTCCGACCTCGTCCGAGGCGAAGCACTCATTTCATGGTTGGCCGCCTGAATTAGCTTCTACGCCCGTGATTTTTGATGGCGGCGGTTCTACCTGTGTTTGTTTACAGCGTCATCGTCACCATGGTTACTTCAGCAAGCAGGTCGCACATAAAACAACGTCTTCGATAACCTTCGAATCGCAGTGGACTGTTACATGCGGCACATTCGTATATTATAGCGGTGAAGCTAGCAAATGTGCGTCTTCGTCCTTAAAGGAGTACTGACACCAAATTTTGATGCCTAAAAAATGATATCATTGGCTTCAGTAGTTTGTACAGATGCCTCACAGAAATTTTTGCAGCGATCCCAGGCCGGAATCACATCTAAAATCGATTTTGATTGCCCAGGCCGTGAGCTTTCACAAATCGGCAGCACTAGCGAAATCGCTTTAGCCGTGACGAAACATCGGCCTGCGTGTCTGGCCGGTTCAGGGTGACGTCATACAGTCGTTTTTGGAACCGGAAACGATATCCTGTGCTGCTGTTGTCGGTGGTATTCGTTTGGGCAGGAGACGTGGGCGTAGCTGTGTGAGCAATGCTTGTAAACGTTGCGTGTTCGACGTCTTTGCTCTTCAGTTCGTGGCCGGCGCATGGTATTCCCTTGCACTGGTGCCGAAAATTGCGCGATGTCGACGGGCACCGCGGCGACGCGGCGGTGCACGTCGCCCAGCTCGCCCTGGTTGTGGTATGGCAAGCTCGCGGTATGCGAAGTACTGCTCGTGGAAGCCTGTCCGAGCAAATCGACGACGACGCCAAGATGCATTATTTTCCACGCGACGACATGCAGCGCAAAACGTGGACTGAGTTCGTGCGCCGCGGCGGCTGCTAGAACTGTCGCCCAAGCCAGCGGGCTCGGGGTTGCACGGGTCACCTTGGGTGTTGGGAACTTTAGGCTTGGTATCGTTGGTATCATGGCGACTATTTGATCGCTGGTATCTGTACAACTGCGAATGACAATCCCTTACACAACTTTTCATCACACTATCATCCTCTTTTTCGCATATGGAGCTTTATTTTGGCAATAATCTCCGTTTCGGCGATCGGTGACCAAGACATCTGCCACGGCCTGTTTTGATTCTAACGCGCAGGTGGCGCCATCTTTCGGCCGCTCGCTGAACCGCTGTGCTGGCAGTGCTCGGTCGGAGCGCCGAACCTCCGCTGCCGGTCAGCGATGGCTTACCATCGCGTCAAATATCTGAACGCCACTTTTAAATTCAGCGCTGATAACAACCCCTAGCACAATTTTTCAACACACTAAGATCTACTTTCTCGCATGTGGAACTTCTTTTTTGCGACCAGATTGATTAGAAGAGTGGCGACAAGCTGTTGCTATCACGGTCTGCGCCGGTTCGAGCCACAGTGATATTAAAAAACGGACAACGGCGAAGACATCGCCGGCCTAATCGCCTGGCCAAATAAAGTTGTTCTTTCTGTCGGGTGGCAGCGACTCATCCGAGTCTGACGATTCAGACGACATGTCGACTGCACGGGCGAGTGCGGACCATGTGCCATCGTAGCAGACGATGCGGCGAACGCATGGAGGAAAGAAAAACGTCCCTGACGTCACGAGTGAGACTGTGACGTAAGGCTGGCCCGCTTGCAGGCTGGCCTTCAAACGGCCATTTTCCCGCGCGGCGACCAAATTTGAAATTGGTTGCAATAAACGTGCTATAATTAATTCTGTGTTAAACGCTGACGGCTTTCGGTTCGATTTTCGTAATTACTGGGCCAACAGGTATTCTTTACAGCATAAAAACTGAAAGAGAGAAATTTCGTGCCAGTACTCCTTTAAGTGATCGCCTTTTGTTATTTTTTGTGCTAAGTAACGTGAGTAGTAAACTTGCGCGTAGCGGAACAATTTCACTGCTGTTGAATGTTGAGCTTGTTGCACGTCCCTTAAATTTCATTATATTTCTATCCGTTAAATAGAAATACACATGGCTTCAGTAAAATTCCGGTTAAGCAAATACAGAATGCTGATTCTAACCAAGAGGGAGGTCACAATGGAGGAAACAATGGAATAGTGCCAAAAAGACAAAGCTCCGCAATAAAGAGAATTGTGTAGTTTTGTTGATGTGGAGGAAATACAAGATGGGCAGAGCAATGCTTTTCATGCAACAGAAATTATGGAACTGCAATAGTCAATTGAAATGCGATGTCGGTAGAAAAATAAACATATCAAGGATTGATAGTTGACTGAACAAAATATAGCGACATGCTCAGTACTGCGATTATACTTTGTACCAGTGTAAAGACAAGAAATGACACGCTAAAGTCCAGACAACATGTATGCCTATATGAGGCTTTTCCCGATGTTCAGCCATTTCCCGGCCGTGCTGTTCCGCCAGCAAAACAGCAGGACTTTCGATCGACTCGCGGCAGGTTCCAGGCGCTGCTAGGTGTATCCAGCGCGAAATGCAGCCGGGCTGTATTTATTGACAGGTACAGCATCTGGAGCGGGCGCAGGGATCAGATGTTGACGTAGCCCTTGTTTTCAGCTTTATATGAGCAAGAATGTCCTTAAAACTGCAGGTTCCGCGCCTGCAGGCGACTTCAGGTGGTTTTTCAGGCTACTTAAACACGAAACATTTCTGGGGGGGGGGGGGGGAGGGCACGGGCCCGGTGTGCCCCCCCCCTTCCCCCTAACTACGCCCCTGGTGGTAGGCAGCTATCGTGGATCACTGGTTGAAACAATTATTGCATCTCACCTCGGCAGGTTAGACATTAGCGTCTATTTGTAATACTGTGTTCTAAACCTGAAAATATTTCGCAGCACAAAAATCTCCCTCTTCCACCCCACTATTTAAGTTGAACATTTAATACCCCCCTGTTTCAGCGGCCAAAATTTCTGCTCGTGCTTGATGGATAAACAACATCGTCTGATGGCCCCCAATCGGCGTGCTGCGTTTCTTGAAACAGCAGAAGTTCAAAAATGGGAAATGTTGCTATGAGCAACAGCAGACTGTGGCTGCCGCATGGCTCCCAGTCTTTTCAGCGCATCACGTGCGTCCACAATACTATGGTGGCTCTAGCCACCATAACAATACCCTCTCAATTTCACTTTTGGGGGGGACCGAAAGAGTCTGATGCCACTGCTTTTCTCAAACAATTTGCTTAGCCGAAGGCACAACAGCCCACCAGCATCGGAAAGCTAACACACACAAAGAAACTCCACTTTTGCGCGTGTCCAAAGCAACGTCACTGCATACGTGCCACGCGCCAGTTTGAATATTTTGCCAATTACCGTAATTACCCGATTCTGACGCGCCCCCGATTCTAACGCGCACCCGATTTTCCTGGCAAAAAAAAACGAAAAAACATGCACCTCCGATTGTAACGCGCACGGGACTTTGTGACCCAGACAAACGAATGCGAGAGAAACGGGCGATTTATTTCCTGAAGTAATCTCGCTCATCTCACTCCTCGTCACTCTCCGCTGACCACAACATCTCGGCCTCGGTGCCTTCAAGCACGTTCGCGATGCCACACTTCTGAACGAACGTTCAATCATGGTCTATGGGATCGTGGCCCACGCCTCGCACGCCCATCCCGAGAGCTTCTCCAGAGGTGCACACTTCAGCTGACCGCTCTTTTTGAACGCGTGGGAGCCGCTGCTGCCATTGCTGTTATCAAGCGCGCAAGTGAAACTATTTGACGATTTGTGTGAACTCCGATAGAAAAGCCTAGGTGCCTAGACTTGCTGCGTCCGAAAAATTGTTGCTAAAAGTTTTGGCGCCATCTTGAGATGGCGATGGCGATGGGTGGGGCGAAATTTCCGCTGCTTCGGCAGTTTCGGTTTTGTTTCCGATTCTAACACGCATGCGATTTCTCGGCCTATTTTTTCGGAAAAAAAGTGCGTGCTAGAATCGGGTAAATACGGTACCCGTCCGGCCGCAGCGAGCATGTGCACTGGCCGTGACATCACGACCTCCATGAGACATACCCTGGGAGAGAACCGTGGGATATTTTCAAAGCTCGAAAATACAAATGAATAGTTGTTTTGATGAATTGGGATGCATAAATTATGCAGAGTTAAAAGTGAAAAAAGTCTGGCTAAATATATTCTTTGCAACAAGTCGGAACTAATTGGGCACCGGATGTATCACGCTTCGAGGGCTTGCAGTAGACTGTTGCAAACATGCACCAGTTTCCTGCACTAGCAGCAACATGCTTTCTTGCAACACACCGGTGAGGTGTGGCTAAAGGGCAAGAGGAAGGGGCTTGTGGGGAGCGCCTCTGATCCCTTCAGAAGTGGGCCGACTCCACCCTCGACATCCTGACAACTGATCGTGCTCAAGCTGACCCTGTCAACTCTCTGGATAAGAAAGCCTAGCTGCGTTACCAGCCAAGTCCTCAGTATACGAAACAAATGACGCACAAAGTTGACAGCCTTTTTTAACCTGTGAAGCTCTGCGCTGCTGAGCACGAGGTCGCGGGTTCGATTCCCGGCCGCGGCGGCCGCTTTTCTGATGGAGGCGAAAAGCAAAAACGCCCGTGTGTACGAGATTTCGGCGCGCGATAAAGATCCCCAGGTGGTCAAAATTAATCCGGAGCCCTCCACTACGGAGCGCCTCATCGCCTGCGTTGCGTCGGCGCGTTAAACCCCACAATCAATCAATCAACCTGTACAGCTCTTGTTTTGTTTTTTTTCTGCGAAAAACGCTTCATTTGTCCAGATTTGTATTCTTAGACACTGGGATAAAGCTTTCATGACAAAAAGGCATTAACACCATGGCACTGGTGAAGCTAATTTGCTGACCGTGCAGTTATCAAACACTTGTGCTAATTTTTTCTTAGCTCTTTATAATTTATATGCTTAAATGCCCTTTGCGAAATGCATAATCAAGATTCTTGTGCATGCCAAGCATTTGTGGCGCAAGTGTTTCTTCTGTGTTTATATAAAATGAATGCATTGTCAGTATACTTGCAAAGGAACCAACCCACCAGCAGAAGAAGGTTGCAAGGCAGGAATGACACCAACACATCATGAGACCATGCCTGCCAGAGTTAATAAACTTAACAAGCTAATACATTTATGTGTTTTTAGTACTTAGAAAAGGACATGCGCGCAGAGGGTTCCAAAGTGGGCATGACACCAACATGTTTGCCATTAACGGAGCCATGAAGAGAAAACACAAGTTTGGTTCATTCAAAAGATTGTCTCATTAGAATCATACTGACACCACTTTTAACGTAAACTTCGCTCAAATAAGCTACATAATTAGGAAAAACGGGAATGGTCATGCGACCCACCAGCTCATTTCCCGCAACAGAACCTATGATGTCACATGAGCTAAGCTCTGCGATTGGCGCAGGCTGGCAGAAGCAGACGCAAATTAGGTAGAGCTTACAAACTAGACGAACGAGCGATTTGCACTTAAATTTAAGGCACATTCTTTACAAAGCAATAAGAATGATGGGACAAACAGTGGAAGTTACGAAAGCACATGTAAACATAGAAGTACTGATGCGTTCTGCTGTTCGTACTGCGCACAGCATGCTTGGTTTAGCTGCACAGCATGCACTACGGGGCTTGGGGTTGTCGCAGACGACATTGGCCGATTGACGCAAGCAACGGTGTCTTACGTGACCCCATTTGTCGAGCGAGCACTGTTTCAGGGAACGAATATTTTCTCCCAGAACAAAAACAAGCCAGGTTTAAATGCGGGCAAAAACAAACCAAACGCTTGCCACGGTATGGTGGCACCATCTAGGTTACGGAACGTAAAAAAACGCGGGAACAAACCAACACCGCTGTACAGGGTGGAGACAACCTTTGAACGGTCCCGTGCCGCCGCAATTGGGCCAACGGGCTCAACGCGTTATTCTTTTCGTTTCCCACGAGACCTAGCAACGCAAAACAGACAATATGATTCAAACTTCTTCAGTAAACCGCGTTGCGGCGATAATTTTAGCGCGGTCTTGACACAATGACTTGCTTCGGCGGCGAGCGAGCAACCGAAAATGGCGGCGCCAGCCTATACGTGTCTCTACCCTGTACGGCGGATGCGTGAATGAAGGTACTCTAGGCTGCAGAGCGGTCGGTTCCTGTGATGTCATTTGGGACCACAAAAATGCACGATTGAGCGGGAAAATCAAAATTTTAACCTAAATTGTTTAATTTCTCAGTGAATAAAGCACCGTTTGTATCCGGACAAGCGCTGGGGGCACTATAAAACACGAAATCTTTCGAATAAAACCAACTTGCATTTTCTCTTCATGGCTCCTTTAAGGCATGCCTGGGAAAGTTTAAAAATCAAGCTGATGCCTCCCAGTGCCCCATATTCAGTCCCCTACCTAGAAATGACATCAACGTTTATAAAAGGTATTTACATTAAAAACATTAGAAATGTGTTATTGTATTTACACAGTTGTACGTCCACTCGAATGTGGGTCGACCCCCCAAAACTGCATCTCTCTCTCTTGCTCTTTCAAAAAAGAAAAAAGAAAGAAAAAAAAGCGAGCGCCACTTATAAAATTGTATCACAAAGAGAAGCTCTTCCATCAGCTATCAATACCCCCCAGACGACAGCTCTTCCATCAATGATCGATGCTCCCACAAGAGCCGTGCACTTGTGGTGCGTGCCGTTGATGTCAAAAAAGAAAAGCTTTTGTATAAGCAGGCGGAATAACCACGTGCTGTGGCTTTGAGCAGGAAACTTTATTCGCAATTATGAGAACACATTCGCTGTGAGATGACAACCATTGAAGCAACCGGCGGCGGCCATTACCGCGCGATACCAAAACAACATGGCGGCTGACGGAAGCGGCCGCTCGTGATTTCCTTTAATTCATATGTTACTCGCTTTCAAGAAGCATTTTGTTCGTCTCTAATAAACAAAATAAGTATTAGCGAATCCCCTGATTCAATGCGCGGCGCTAACGTAGCCACAATCATATCACATTGTTCAGTACACTTCCGAACATGAGGGTGGGAGGTCAGTCACTCTAGGTATGGTAGACAAAGAGCACAGATCGGGAGCGCCAACTTTCTAAGTCAGCATCACAATTATTGACACCAGAATGTATGCACTGGTAAATTAATACGCTACGCTTCGACCATAACCATGGAAACGAGGGTGCAAAGTAGTCCCCACCTCGTAGCACCCCTTATTTCTCATTTCTCTTGCCGTTACTAGCGGTGCACGGTTCGACTTCGATTCTAAGTCGACCCCCCAACATTGGATTGTCAAATATGAAAAAAAAAAAGGTCAACCTACAATTGTGCAAATATGGTAATCGTAGCTTGTCAGAATATATGCTTTCATTACAATACTGAAACAGTTCTGGTTGAGCTAGGTCACCACATGAGATGAACGTTGCCCCAATATAGAAAAAATATCATCCTCAATCAAGCTAACTGCAGCAGGATAGCTTCTGTGTGTATGTTTCACGCCACAGGAAAATTTTGTAAACTCTTTAAACTGGGCCTTTCATTTTTCCACAGGCTTGAGGGATGTAATACCTTTTAAACAAGCCTCTTCTTTTTGTACAGGCTTGAAGTATGCTTGAGAAATTGTACATCAGTTTTATCAGGTTTTGAATTGGAAATCGCACAATATTCGTGCTGAGCGAATACTGGTTGGACATAACCGTTATTTGCTTTGAAAGCGAAAATCACCATTTGCGCTCCCACATTGCTGAATACGTACAAACTTCCCATCCCTCTGCTCAGAATCCCTGCCCTCACAAATGCCGGCAGATGGGAGACAAGGCTCACCAGGTTGTAGTGCACTTCCAGGATGTGCTTGGCAATGGCATCCTTGCACACGAAGGACTCCTGGCAAGATGAGCACACCAGTGGCGTCTGCAACACCAAAGTGGGAAAGCAATATGTAGGGGAGGCCTAGTCAAGGCTGGCCTCCTGCAAGCATCCTTTCTTGCCATGGTTGAAATGGACAATGTCTACAAATTTACATAACTTGATTCTAGCAGGCTCTTTCTTCTGAAAAAGAAAAGTGTGGCCATATTTTGTGCACTCCAAGTACGCGAGTTTTGGTATGGCAAGTCACAAAGTAGATGACTGTAGCAACATCGACAACTTTTCTGAAGTGTGAAACACTGGCTTTGCTGTTGATGTCTTCTGCAATCTTAAGAAGGTTGTCCTGTTCACCTAGCAAATAAACAAACCAGCACACAAAAAACAAATACAGTGGTTGTCTAAGTAGTGTCTAAACCATGTGCTCAGCATTATCGACAACCTTTCTCGGGAGATGGCAACAGTGCAAACCACTTATAACATGTGTCACAGAAGCTCCAAAAATCTGTACCTGAAGCAAAACATGCATAAACCAAACCACATATACAACCTATATACATATACATTTTTTATGTACCACCCAGTGGCATAACTAGATAGGATGGCACCCATGGCAAATGTACTTTTGTGCCCCTCATGATTAGGGTGATAGTGATTATTATTATTATTATTATTATTATTATTATTATTACTACTATTACTACTACTACTACTATCGTCATTTATGTTGAAAAAAGGCCATTTGGCTGTTTTGGGAAAGCGAATGAGTGATTTTTTTATTGATTGTTCGCTACAGTGGACTATAGCCGTCTTAGCATATGTATGCATCGTACCATACGCCAGGAATCCACAAGGTTCGAAAGAAAAGTGAAAGAAATAGATCTTGTCGGTCACCGATTCTCATCTCGCTTGACATGAAATAGGACCATGAAATGTATTGCTCAAAATTTTTTATTGAAAACTTCAAATCTGCATACTATGCCAACATTCTTATATTAATGCTAATGATGCGTTAAAAAACTCATCCCAACAATCCCTGTTGTCTCCTGGTCGCATTTGTTCACGGTGCTCCTGGTAGGGAGTCGTGTCCAACATAATGCCATAATACTTCTCTTTACTCATTCTTTGCAACAAGGACTTGCGAACTGCGGCAGCCATCATGTGGATGAATTCGTCTTAAGCAAGACGTGATTGGTACCATGTGGACCCGGGAGGACATTCAACGTATGCGAAGTGTTGCTCCATGACGAGGTCAAAAACAGCAACTTCAAAAGACCAAGGAAATTTCCGACAGTGCTCTCGTCGCTGTTTGAAGACTCTTGGTGCCCTCGCAATGCTAAGTTGTGAGTAGCAAGGAATTTTATCCAGTGGAGGACTCTTGTCGAAATTTCACGCTCCTTCCACTCGTTAAATCACTTTTCTTTCTCCAAAGATGATAGTTGATTTGACCGGAAAAAAACGAGGGAACAAATGCAAAATGCTGCCTGCTTGGAAGAAGATAGGCTAGCCACGAGCGGGTCACTTCTTCACCACGACCATCGCCAACCAACCAACGACCAACTTCATCAGAAAAATAACCGCTACGGCTGGTATTAGAAGGCAATTGCACAAGCTCAGGAGCGCAACGCCTTCCACTGGGCATTCGCGGTGGGTAGTTTTTGGTGGAACACGACCATAAGGCTTTGGTGTGAAAATAAAAGAGGCTCCCTACAATCTACTGCACGTGGTTCACCTCGCCTTGTAAGAATACCTGCAAAGGTATTGAATTGTAAGGGTGCAAAGAATTGTAAGGGTGCAAATTTTAAGAGCGCCCCCACCCCACCGCCCGCTTCTGGAATACAAACGAAAACAGATGAAAGCACATGCATACATGCAGCACGCACACACACTGGGTATCATATGGGGTTGCCTCCTGGACTCCGTACCTAAGTATTCACACAGAGGTGGTGCCACTTCGTGACAAGGAAAACACTTAAACTGCTTGAACAGCGACACTGTAGCAAAAGAATAGGGCTGGGGAAGACAAGGATGGACGGAGAGGGACATATACGGGGCGCTAGCGCCCCGTGTGCATCCCCCGACTTTGCGCCCCATGTGTGACCCCTCTTGTCGTCCTCGTCTTCCTCAGCCTTATTGTTTTGCTACAATGTCGTGATAACAAAAACTGGCGCTCTTTTCAACAGTGACTTTTGCGGCAGCGCTGCCCCACTGCGGTGACGTACGGTAACCCGCTACCCCTTTTTCCCCTCGGGTACATGTTAGGAGGACTCGGTTCGGCGCCCCCTCCCAAGTGGCACATGGGGCACTTGTACTCCCCGGCGCCCCCTTAGTTACGCCACAGGTACCACCACTCAAAGGAACACCCCTTAGAATCCCGGGAACAGTAGAGAAAACTGGGAGAGATAACTCACAATGTAGCAGCTCCCCATCTTCAGAGTTGTGCTGAGGGAATTAAAATTAGAGTGGTTGCAGTTATCATGTAATTTTGACCAGAATGCATAGTCATCTTTCCCTTTTCTGTGCCCAAGTTAGGAGAGGGGGTGGGGGAGCAACGTGCACTGGGTCAAATGACAAAATCCCCCCCCCCCCCCCCCCCCATTTTTTTTTCTCTCCCTGAGACAATGTGCCAGTTGCTTCAGTGAATCAGCAGGTCCACCAAAAAGAACCGGTGCACTATAACTGGTGCAGTGCATAACGTGATCACATTTCAAGTGGTACATCCATGCATTGAGTTCTATGGGAGGTAAACGGCCAGCCATAAAAACCTGTGTTATAATCAGGTCCTGCACCATAAGCAGTTAGGGTACAAATGGTTTGCACTGTAATAGAGGCAGGTCTGCTGTGCTGTTGCTCTGTGGTGCTTGGGATGGCAATCAGGGCCTGCCTTCACACCTCTTCCTGACCAAATTCATACAAATAATGCCCACGGCAGGGCCAAACTGCACATTTGTGGATGACCACGCCCCTCTCCCACGCCCCGCACCTTCGCTTCAAGAAAGCATCAGCACAAGCTACACAGCTCACCACTCGACACATTAAGAGACAGAGGCTCATATTTCCAACAACGCAGCTTGAGCACAAACCGGCCAGGAGCCGCTGCCCCGCGAGTAAGCTGGGCTCCTAAAACAACAAGGTAAAGAGAAACCAGACCTTATGACTCCACACAAATGCCGCTACAGCCTTTCCCCACACCCTCATTCTCTCTTGAGGGTGGCCAAAAGCTACTGCTCACCCCTTCAGCGAAGTCCAGGTTGAGCCTGTACAAGGGTGTCCGCTTGGGCTGGCGTGCCACAGGGCCCGGCTGGGGCGATGGCAGTGCCGGGGCATTGCAGGTGGCCTTGCACGGACGGCCTTGGGGGAGTGTCTTCGCCCCCGCCTGCACATACCACACTGTTTGCAGCAGTGGCGGAACCCACCGAGCTCCACACTCGTCTCCTGCGCACTTCATGCATATATTGCCCCTCCTGCTAAAAATGTGGAACACCAAAGGACAGTGGCCCCGTGACAAATTTTTCTTTTCTTGATTGATTGATTGTGGCGTGACGAAAACCAACGCTACACTGATGATGAGGTGCACTGTAGTGGAGGGCTCAGGATTAATTTTGACCACCTGGAGATCTTTAATGAGCACCGAAATCTCGAACACACAGCCTTTTTGCTTCTCGCCTCCTCTAGAAAAGCGGCCGCTGCAGGTGGGAATTGAACCAACATCCTTGGGCTCAGCAGCACAACGCCATAGCAACTGAGCCAGGCCGATGTTACTTTTTATAGTTTCGGTTATATTATTGCGCTCCTAGAGGTACAGTCAAACTCCGCTACAACGAAATTCACGGGGATCGCGAAAAATTTCGTTGTAGCGAGAATTTCGTTGTCGCGGAAAAATCAGTAAATAAAGAAAACAGGGCAGGCGTCTAACTGGCGTCGTGAAATCTCCCACGTACCTTTTCGCCCCAATCTTGCCAACTTGCTTGGAGCTCGCTCCGCCAAAAATAGCACCCTTTTTATAGCATAAAGTTTATATCGTAATTTGCGGTCACAACGCGTCTCGCGGCGCTTAGACCAGCGTTGTAATATGCGCGTCGTACTCCTGGAGATCCGCGCAAAAGCAGGCGTCGTGAAATCACAGCGCGGAGTTTATATTTTAATTTGCGGTCACGGATATGCACAGGATATGCACGACACTCTGGGAGCATTTTATTTCCAAAACTTGAAAAAATCGCTGATTTTTGACTGTTTGCGCTTTCGCACGAGCGACGGGAGAATGCACTGCTCACAGTCTGCGAGGAGCTGCATGGCGACATCATCGTCATGGGCGCCAAGGAAACTACGTAAAACGTCTAAGGAGTCCATGAACTGCGACGCGGTCACTGACGTCGGGACCGTCGGAACACCATGCCCGACTTCTTCGTCGTCGGATGAATCGGCGGCGGCGGCGGAGGCGGCGCGAGCACTCTTGAGGATCTCGGCATCACTCAGCTCCTCGTAGACGATCACGTCCGCGTCGGCATTTACGTAGTCGCTCAATGCTACGTTCTCAGGAACAATGCCGGCTTCCTCGAGAGCTGCCCATGCTTCGGCCGTTGTCGCGTCTTGCCCCGGTCCAACGTCGTCGGCAGCTTGTGCATCGTCACTTGAACTGCACATCTCTTCGGGTCGAAACCCCGCGTGCGCGAAACAGTTCTTCACAACTTCACCCCACGTCGACATCCAAGCGGCGGCCAAGATTTGTACAGCCATGTACAAGTCAACTTTGGTGTCGCGGCCATGCTCGGTGTTCGGGAAGATTCGCTGAAGGAGCCTTGACCGGTATGCGTACTTCACGCTGTTGATCACGCCTTGATCTAAAGGCTGGATCAGCGAAGTGCAGTTGGGCGGAAAAAACTTCAGCTCAACGTTCGTCAGCTTGACGCTGCCGTCCAGGCGATGCGCTGAACAATTGTCCAGCAGCAAGCAAACACTGCGGTCTTGCCTTTTCATCTCATTGTCAAAAGAGACAAGCCAGTCAGTGAAAATGACCGGGGAAATTTCGTTGAACCGGGAGAACAATAAAAAAAGTGGTTCGTTGTGGAGGGAGTTTTAATACATTGGGGCCTATGGGATGCGGGCGGGGAATCGAAAAACCTTCGTTGAAGCGGGAATTTCGTTGTTGCGGAGTTCGTTGTAGCGGAGTTTGACTGTAGCAGGCCTCGGGAAACACTCCTCCTCTCATTTTTTTTTCTCACCGCGTCTGCCCGGCGCACGTGCGAAAACAGCCACTGCGGCCGCTGCCGCATGGCGAGGCTAACGAGTCTCTCATTTAGTGGGAGATTTCTTGTGTGTGCTCTCTCGGGCATTGTGGTTCTGAAAAAGAGACACCAAGAACACCAGGATGAATCGCAACGTCTGTTTGAGTGCTGTTAGTGAAAGGTGAGAACATCGTTCGTATGCCGTGAAGCTGAGCTGAATGATAGGACTTGTGTTGTGTGTGTGCTATGTTTGATGACATACGACCTTGCCTGTGTTGTATTGTGCATCAGTGTTTCTCACCGCACGTCGCGTTCATGCACTTAACCTGAATAAAGTGGTCACGTAATTCGAGCTGGCATCGTTACTACTCAAGCGGCGTACGCCGAGCAGCGTGGCTGCGCTGGCTGCAAGCCGGACGCAGCGGAGCTGGCCCGGTGGAGGCAGCGGCAGAATCAAATCGGCATGAGCTGGCAAGAGCATCACATTTCCTCCCCGCAGCCTGTGCCCCATCGCATTATTGCCATGACAATTATAACACCTTCAAGGCTAACACAGCAGCAGCATTGCTATGGCAATAACAACGCAATAATGTTTCCCCAGGCTCACCAGGTGAGAAGATGGCACTTAAATTGCGACTCCCAAAGCTAACAAGCAACTACCCTAAATCCCACATCCCCCCCCCCCCCCCCCCCCTTCCACCCAAAAGACAGCCAATAGTGCAAGGATGTGAATGCCAGGCCTGCATGCAAATCACACCAGGGCAGGGAAACAGGTTTGATATAGGCGAAAACAAAAGCAGCGACTGCAGATGCAGGAGCTTGTGGTAGACGGTTGCGGCACATCTTTTCCTGCCTTTTCAGTTACTTTGACCATGGCCTTCTCTTTCAAGTACCGTCTGCAGCGAGGAAAAGAAAATGAACCTGGTGAGCTTCTTGCCAATTGTTTACTATCAAACAAAACAAGAGCAGGTGGGTGCCGTCAGGAAATTCCCCAAGATAAGCCCAGGGACAAAAAAGCAAGGGGGCTCAGAGGGGAGGAACAAGCCAGCAATGAAGTGAACCGGCGGGTGGCAGAATAGAAACAGATGACAGTACAAAGCAATGAAAAAAAAAAAAAAAAAAAAAAGAAAGAAAGAAAGAAAGAAAAAAAGAAAACACCGGGCCATCTCTTTTAACATGAAACCTGGGGAGGGGAAAAGCATGCAGTGTATAGCGTTTTTACTTGCGTAATGAACCCACTTTTTTTCTAGAAAATTCAAAAATTGCAAGAGACTTTTAATAGTTGAAATTTCATACAATAAAGTTGCTAAGAGAAGCGCTGTTAGTGCCTTCCCATTTTTGTAAAACACGTAGGTAAGTACGTAATCAAATTTCTTTTTTATTCCCTACATGCTAGTCATATGGAGCTGTACTCCTGACTGAAGTCACTTGCGGCTTCACATTTGTTGTAGGCCCACAGCGCACCGTCCTTCATGCTGTCAAGGCACTCCAAAATATCTTTTCTGGCACCAGGAAACTTCCCCTCTTTCGGCCCACGAAACACACGGCGATCCCTGTTCACCGCTGCCTAAAAACATGTTTTACCCGTAGCGTACACGCATTGGGTCAACACTGAAGTGCTGCCCAGCTGCGCAGTTTCCATGTGCATCAACGCATGCTCCACCACCTTCAGTTTAAAACCGGCTGTGTAGCTCATGTACTGGCCCATCAGTACGGCATGCACCAGGAGCACAAAAAAAGGTCGCACCACAGCTGAACAATGGCGACGTTGCGGAACAGCAAGAGCAGAGGAGTGCGGAGTGCATTTAGTGCTTTGTTCGCACGCCGGAACATTTCTATGGCGCAAGAAGGTTTGTTTTACATTCAGCAGGTGGCGCTCCGCAAGCGCAGAATTTTTAAATTGTGAGGCACAGCATTCGCGCTCACGTCTCCGGCTACTGTTGAGATTTTTTTGTTGGAATACGTTTTTAGCATTTCGGCACATACTGTAGCATGATATCAAGTTACTGCGATCATCTACGGCACCAGCAACCATGCTGAGATAAAAACATATTCCTGCTGCATTTTTTTATTCAATGTGACAAAAGAGTAACTTCTCAAGAAGGAAAGTGAGGGGAGGGTTCATTACGCGAGTAAATACGGTAAGTGCATTCTTGATGCCTTGGCATGAAACCGTTGGGGGTAGAGGTATATAGCTTTGCTGCAAAAGTCTCTTGTCTTTGAAGCACGAAGCGTTCTAGCGCGAGGCGTTAGAAAACGAGTGTCACAGTGTGTTCTTTTAGCACGTGTTACGTTCTAGCGCAAGGCGTTGGAAAATGGGTGTCCCGCTGTTTTAGTACCGTGACTAGATGAAACGACGGCGACGACAGGAGGCGCCAACAGCCTGAGCCCCTAAAAAAAAATGACGGGTTGACGCGTTTGGGCAGCATAATAGAGATCGAGGCAAGGCGGAAAAAATGTGACTGGGGAGGGGGAGAGGCACTGCAGTGGATAGAGCAGTGAGGATCGAGGCCGTGACTAACTGGAGAAAGAGAAAGCAAGAAAAGCCAATGGAAAGTTGAGAAGGACACCCATTTCTCAACTGCCATGGGCATTTCTAGATGCATGAGGCATCGTATAAAGTGGACTACTTGTAATCTTGCGTTATATACCAGGGGCATTTAATGCATTTGTTTCTATGGGGAGTTTGCTGGGACCACCGTGATCTATTGTAAGAAGTGGATTGTTCAATAACCGAGAAACGTATAATTAGGGTTTCACTGTACTGGGAAGTGTCAACTCGACCGTAGAAACCTTTGGGCCCTCGTAAACATCATGCAAGGCATCAACAAGCCAGTCTAATAATGCATAAGCATTCTTCTCTAAGCGATTCCCTCCAGAAACTTGTTGTCTGTCTGTGATGCCCAAGACAATGTGCTCCACACTCCAAAGGGCTATGGAAGGGTGTTCGATAAAAGGCTCTTTATTTAACAAAAGCCCCTTTTACGATAGGCTCCAGGGCCTTGAAAGCACACCCGTAGAGGTATGTACAGAGGTGAGCCCCTGGAAAGAATGCTTTCGCACTACCCGACGATTCCCACTCAGTCTTTCCTTTTCTCCTGCAGGAGAAAGTAAAGCTCTTTCTTGCAAACTTCAAGCTGCTCTTACCCTCTGCTATGCAAAATCCCTTCTTTGCCCCTACATTTTTCTCACCTCCTGCCCTACTTCCTGTCCCCATCCCCAAGAGCCATTCTTGTAAATGGCTGGTCCACCTGCAGCCAGCCGTCCGCATTATGTCCATTGCTTCCCTTTAATATCACCCAGGATGTCTTCCAACTCAGCTCATTTCTTACCGCTCAATGTTACCACTACCAACCTTTTTCACTGTTATCACTACCAACCTTAGAAGTCGGCTCATTGAGCTAGGCTCAGCAACATCCCAAGTCACTGCCCATGAGCCCCAAGAGAAAAAGTAATCAGAGCGGTGTTACCACCGGCGCACCTTTCCCCGTTTGCCTCCTTTCGGCTGCCTTCCCCTCGTCTCCAGTGTTTGTGGCTTCGGAAATTCTTGCTTCTGAACCCTGGGCCGCTTTGCTCTTGCTTGTGGAGTGTTCGACTTCGGTGCTTGTCGCTTTTGTCCCTTGGGCTGCTCTTTCTTTCCCCCTTGTGTTTCTTGCTCTTCCCCTCTAGATCCATGCCCTGATGGATGCTTTATCATTAATTCGCGTCCTTTCGGCTCCGGTGCTTCGGGCGCCCCTGCCCCAGGTCCTTGCGACTGCCTTTGCAGAGGGTTTGGTGTGTTCTGTTCCAGACGTCTTGGCTTGTGTCGTCTCGGTCGTATTGATCCTGGCTGCTGTCCGTTGGGCTCCTGCCTGCAGAGCTGCAGTGCTCTGGGCGGCAATCCTGGGATCTCCTGCTCCAGGGGCTGGCCCAAAGTAGTGAGTGTCTCTTGCAGAGCCGTCCGAACCTCCTTGCCACTCAACGGCCGCTCGTTCATCTGGGCCTACGGCAGAAAGTGAAACAGGAAGACCGCTGCCATCACACCACCCGAGGCCGCAATCAGGCAGTGCTGCGAGGAATGTTGTTTCCCCTGAAGGACCTGAGTGTCCTGCACTAACACGAATTAATGTAGGAACTGTGCAAAAAAAAAAAAAAAAAATATCACTACACCCAGCTTCTACGTAGCTCATTCTATGCTTGTGATGCGCTGGATACGTTGTCTAGAAAATAGAGCGGCAGCGTGCACTTTGTTGATACCTGAGCAATGTCACAACTTCCAGAAACAGCTGAAAATCAGCTTCCATATCAACATTAAGGGAACATTATATCTCACATCTTCACTGTGAGTCAAGCTATGCATCAGGCATTTGTCGAGTAATATTTAAGCAACCTTTTCGCCTATGGTGAGCTTTGGAAAAAGTCATCGCTCCAGCCTGCACATAAGTAGCTTCAGTAAGCGAGAAAGGCACCACATCTGCACCAAATCAAACAGCAGGGTTCCAAAATGTTATCGCCAAGCAAGAAAAGCAAGGGCAATGCTGCTGGTGCATTCTGAAAACCATGCTCTGTAAGCTTTAGGAGCAGTTCTGCAAAAAGTGTGTTTGCACAGTTCTTTGTTGCCTGTAGAAACGATAGCACAGCAACCACCGGGTAGATATTGACCCAGTTTTATTTCAATTCCGGAAGTGCTGTGGAGGGTATGACACTCAGATGGTCACTTTAGGTCCTGGTTATTCTTCTTACGTGATTTGTATTAATAGCACAATCAGCTGGGTAGTAATTAGTATGGATGAAAATATTGTGCCGTAAAAAACATCCACAGTATTAAAAAATCACAAAACCGTCATACTCCATAGAAGCTTCCGACTAAAATATAAAAGCATTTGCATCTACCTACCATGTTTCATTAGCTTGCTGGGCTTTCCATGAGTAAGCACAGTGTAAACCTGTGCTACGCAAAAAACACTGAAGGTATCGCAACGCCATTTTACACCATTTGGAGTGTTGTGCCCGCGAAATTTCCTTACTCTGCGCCAAAATTGAGTCAGCTCCGATGCCCCCCTTGGCTGCTAAAGAACTGGAGCTGGTGCCGCGAGTGGGGGCCTATGTTTGCATCCATGACACTGTAACCTACACGCATGGGCCAACTCGTTTTTCCACTTTCGTCTCCGCTTATTAAGGTAGTGGTTGTGCCTTCACGTGCTGCAGTAGGTCACCTCCCCTTCAACAGGCCCTTTCACTGCCACATTGCATCAGAGAAGAAAATTGCAAGTTTGGATGCACTCAGCCCATTGTAGTGCGTGTGCAAGATGTGCCAGACAGACACATTGAAGCTCGCTTTGGTTGTTAATCGACAAGATCAATTTTCCCTCAAACAGCTGCTTGATGCTGCCTCAAAGCTTCCTGTACAAACAGCGGAGCTTGCTATAGCCCTGCTACTGCTCCCTTCAAATGCCATCTGTTCATGGGTCAGTGAAGTTTGTGCGCAGCCAGAATGCCTCCCTCAGCAGGCTCAACTACGTTTGATGTTTTCGTAAACTAAACTTCAATGCAGCGCTTCTGTTTTAAAGGAGCCATGAAGAGAAAACTCAAGTTTGGTTCATTCAAAAGATTGTCTCGTTAGAATCATACTGACACCACTTTTAACGTAAACTTCGCTCAAATAAGCTACATAATTAGGAAAAACGGGAATGGTCATGCGACCCACCAGCTCATTTCCCGCAACAGAACCTATGTCGTCACATGAGCTAAGCTCTGCGATTGGCGGAGGCTGGCAGAAGCAGACGCAAATTAGGTAGAACTTACAAACTAGACGAACGAGCGATTTGCGCTTAAATTTAGGGCACATTCTTTACAAAGCAATAAGAATGATGGGACAAACAGTGGAAGTTACGAAAGCACATGTAAACATAGAAGTACTGGTGCGTTCTGCTGTTCGTACTGCGCACAGCATGCTTGGTTTCGCTGCACAGCACTACGGGGCTTGGGGTTGTCTCAGACGACACTGGCCGATTGACGCAAGCAACGGTGTCTTACGTGACCCCATTTGTCGAGCGAGCACTGTTTCAGGGAACGAATATTTTCTCCCAGAACAAAAACAAGCCAGGTTTAAATGCGGGCAAAAACAAACCAAACGCTTGCCACGGTATGGTGGCGCCATCTAGGTTACGGAACGTAAAGAAACGCGGGAACAAACCAACACCGCTGTACAGGGTGGAGACAACCTTTGAACGGTCCCGTGCCGCCGCAATTGGGCCAACGGGCTCAACGCGTTATTCTTTTCGTTTCCCACGAGACCTAGCAACGCGAAACAGACAATATGATTCAAACTTCTTCAGTAAACCGCGTTGCGGCGATAATTTTAGCGCGGTTTTGACACAATGACTTGCTTCGGCGGCGAGTGAGCAACCGAAAATGGCGGCGCCAGCGTATACGTGTCTCTACCCTGTACGGCGGATGCGTGAATGAAGGTACTCTAGGCTGCAGAGCGGTCGGTTTCAGTGATGTCACTTGGGACCACGAAAACGCACGATTGAGCGGGAAAATCAAAATTTTAACCTAAATTGTTTAATTTCTCAATGAATAAAGCATCGTTTGTATCCGGACAAGCGCTGGGGGCACTATAAAACACGAAATCTTTCGAATAAAACCAACTTGCATTTTCTCTTCATGGCTCCTTTAAATGCACCGATAGAATACCTCCGGACAAGTAATGCCCAAACCAGAGAGAAGGACAAACTTGATTGCAGAATTTTTAATCGGGAACCAGCTATCTACACTGGTTGCAATAATGAATTCTCCTAGCGCATCTAAACGTGAACCCAGACTACTTCAAATGGATGTGCCTGGCCTAATAATGCACCTTAAGAACATAAATACATTAGGAATGCAAAGCCCAACTATCCACCTCATAAAACGCGTTGCCAACCGCCAACAGAACTGGACTGACTAGGCTTATTACACACCTTTATGATCAGCCTCATACTCTACCAACTCCCCTACATGCATATCGCAAACACTCAAACAAACGCCCTGGATGCCATGCTCCGCAAAGCATATCGCACGGTCTAGCTCCTTCCTCCCGGGGCCTCTACCAATCGCCTGATGTCCCTAGGCATCCATAACACCATCCCTGAACTTCTTGAGGCCCACCGGACAGCCCAACTCGTCAGACTCTCCACCACACCCACGGGCCATTACATACTCCAAATCCCAGGGCATGCACCCCTCACAACATCCACTACCCCCCAACCCATTCCACTCAACATCCGAGCTCTCATCCGCATCAAACCGCTTCCCCGTCACATGCACCCCATATTCCATGCCAACCGCCGAGCAGCTCGTGCAAGTCATCATGCAAAACTCCACCCTACCCACACAAACCGGCCTGTGCCCTTGCGGTTACCGGACCTGACATCAACGTCCTGACACACACTGCTACCATCTCCTTCTCATGTGCAACTACGGAGGAGGAAACGGCTATTGCCCTTGCGCTCTCCCAGAGTCCCACCCCAATCACCGTCCTATCAGATTCGCAGCAAGCCATCCAGCACTTCACCAAAGGCTTTATAGCCCCCGTAGCTGTCAAAATTCTTCTCCAAAGCCCCCCGACCGACCTCGTGCAACTGGTGTGGACCCCGGCCCCCACAAGCATAGGTGCTAACGAGGCAGCAAATGCACACGCTCAAGCTCTTACTTCCCGGGCCGCCGTTTCTCGTACACCTATACACAGGCCTCCCGAGAACGAGACCTCCGAGTCTCTCCTCAGTTTCAGGGAAATTACCCTTCATTACCGCCTCCTCCGCTGTACTCTCCCACCCCCACACCCACACCTATCCCCCGAGGCTGCCCACATGTGGCGCATACTACAAACACACGTGTTCCTTCATCGTGCTCAACTAATACATACGCATCCGCATCATTTCCACACACCGCACTGCCCCAAGTGCGGTCAGCTGGATACTCTGTATCACTCTCTTTGAGAATGTCCTGCGGACCCATACTCCCCACTCCCCTCCTCATACCACTGGGAGCAGGCCCTGGGCAGCTCCGAGGAGTCCAGCCAAGTGCTGGTCACCTCCCGAGCTCTGGCGGTCGCGGCAGACCTCTGCTCCTCCGCTACCCCCCCCTCGCTAACCCATTTTTGTTTTTAAATAAAGTTTTGTTTTCTCTCTCTCTTAAAGGGACACTGAAGTGCTTTGTAAACATTGCCGGATTACTAGCGCAAATTTTAGTCTGGAGTCTATAGGCCGTGCTTCGACCCCTTTGAGTGCGTTTACGCGAATTTATTTAGTAGAAAAATCAATTCGAAAATGCTGTCCTCCTCTCTGCATCCTCGCCCATTTTCTGTGGCGTTTTTGTGTGACGTCAGGAGGAGATGACTTGGCTTGACTGCCCTACTCCACGGCTCGCCGACTTTCCGGCAGAGTCAGTCGGCCCAGTGTTTAGTCCGCCGGCCGCCGACAGGTCGTCGCAATTCGTTCGCTCAATTGAAACTAAGCCACGACACATTTGTGAACGAAAGAATGTGCCTTTCTTTACTTTGTTAGTTTGTACACCATATCAAGCTCCATGTACAGGTCACTCCACACAAGCGCTGCACAAGCGCACATGCGACGCTTCGCTGACTGGTATGCTAGTAGGAAAATCTAAGGCCACTTGAAGGCGGGAGAGAGTCGGTGAAGTCAATATAGGTACTAAGGAAATAAAATCAACTGAAACTTTTGCAGTACAGCGTAACACTAGGGAGCAGGAAGCACTTTTTTTTCTCTGGGTGAACAAGCACAGCCGTCAGCAGCACGACCACACATCTGCGAACGCTTTTCAGTCTAAGAAATGCAATTGCTAGACGTGAGATATTATGGAAATTTGGGGGACGCTTACTGCACGAGCGCTGTGCAACCTAAGTCACCTAAGCTGCTTGAAATGCTAAAACTAAATAAAAGTGTAAACTGGTTATTCATTATATACCTTATATTTCCCACACTAGCAGCGCTAGCCCGTGGTCGAGTGGTTTGGAGCGCTAGTATACAGTCTAATCCCGCTACAATGAAGTCCACTTCAACGAAATTTCCGCTGCAACGAAATATTTCCAATTCCCCGTCAGCTAGCCATAGAAGTCAATGCAACAAAGTCTTCGTCACAACGAACCAATTTTTTGCCTTGCTTTCGCTTAAAGGAGCCATGAAGACAAAATACAAGTTGGGTTTATTAGAAAAACTGCTTAGTCCCGATAACAATGATACCAATATCATCGCAATCTTCGAACAAATAACAGAGATATTAAAGAAAACGTGTGAAGGAGTCGCGACCCCCGAGCCAATTTTCCGCAACTTTTCTATGACGTCACGGAACCTTCTTTGTGCGATTGGCGGCCGCCTAACTGACCTGTCACGACACACGACTGGACGTCTGTAATGGGGCCTCTAATTACATTTGACAGCATCACTTGAATGCTAACGTGCAGTTAACACACTGAAAATTATGTTTATTGTTGGCCTGTATGACGTCATTCTTGCTCATAAGTTCACGTCACTGGGTGCAAAATTTGAAAGTTTTTAAATACTTCTTGCTTTTTTTGTTAAAAAAACATCTTTTGTGGCTGTAATGGAGCTGAGTGAGATACTGCATCCTAGTTCTTTCAAATTAAACGAACTTGTATTTTCTCTTCATGGCTCTTTTAAACGAAATTTTCACTCATTGTGGCTGGGTTTGAACATTTGTTTCACAATAAAATAAGCATAATGCCAGCTAACTGCAACTTTTTATACATTTAAGGCACTTAGTTTCTCCAAAAACGTGCCCCACGCGCCCACACCACCACCCAAAATAAAAACAAACTCATAGGCGGACGCCATTGTTTGCTGCTGATAACGATGTGGCTGGCCGTCTTTACATGAGGTGCAGGCCCAGCGGACCCGGTTCGCCAAGCTGGAGCCAATCCGTATCCAGTTGAAATCGCGCGAATGTGTTCTGCTGATGGCGCGGCGACCCGGTTCGCCAAGCTGGAGCCAATCCGTATCCAGTTGAAATCGCGCGAATGTGTTCTGCTGATGGCGCGGCGCCGTCCTGTATGCTTTGCGAGCAGCTGTCATTGCAGTTTTCCTTGTACAATTCCTCAAAGTCAAAGGCAAAATCTTGAACCCGCGTCAGCATATCTTAGACACGAGCGCGCACTGGCGATAAAATGCAAGTGCATGCGGCTTGCCTGCCATGGTCAGTTGCCACCATGCCTAATGGTAGGATAAATACATGGAGGATAAGATAACAGCACCTCTCCTGCCAGCCACAAGCGAGAGGGGGGTTTCCGACGGCCGAGCAGTGCTAGTAATAAGCTCGGTAGATACGCCTTGTTGTGCAGTAATATGTTTTGCGACTGAATTTTTTTTAACACCCCCCTCCCCCCTCACCCCCTCCCATCACGCACTCTTTACGTGCAGGCAAAAACAGATAACCATTCGCACGTTTCTTATCCAAAATTCTTTTTCTAAACGTTGTATTATGCTGTCAATGATGCGGATAATATACGGGGCTATTTTCTTGCCCTTCCGAGGTGTGTTAGGGCAGATTTCGTCTCAACGAATTTCCGCTTCAACGAAATTTTAAACGCAGAGCATTTCAGTAACTCACAATGTCACCCGCGTTGACGTCCGTAGTCCGCACCGTCGTTGTCCCTACTATATAAAAAGAAAATACTACCCGGCGCCAGGTTTTGATCCCTCGACCCTGCGGGCGGAACGCAATGTACATGGTGCTCTAACCACTGCGCCACAAAGCCGACACAGAATGGGAGGCTACGAACGCGCCTTATATCGTTGACTCATTCAAATTACTGCTGACGAGCGCTCTCTCGTCAGCAGTTGCCACAAGTGCAACAACATTAACGTAACGCAAACTACTTAACGTCATGCGCCCCCGGAAATGCTCTGCATTTGATCATGCCCCTCGCGAGGGGGATGTTTCACTGCGTCTTCCTACTGGCCAGTACACTCATCGCCATCTGTCGGATGTTGTGCGAACCCTTTGCGGCTGATGGCGCGCGATTTTTTCGCATGTCCCGTCAATTTTGTTGTAGCGGGATTAAATTGTATTATTTTGCAAATCGCAAGTTCGAAACCCTGAGGGTACTTTTTTTTTTTTGTAAGTTGATTTTTTCGTTTTCGGTCTATGTTTTCCATACTGAAATCACCATTTCTGGGCCATAACGTTCACTGCTCCACGAGCTAGTTCGCAGAACGCGCGCAGACGGACACTGACGCACTAGCGAATTCTCGTTGGCGTGCTGTTGCCATAAGCACCGACTGCTTGTGGGCAGTGGGCACAGGCCAGAATCATCAGGCCCTTGGCCTGGTGCAAACACGCTTTTTATTTACAATACAGGCATGAGTGAGGAAAGCTCCAAATATGGGGAAAAGCGGATGGCATTTGAGTGTCTGCGGTGACGCGGAGGGCATTCATCCACTGCCTAGGCTTTGGCTAGCGATTGCTAGCCGTCCTGGGAGGCTTATCTTAGGCATTTTACAGCCGACAACATGGCAGAAGTGCGGTACGACATTTATTGAGATAACGAGAATGCCCATCCAACCATAACGGATGTCAAGCATGCTGATTTACAGAATTGAAACCGAAACTTGTTTGAATGCCAATCTCGGACATCGTCCAATCACGGTGCACCTCCTCCCGACGTCACAGCCTTTAGTTGGTGCGGCCACCGCAGACCGCGCATGGTAGTTTTTCTTCTTTCAGGCTTTATAGAACAATTACCGACTTATCCACTGGATAAACGATGAAAAGTGTGTTAATTTGCGCCAGTCTATGCAGTGCAAGCAAAAACGGGAGCTTGACAAATTTAATTCAGGGTCCCTTTAATATTCAAGTTACAAGAATGTACCCGCTCTAGACATTGGACCTTATTTAATGCAATCATTATGCTTACTGCTTTGGTTACTCACCCCAACAACGTTTTAGATAAACATAATTTCCCAAAGTCCCCTTCCCAACAACTTGCAATTCTCGTCTTATAGGAGCCATGAAGACAAAATACAAGTTGGCTTTATTAGAAAGACTGCTTAGTCCCGATAACAATGATACCAATATAATCGCAATCTTCGAAAAAATAACGGAGATATTAAAGAAAACGAGTGAAGCAGTCGCGACCCCCTAGCCGATTTCCCGCAACTTTTCTATGACGTCACAGAACCTTGTTTATGCGATTGGCGACCGCCTAACTGACCTGTCGCGACGACACATGACTGGACGTCTGTAATGGGGCCTCTAGTTCCGCTTGACCGCATCACTTGAATGCTAACGTGCAGTTAACGCACTAAAAATTATGTTTTATTGTTGGCCCGTATGACGTCATCCTTGCTCATAACACGTCACTGTGGCGCAAAATTTGAAAGTCTCTAAATACTTCTCGCTTTTTTTTGTTAAAAAAACATCTTTTGGGGCTGTAATGGAGCTGAGTGAGATACTGAATCCTAGTTCTTTCAAATTAAACGAAGTTGTATTTTCTCTTCATGGCTCCTTTAAGGGGAGGTGCGGGTTTTGGAATCCCGAAATTTGACCAAAAAAATCGATTTCTCAAAACTGCCATTTTTGGAAAGTAGAGCTATTTTTCTCCCCGTCAGCCAAATATCCAGACCCTGGAGTACGTATTTGAGCCATAATATCAATCTATAGCACCGACAACCTCTAAAATCGGCCAGTATTCAATGCGAAAATAGCATTTTTTTGATGGAGCTTGGGTTCTACTGGCGCTATGGCGTCCATCTTGGTCTCATTCGAAAGTGCGTCTTTCCGTTTTCAAATCCCCGCCAGAACCGTTTCGTTTCGTCCATTGGTTGCAAGTATAACCAGGGCACAAAAAAGACGGAACGCACCGCCCACTTGGCTACTGACTGCACGCGATCCAATCTCATAGGCCGGGTGCCGTGGGTGATCTACTCGACACTCTCATCACTGTGCAACAGGTCATTTACTCGTCTATGCGACGACCAGCAAAAGCCCCGAACAGCATAAAAATGAAGTAAACATGCCCATCGATAACCGAAAGGTTGAACGAACAGTATTAGAAAGCGCCTGGAAAAGTGTATTCATTCTGTTATCAACGATGCTAGGGCGGGGGGTCGCCACTTCCTGGTGCGAGCTTCCTTATCGGCAGGTTACCATATAGATAAACAATTTGAGAATGATAAAGGCTCGCCCTGTGCACAATGAGCAGGGGTGACGTGATATATGAGTAGACTGAATCGAAAACGTAGTTATCCCACCTAGCCAAGCCAACGCCGCCTATATAATCCTTGCCTAACGCGCGAGCAAAAAATGGCCAAACAGCCACTCTCCTGTTGCTCTCTGCTACCCTTTCCCTCTCTGTAGCCTTCGTATGTGCTTTCATGTCCGCCAGCCAGCGCCGCTTCTCGAAAACTATGCAAAACAGTTGACAGTTTCTCTAGCATTCCCCAGGCGGCACTCCGACGCTTTCGAGGCAAGCTGACAGACACGCTGTAGAAGTGGGTGCAGTGTTCGCTATTCGCGAGCAGTGATGTAAGGCTGGACGTCCGCCGGCACGTGCCACATACCGGGTGAGTGCCTGAACTAAGCGTCCCTACCACTCCCATTGGAAAGCGGGCGACGCGTTAGGCACTGTCCGCCTAACTACAAGGCCGCGTTTGCCAAGCGCATGCACGTCACAGAACAGTGGGGTTCATTCCGCTACTGGCCACTTCGTTGCAGCTCATTTCGCACGATGCAAATCGCCCTGGAGCCAATTGGATTGCAACAGATGAAGCAGTAACATAGCAAAATAAATGTTTACAACTGTCCTGCACGATCGGCACCTCAGTTCTGGCCGCCAAAGAGTGACGGCGCGCTGCCAACAGCATAAAAACTGAAGCAACGTTCTGGCCTTGCTTTTGTTCAGTTTTTCTGCCAAGTGCCATCTGTAGACAGAGTATTTCATAATTTTCCCATCAACTGATTTCAGCAAACTTGGTATGCTCGTGTTGAGAGAAAAGCGAGCTACGTTCTAAATCATTTCTTCTTTTCACATGCTCAATAGACAAAACTGTCACTTGTAGTAAAACTTCTGCTGCGATTTGCTCAGCTTCCCTTTTTTTGCATGTGCGCCTAGCCTTACAGGGGTTTTCAGGTTGTTTTTTTTTCGAAGTATTTTTACAAACGTTATACCGTTGAATTCGGGATAAAATGAGCTGCAAGCTGATGCTATTTTGATTGGCTTAATGTGCCTCAAATAATGTTATGAATAATAATGTGAGCTCATTAGGCTTCCTGAAAACTGTACTTGGCATAATTAGACTGATTTTATCGAATCAACTAGCTTTACAAGAAAATCAATAGCATCAACATGCATGGCAGGTCTTAAGCTACACATCCATACCATCCAAAAAATTGAATAAAAAGTTCCCTAAAGGCCCGTAAGAAATTAATTAGGCTGCAGTATTTTCTTTACAACTCACAAAATAATTTATCCACTTGGAAACTGATTGCATATTTGAAATGAGAAAGACAAAACCCAAATGCACAGTGATTTTCATTTTCACAGACTAATCAAAAAAAAAGTTTATTTTAAGACCAGCGTCTCCCCTTAACTGGCTCACCCTGCCTCTCACCCCGACAGGGCTGAAAGCAGCAGCAAAGGAGCACTGCCCCACAGATGGGGACAGTGCGAGAAGGGGAGAGGGTACCTCGCTAGCCAAGGGTTGCTTCGGATCATCAGAGGACCTCCCCTGGGGCGACATTCCGGGCTCCCCTGTGCGACCGCTGCAGGGTTGACCCCAGCTGGGCGACTGGTTTCCCGAGGGTCCGGGCACCTCTGCGCTGCTGCAGCTGGTGTCACCAGTCATGGCTCCAAGGTACTGGACCTGAAAAACGAGGGTCCCTACTTTGAGCAATTTCATTACGGGACACTCCCCCATCTGCGTCAACCCTGAATCAGAAATCAATCCGTTCTACCACTTGATATGCGAGAAGGGACGAGGATACTTCGGTAGATGAGGGTTGGCCCTGACGAGATGACATCCACTGGGGCGACATGCTGGCCTCCCCCAAGCAAGTGCTGCTGGGTACATAAAAACTGGGCGACTTCTTCCCCGAGAGTCTAGACCTCTCTGCGCAGCTGTAAGCCGTCATGGCTCCAGGCTGCTGGACCTGAAACACGCGGGCGCTGCCTTTGAGCCATTTCATAACGGGACACTCATCTGCATGTGCTGCTATCACAGAAATCAATTCGTTCCATTACTACTTATGCGAGTAGAGGAGAGGGTACCTGGCTATCAAAGGGTTGCTCCGGATCACCAGAGGACCTCCCCTGGGGCGACATTCCGGGCTCCCCCGTGCGACCGCTGCAGGGTTGACCCCAGCTGGGCAACTGGTTTGTTGAGGGTTCGGGCACCTCTGCGCGGCTGCAGCTGGCGTCACCCGTCATGGCTCCGGGCTGCTGGACCTGAAACACGCGGGCACTGCCTTTGAGCCATTTCATAACGGGACACTCATCTGCATGTGCCGCTATCACAGAAATCAATTTGTTCCATTACTACTTATGCGAGTAGAGGAGAGGGTACCTGGCTATCAAAGGGTTGCTCCGGATCACCAGAGGACCTCCCCTGGGGTGACATTCCGGGCTCCCCCGTGCGACCGCTGCAGGGTTGACCCCAGCTGGGCAACTTGTTTGTTGAGGGTCCGGGCACCTCTGCGCGGCTGCAGCTGGCGTCACCCGTCATGGCTCCGGGCTGCTGGACCTGAAACACGCGGGGCACTGCCTTTGAGCCATTTCATAACGGGACACTCATCTGCATGTGCCGCTATCACAGAAATCAATTTGTTCCATTACTACTTATGCGAGTAGAGGAGAGGGTACCTGGCTATCAAAGGGTTGCTCCGGATCATCAGAGGACCTCCCCTGGGGCGACATTCCGGGCTCCCCCGTGAGACCGCTGCAGGGTTGACCCCAGCTGGGCAACTGGTTTGTTGAGGGTCTGGGCACCTCTGCGCGGCTGCAGCTGGCGTCACCCGTCATGGCTCCGGGCTGCTGGACCTGAAACACGCGGGCACTGCCTTTGAGCCATTTCATAACGGGACACTCATCTGCATGTGCTGCTATCACAGAAATCAATTCGTTCCATTACTACTTATGCGAGTAGAGGAGAGGGTACCTGGCTATCAAAGGGTTGCTCCGGATCATCAGAGGACCTCCCCTGGGGCGACATTCCGGGCTCCCCCGTGCGACCGCTGCAGGGTTGACCCCAGCTGGGCAACTGGTTTGTTGAGGGTCCGGGCACCTCTGCGCGGCTGCAGCTGGCGTCACCCGTCATGGCTCCGGGCTGCTGGACCTGAAACACGCGGGCACTGCCTTTGAGCCATTTCATAACGGGACACTCATCTGCATGTGCCGCTATCACAGAAATCAATTTGTTCCATTACTACTTATGCGAGTAGAGGAGAGGGTACCTGGCTATCAAAGGGTTGCTCCGGATCACCAGAGGACCTCCCCTGGGGTGACATTCCGGGCTCCCCCGTGCAACCGCTGCAGGGTTGACCCCAGCTGGGCAACTGGTTTGTTGAGGGTTCGGGCACCTCTGCGCGGCTGCAGCTGGCGTCACCTGTCATGGCTCCGGGCTGCTGGACCTGAAACACGCGGGCACTGCCTTTGAGCCATTTCATAACGGGACACTCATCTGCATGTGCTGCTATCACAGAAATCAATTCGTTCCATTACTACTTATGCGAGTAGAGGAGAGGGTACCTGGCTATCAAAGGGTTGCTCCGGATCATCAGAGGACCTCCCCTGGGGCGACATTCCGGGCTGCCCCGTGCGACCGCTGCAGGGTTGACCCCAGCTGGGCAACTGGTTTCCCGAGGGTCCGGGCACCTCTGCGCGGCTGCAGCTGGTGTCGCCTGTCATGGCTCCAGGCTGCTGGACCTGAAACACGCGGGCACTGCCTTTGAGCCATTTCATAACGGGACACTCATCTGCATGTGCTGCTATCACAGAAATCAATTCGTTCCATTACTACTTATGCGAGTAGAGGAGAGGGTACCTGGCTATCAAAGGGTTGCTCCGGATCATCAGAGGACCTCCCCTGGGGCGACATTCCGGGCTGCCCCGTGCGACCGCTGCAGGGTTGACCCCAGCTGGGCAACTGGTTTCCCGAGGGTCCGGGCACCTCTGCGCGGCTGCAGCTGGTGTCGCCTGTCATGGCTCCAGGCTGCTGGACCTGAAACACGCGGGCACTGCCTTTGAGCCATTTCATAACGGGACACTCATCTGCATGTGCTGCTATCACAGAAATCAATTCGTTCCATTACTACTTATGCGAGTAGAGGAGAGGGTACCTGGCTATCAAAGGGTTGCTCCGGATCATCAGAGGACCTCCCCTGGGGCGACATTCCGGGCTGCCCCATGCGACCGCTGCAGGGTTGACCCCAGCTGGGCAACTGGTTTCCCGAGGGTCCGGGCACCTCTGCGCGGCTGCAGCTGGTGTCGCCTGTCATGGCTCCAGGCTGCTGGACCTGAAACACGCGGGCACTGCCTTTGAGCCATTTCATAACGGGACACTCATCTGCATGTGCTGCTATCACAGAAATCAATTCGTTCCATTACTACTTATGCGAGTAGAGGAGAGGGTACCTGGCTATCAAAGGGTTGCTCCGGATCATCAGAGGACCTCCCCTGGGGCGACATTCCGGGCTGCCCCGTGCGACCGCTGCAGGGTTGACCCCAGCTGGGCAACTGGTTTCCCGAGGGTCCGGGCACCTCTGCGCGGCTGCAGCTGGTGTCGCCTGTCATGGCTCCAGTGTCCTGTATCTGAAAAATTTCATTATGGGACATTCCCCCATCTGTGTCGGCCCAGTATCTGTGAAATCAATCCGTTCCATCACTACTAATGTTGGTGTGCAGTAAACAGCCACCAGATGAAGCGAAGTGTGCTGCGCGTTACCCCTACAATGAATCAATCAACACTGTGGCTAAAGGTACGTCGGGCGTACGCCGATCTCAGAATCTAAAGGTACGTCGGACGTACCCCAATCTCAGAATCTAAAGGTACCTCGGATGTACCCCGATAACAAGAGGCTAAAGGTACGTCGAACTAAAGTCCATTCTCCAATGAAGGGACTTTACGTCGGACGTGCCCGATGCCCCGAGGCTAAAGAAAGGTACGACGGACTTAGCCAGTGGATGACAGTACAGGCCAGTCGGACACACCCGCAGGCCGCAGGTGCATTCTCAGGTTGTGCTATGTGGTTCCCTCTGGAAATGCCAATCCAGTGCTACGGAGGAAGAGCCTCCCATGTGGTCTTATGCGATTTACACCGGACGAGATTGCCACAATGCAGGGGTGCCTAACGTAGAAAATTTACCACCGGGATACTGGTCGCACGATTGTTCGTTTTCTTGTTTCTTGGGCGTCTGTTAAGCGGTGTGGTCCTGTGTGGCTTCGTGACGACGAGGTACTGCCTCAAACTTGCGAGCAGAAGTCCTAAGTTCGAATCCACGTTTCCCCCTTTTTTTTTACAATGACAACCAACATTGCTACGCATTTTTACATCATTTTTAGAAGATGGACTGCAGTGGAATGTATTACGCTGCTTTCATTCCACAAAGCACTGCACCAATCACTCGATTTTAGCAGGCTGATTGCTAGGGTTGCCACCTTTCCCCGAAGAAAAAACCGGCAATTAGGATTGGGGGGGGGAGAGAGAGAGAGAGAGAGAGAGAGAGAGAGAGAGAGAGGGAGAGAGAGAGGGGGGGGGGGTAGAAGGCTGAACTTGTGTTGAAAAAAAGACGCCACATTTTTTATTGGCATGCAATGCCATTTCTTGTAGCTTTTCCCTACAGAGAAAGCAACATAACGTTTGCACTGAAGGCGATTGAGGTTTTGGCTCTGAATGTGCTGCACTGAAGAGTAACCGCACTTGCTGACCGCGCCGGCGGCATTTCATTGTGCTGTTCCTCCCTTTGGTGCCCTTCCAGCTCTGGAATCGTGCTCGGCGACGCATTTCTTCTGCTCGTGTTTCTTTGCACAGCTTGTCGACACATATTGGTTGTCGTAGTACATGTATTTACGCTTACAAAAGGCCAAAAGGCCACAAACCGCGGCACGATGGCCATAAAACCGGCCAATGTCGGCCGGTTTTAGGTACAGACCGGCAACCGGCCCGCTGTCTAAAAAACCAGTCGGGCCGGTCCAAAACCGGTCAGGTGGCAACCCTACTGATTGCTACTACGGTACACACAGTGTGATCAAAGCACGGCTTAAATTTCTAGAATTCAGCCAGCCATTCAGTTAGGGAGTATATCTTAGAACAGGCTCATTGAACTCATTGCGAAAGAGCAAGAAAAGTTAAATTTTTCACAAAGTGAATTTTTCACAGTTTGGGTTGTGCCGCTGCAAAACACTGTTTTGGCTGATCAAGGAAGCATGCACAGACTTGATGAAAGCAACCCAGACATAGCTCACAAGCTGTACATGGATGGCTCCTCTTTTTTTCGCACTGCGAGAGGGGGAAAACTTAAAAGAGTAGCGGCTGGCACCTCGGAAGGTCCATCTTCCAAAAATGATGCAAAAATCCGTAGCAATGTTGGTTGCCTTGGTAAAAAAAAAGGGGGGGGGGGGGGGGGAGGGGACGTGGATTCGAACCTAGGACTTCCCTTCACAAGTTCGAGGCTGTACCTCGTCGTCACAAAGCCACACAGGACCACTCCGCTTAACAGACGCCCAAGAAGACGAACAATCATGTGATCAATATCCCAGTGGTAAATTTTCTACATTAGACACCCCTGCATTGGGGCAATCTCATCCGGTGTAAATCGCATGAGACCACGCGGGAGGCTCTTCCTCCGTAGCACCGGATTTGCATTTCCAGAGGGAACCACATAGTACAACCTGAGAATGCATCTGCGGCCTGCGGGTGCGTCCGACTGGCCTGTACTGCCATCCACCGGCTAAGTCCACCGTACCTTTCTTTCGCCTCTGGGTATCGGGGCATCGGGCACCTCTTACGTAAAGTCCCTTAATTGGAGAATGGACTTTAGTCCGATGTACCGTAATATTTTCGGCGTCGGCGTGCGTCCAACGTATCTTTAGCCTCTCGCTATCAGTACGTCCAACGTACAGCCATGGACAATTTAAATACGAACCGCGGAGCGCATGGCCGAAGATACCGGTGCCGTCACTTGGCAGCGGCCGTGAAAAACGCACCGACATGCGCAGTTGAGATGTCGGGTGCGAGGCTGCGTGTCCCACTTCGACATGTCGCCCTCTCCTCACTCGCATATTGCCTTGTCATGATGCCGCAAGAGAGCTGCAAGCACTGAAAGTACCACCAGTGCTGCTGCAGCTGAAGGTGTTGGTCACGTTAAGAGCAATACGGCGCGTATTCGCTTGCAGCTGCGGCCAGTGCTTGCGTGGGAATCGCGTGCACGCTCTCGTAAGGCATGCTGTTGAGCTCATCATGCTTTCTTGAAGAAAACAATCGTACAGATATGGAGCTAAAATGAATGCACGCCACCTGACTTCTGATGGCGCTTCATTGTTTTGCATTCGTGGTGCAGTGGCTCGGGAATCGAACAATGAACTGGCCGCTAAGAATGCGCCTTTGTGTAACGGAGTCATGGCTGAGTCATTCCGCGGAGTTGGTGCTAGTAGCAAACAACAGATATACCACCAGAATTCATCTACAATGATATAAATTAACTGCAAGCATTGTGTGGTTTGGGAAAATTACTGGCAGAATTCTAATATGAACAAAAATTAGGAAGATAGGCAGGTCCAACCATTCTATAGGCCAGCTGCCTTTGCGCAACAATTTTGGCGGTCTGCTTTTCTCGTTTTTTTTTTTTTTTTTTTTCGGCAGCCCCCTCAGTGCTTGCAGAAATCTTTGGAGCGGGCAGCACTGAGCTTGGTTTGGGAGTGATCCTGGTGTCCATCGTTATTTGGTCAAGTTACTGAACCTCGCATACAAAGCTATATCGGCAATGTGACGCCGGCACACACGGCGAGCAGGCGCTCCTGTAAGCCGAGCACACCGTAATATCTTGCACCGCACCGCTAACAATTCTTTCAGCGCTCTTGCGGCATAGCGAGAAGGCAAGCATGCGAGCGAGCAGAGCGCAACACATCGCAGTGGGACACGCAGCCTCGCTCCCGACATCTCAACTGCGCATGTCCGTGCGTTTTTCACGGCCGCTGCCAAGTGACGGCATGGTATCTTCGGCCATGCGCCCCGCGGTTCGTATTTGAATTGTCCATGACTGTACCTCTAGATTCTGAGATCGGCGTACGTCCGACGTATCTTTGGCCGCTGGGGTCGGGGTACGTCCGCCGTACCTTTAGACACAGCAATCAATCAATCAATCAATCAATCACCGACTCCTAGGCTATTCTGAATGCCGAACGCTCTTCGATGTTTAGGGTTAGCTGTTAACAAAATAGATACCAGATACCAGAACAAAATACCAATACCAGATACCAAACAGATACCAGACACCAGGCAAGCGAACTAGTTGAGTAGGAATTTAGACGGGATTGTTTTACCCAGCTGCCAACCTCTACCCTGCCCTCTAACAGCGTCTGTCGCGATTAAAGAAGTTTGAAAGCTAAAGCACCATGGCGTTCGAGCGCCATGACATTCGAACCATGGAACCATGGCGTTCGAACCTTTCAACCGTACCTCTTGGAGTGGAGCACCACGCAGCCTTCTGTATCTGGAGGTCCTCCCGGTCTTGCCGAAGTGGGACCAGCAGCCAGTACTTTGGAACTGACAGCCCAAGCCTGGTCAGCACGAGCGAAGTTCTTGCACCGAGAAGTCCTCGCCTTGGGAAACCGGGGACTGAAGACACGCTAACGCGCGAACGCTAAAGACCCATCACTAAGCACGCACATGTCATTTCGAATTGCGCACAACGCAGATCACATGTGCATGCAAGAAACTGCGTGAAACGCGGAAATGACGTTATGGTGCACAATGGTCTGACAATTTCACAACAAAAAAAACTTTAAACCCTTTATTGTCATTTTTTATTTCTACGACATATAATTTTGTGTCTTTTGGTTATTAAAAGTTTGATCGAAACACTCTCACGCATTTAAGCCTTCATGTTCTCTCACCAGGTGGGGACAGCTTAGACAGCGCGCGAAGTGTGAAAATGTATTTTCAAAGAAAAAAATTGCCTAGTGAATGCGCCTCAGGCCTAAGATAAAATGCGCGTGATACATAACAAAACACTGAAATGTTTTCTCATGATAAGCGCCAAAAACACAGAGGAGCAGTTTTCCTTTACCACAGAAGAAACATCCATGGTCGAAGCTGTCCGCGGTTTGGGCTAAGGAAAGTAAAATGGTGTTCCCAGTACTCTTTGGTGCGGAGCAGGCGCTTATAAGTGCGATGGATATGAATTATTCTGCACTTTCGAGGTGCACCTGAGACTTTGCGGCATAAAGCGCCATTTAAAAAATCCAATATATCTTCAAATGTTCATGCATGCGTAGACAGTAGCCACGGTCAGATTACAAAAAGAATTCAAGCTGAGATTACTGTTTAAAACGTAATTATATACGTTTGTGCGCACTAAGGCAACCTGCAGTCCCGCGTAGAAAGACTTTCTGATTAAGGGTTAGCAGGGACAGCACTATAAATGCAGGAGTACTCGTTGCCACCACATAAATTTTAAAGGAGTACTGACACGAAATTTCTCGCTTTCAGGTTTTATGCTGTAAAGAATACCTATTGGCCCAGTAATTACGAAAATCGAACCGAAAGCCGTCAGCCGCCAGCATAGAATTAATTATAGCACGTTTATTGCAACCAGTTTCAAATTCGGTCGCCGCGCGGGAAAATGGCCGTTCGAAGGCCAGTCTGCAAGCGGGCCAGCCTTATGTCACGGTCTCACCCGTGACGTCAGGGACGTTCGTCGCATCGTCTGCTACGATTGCGCATGGTCCGCACTCGCCCGCGCAGTCGACATGTCGTCTGAATCGTCAGACTCGGATGAGTCGCTGCCACCCGACAGACAGAATTACTTTATTTGGCCAGGCGATTAGGCCGGCGATGTCTTCGCCGTCGTCCGTTTTTAATATCACTGCGGCTCCAACCGGCGCAGACCGTGATAGCAACAGCTTGTCGCCACTCTTATAATCAAACTGATCGCGAAAAAGAAGTTCCACATGCGAGAAAGTAGATGTTAGTGTAGTGAAAAATTGTGCTAGGGGTTATCAGCGCTAAATTTAAAAGCGGCGTTCAGATAAATGCCGCGATGGTAAGCCTACGCTGACCGGCAGCGGAGGTTCGGCGCTCTGACCCAGCACTGCCAGCACCGCGGTGCGGCAAGCGGCCGAAAGATGCCGCCACCTGCGCGCTAGAATCAAAACAGGCCACGGCAGATGTCTTGATCACCGATCGCTGAAACGGAATTATCGCCAAAATAAAGCTCTATATGCGAAAAAGGGGACGATAGTGGATTGAAAAGTTGTGTAAGGGATGGCCATTCGCAGTTGTACAGATACCGGCGATCAAATATTCGCCACGATACTAAGCCTAAAGTTCCCAACACCCAAGCTGAACCGAGCAACGCCGAGCCCGCTGGCTTGGGCAACAGTTCTTGCGGCCGCCGCCGCGCACGAACTCAGTCCACGTTTAGCGCTGCATGTCGTCGCGTGGAAAATAATGCATCTTGGCGTCGTCGTCGATTTGCTCGGACAGGCTTCCACGAGCAGTACTTCACATTCCGCAAGCTTGCCATAGCACAACTTGGGCGAGCTCGGCGACGCGCACCGCCGCGTCGCCGCGGTGCGCGTCGACATCGCGCACCGCGCGGTGCCGGCACCGCGCAGTTTTCGGCACCAGTGCAAGGCAACACCATGCGCCGGCCACGAACTGAAGAGCAATGACGTCGAACACGCAAAGTGCGCACAGTTTACAAGCATTGCTCACACAGCTACACCGACGTCTCCTGCCCAAACGAATACCACCGACAACAGCAGCGCAGGATATCGTTTCCGGTTCCGAAAACGACTATATGACGTCACCCTGAACCGGCCAGACACGCAGGCCGATGTTTCGTAACGCCGAAAGCGATTTCGCTAGTGCTGCCGATTTGTGGAAGCTCGCGGCCGGGACAATCAAACTCGATTTTAGATGTGATTGCGGCCTCGGATCGCTGCAAACATTTCTGTGAGGCATCTGTACAAACTACTGAAGCCAATTATATCATTTTTTAGGCGTCAAAATTTGGTGTCAGTAGGAGCACACCGGCCCCATTGACTTTCATTGTGGTGTTAAGCAACGTAGATAAAGTGATAGCCCACAAGAAAATCAAACGAGATTCTACCACCGATAACTTTATAGAGCAGGGACATGAATGACCTCACAGCAGAAAGTGCGCCCTTCGTCTAGCTTTTCAATGATTTTCAGGTCGTTTCCTAATAATAACGCGGATTTCTGCCTTTCAGTGCCGGTTTTTATATATATATATATATATATATATATATATATAAGACGAGCTTCATTGCGTAAATAAACTCAATTCATGTTCTTCGTCTCCTATCAATATTATTGCTGCAGCTTTTAGTATAGATGGTCGTTGATAGTCCTACAACAATAGCTTTATAAACAGTGGGGCCACCATGCAAGAGCTCTGTAGGAATCACAATTGCTGAGTGCCAATAGGGCACTAAGCAAAATGTTTCTATTTTGCATTACAAAAGCAAGTTCCTCGGGGATTCTCGCAACTCAGTTCAAGAAAGCCAGTTACTGAAAGCGAACAGGTAATAAGCTATCAAACTTTCAAGGCAACTCCCCCTGCAGTCAGCACATGAATGTTGTGCGAGCAGGCGGTCGTCGGCAGTGTTAGACTTTTCGGTAAAGAATAAACACACGAATTATGGCTAGAATTGTTTTTACAAAGTTTTTTCATCGCAAAATGCAGTTATGTTCTGAAACGTTGCACCGGCAAATTGATAGCTTCGGTATCATCGCCTGCCGAAGCAACGGCGAAAAGCGCGCTGATATCCCCTGCTCACACCATCAGCGCAGCGAGCCCGCGGAAAGGGGGGAGAGGCACGCGCCAAGGCACGCCCGCATATATGCACGCCGAATATTTCACGTTATTTTGTGAATTGCATTTTGCGAAAAAACCTAGAGATACACCGATGCCATTCATCCAGGGATAGATGCGGCCCAACATGCACAGAGGCTTCGGAAGCGCTTTGAATGCGAAGGTGGGGGGCTCAAGGCAATTGATGATGACGATGATGATGATCATGATGATTTTGTGGCTATAGAAACCAAGGTGCGTTTTTTTTCGTCTGGAATGGATTTTTTTTTTTTCAGAGTTCGGTGGGTTTTCACTCAAATAAAATTTATAATGCGAAACTAATCAACGCCCCATTAGGCGAAAATGCAGCGCCCCGTGTCGGCGTGAGCTAAAGTTGGTCGGAAAAATGCACGACAGCGCCAACACAAATTACGTGGACCTGGGATTCGAACCCGGGTACCACACATTGCGAGACCAACACGTACAGTCGGGATCAATTTGAAGGTTATCGCGAGAGAGCCGACCGACCGCGACGACAGCGCCTTTGCGTGACGCTTCTTAGTATTAGCCACAACGAGATTATGCTAGGTTTGCTTCTCCCGTGGCTGTTCCATGCAGTGCGCGCACTACCGCCAGAAACGATAAATGCCACGTACGCTCGTTTTTTTTTTTTTCTTTATTCTTTTCTACCGTCACCGATACACACTGATACGCAGCTTTCTCAGAATAACTATGTCGCCATTCCGTGGCATTCTAGTATAAAAAAAAAAAAAAAACTTGGAATTTTCTTCCGCAATTCCGCAATGTCGAGGTATCTTCGTTGTTATCAAATTGCCGAGGAACGAAACGCGGATACGTCACCCAAAAAGGAATGAAGAAAAAAAACTGCGGCAGTCGGCCTTTGCAGAAGGGGGTGAGCGAATTCTATGCAACAGCCAAAGGGTGAGAGAGGGTAGCATAATCTCACCTTCGCGAATGAAAAAAAGTGACACGCAACGGCGCTGTCGTCTTGCTTGGTCGGTGCTGCCGCGATAACCTTCAAATTGATCCTGACTGTATCCCTTGCGACATCACCGAGCTTTACCTTCAACACACAAAAGGTGTACCTAGTAAGGTGTACCCAGGTGTACCTAGTATCTAGGTGTACTTTTGGGCCTTTGAGTTAAAAAAGTGTGTTAAAGGAGTACTGACACGAAATTTTGACGCCTAAAAATGATATAATTGACTTCAGTAGCCTGCACAAATGCCTCCCAGAAATTTTTGCAGCGATCCGAAGCCGGATGCCCATCGAAAATCGATTTTGATTGTCCCGGCCGCGAGCTACCATAAATCGGCAGCACTAGCGAACTCTCTATCGGCGTGACGACACATTGGCCGGCGTGTCTGGCCGGTTCAGGGTGACGTCATATAGTCGTTTTCGGAACCGGAAACGAAAGCCTGCGCTGCTGTTGTCGGTGGTCTTCGTTTGGGCAGGAAACGTGGGTGTACCTCTGTGAGCAATGCTTGTAAACTTTGCGCACTTTGCGTGTTCGACGTCTTTGCTCTTCAGTTCGTGGCCGGCGCATGGTGTTCCCTTGCACTGGTGCGAAAAACTGCGCGGTGTCTTATCTGAGCGGCCTGTGCGCTTGCCGAGCTCGCCAAAGTTCTGCTATGGCAAGGTCGCGGAATGCGAAGTACTGCTCATTGGAAGCCTGTCCCAGCAAATCGACGACGACGCCAAGATGCATTATTTTCCAAGCGACGACGTGCAGCGCGAAACGTGGACTGAGTTCGTGCGCAGCGGCGGCCGCAAGAACTGCCGCCCAAGCCAGCGAGCAGAATGTGCTCGTTGGCTGCATTAAAAGCGGAGTGGAAGCGATTAGGCAGTTTTAGAATTAGGGGAAGCCGGCGTTGGGGGCCCCCGAGAAGTTAGGGGAAGCCAAACGCAACGCTCTCGTGCGCGGCGAGTTTCAGAAGAGGGGCGTTCCCACCAGCCCCGCAACGTTTGCATTGCTCGGGTCAGTTTGGGTGTTGGGAACTTTAGGCTTAGCATCGTGGCAAATATTTTATGGCCGCTATCTGTACAACTGCGAATGACCATCCCTTACACAATTTTTCACCCCACTATTATCCCCTTTTTCGCATGTGGAACTTTATTTTGGCGATAATTGCCGTTTCAGCGATCGGTGACCAAGACATCTGCAGTGGCCTGTTTTGATCCTACCACGCAGGTGGCACCATCTTTCGTCCGCTCGCCGCACCAGTGCAGGGTCGGAGCGCCGAACCTCCGCTTCCGGTCAGCGTAGGCTTACCATCGCGGCAAATATCTGATCGCCGCTATTAAATTCAGCGCTGATAACAATCCCTAGAACAATTTTTCACCACGCTAACATCTACTTTCTCTCATGTGGAACTTCTTTTCCGCGATCAGATTGATTGGAAGAGTGGCGACAAGCTGTTGCTATCACGGTCTGCGCCGGTTCGAGCCGCAGCGATATTAAAAAACATAAAGTTGTTCTGTCTGTTTGTCGCGTGGCAGCGACTCACCCGAGTCTGACGATTCAGACGACATGTCGACTGCGCGGGCGAGTGCGGACCATGTGCAATCGTAGCAGACGATGCGGGAAACGTCCCTGACGTCACGGAAACCGTGACGTCACATTCTCCGTCCTGCGTTTGAACGGCCATTTGGCGCGTGACGACCAAATTTGAAATTGACTGGAATGAATGCGTTATAATTAGTTCTAAGCTGGCGGCTGACCACTTTTGGTTCGATTTTTGTAATTACTGGACCAATAGGTATTCTTTACAGCATAAAAACCAAAATCGAGAAATTTACTGCCAGTACATGCACCGACGCTTAATTAGAAAAGCAGCAAGGCCAGTTTGCGCTAATAGCGAACCCGCAGTGATTACAGGGGCAAATAAGGGGAGAACAAAAGAGAAGGAAACAATCCCCCTCCGTGGGAACTTCCTAATACCTTAAAGAGGAACACATAGAGAATTAAAGGGAAGATGAAAACCACGCAAAGAGAAATGTACGATGAAGATGGTAATGAGAGGAGGCAATCGCACCACTGGATGCCCATGTGAGTATTTTGAGCGTGCGAATTACGAAAGTAGCCAAGCGGGTAAGCGCGTGCATGCAAAGAGAGAAAGAGAAGGAACTTTATGTAGGAACTTTATGTATGCCCGAACTGTAGAAGGAAGGGTGACGAGGAGGAGGGAGCCACGTGACCTTCCCTGTTATAACAGGTAACGGTGGCCATAAGCCCGTGGACTCTGGTGGCATCTTCGGCCAGTTGAACGAGTGGGGTGGTGAAACGCAATTTATTGGCCTTTAGAAGGAGATTGGGAGAGGAGGCTTGGACTCCGGTTCAGGAGAATCCGAGTTCCATTGACGCGGCCACTTCTCTGCCGACCAACAGCAGCTGGTCCTCGAGAGAGGGGCCGTCCAGGATAAGTCTCCAAGGCCAGGATCGGTGCAGGATGGAGCGGGGGTGCTGCCGCTTGTTGCTGTTGTTGCGAGTTGTTGCTGTGAGTCAGAGTGAGAGCTGAGCAAGGCGGCCTTCCAATGCTCTTGAGTCCTGATGCTGAATGATCCGTTACGTCGGCGAGGTTTCTGTGGCATGCCCAAAGGAGGGCAAAATCTCGCCACTGAGGCTTGCATGAGTAACTTGACCATGCTACAATAGTAGGAAGGGTATACTGTACTCTAATAGCGTATATATGAAAAATGGATATTGGCCAAGCATCTGTCATAGTAGCACAGGGGGAGAAAACAACGCAATCGGAACCGCATAATGACGATGTTATTGAGAGAACACACTCACACCACAGGGCACATTTCTGCATGTCTTTGTCGTCTCTACCACGATGGACTGCGAGGCGTCTACCTCAGCGGCAGATGGGAAGCTTGGTCGCCCACGGCAGTACACCTCAGAAGAAGACGCAAGCGGACACAAAAATGCCCCAGTGCGAGCAAAGAGGCGGGCGTTTGCTCCAGCTATGGTCGCCCACTGAGAGAGAGAGAGAGAGAGAAATGACCTTTATTAATTCGTCCTGCGAGAAAGGTGCGGGTCAGGCCACGCAGGGCTTCGCCGCACCTCGTCTAACTACCTGCGCTAGGTAGCGGGCGGAGCCCGAGGCGTCGTGCCCGGCCGGCCGCGCGGGTTACTCGGATCGCCCGCGCCGTCGCCGTCCGCTCGACCCCCGCGGGGGCCGGGAGGCGAGGGGCGCTGGCTTTCCTTTCGCCGTTGCAGCGCCAGAGCTGCCTCGAGCCGCTGGACGGCCCTGAGCTGGTTGCCGTGCTCCGGGGAGCCGATCAACTCGCGAATGTCCGGCGGGAGGCGGTCGCCTCCGTCGCGCGTGCACTGTTCGTCGCAGCCCCACATGATGTGGGCCAGGTCCGCGGGCACTCGCGCACACACACAGCACTCGGTCCGCTCGTAGAGTTCCGGGCACACGTGGCGCGCCAACGCCGGCGTGAGCACGGTCTCGGTCTGTAACTGCCGCAGGAGCACCGCCTCCTCCCGAGACAGGCCGGGGTGTGGAGGCGGAAAAGTCCCTCTTTCGCGTCTGTACCACCGGAGCACTTCGCCGTAGGCGACGAGGGGCTCCCCTGCGTCTTCGTCGTGGTCGTCGTCTGCTTCCTCCCCGGAGTCTTCCGGGGTACACCTCAGAAGAAGACGCAAGTCGACACAAAACTGCCCCAGTGCGAGCAAAGAGGCGGGCGCTCGATCCAGCTAAAACCACCACCAGGCGACACCACCGTAACCGTTTTGGCGCGAAGATTACACGCCGGACATATATCCCTTTTATGCCGATAGTGTTGTCGCAAAAAAAGAGGACATAATCACGACAGACCATTGAATAACATTAGGCCGATAAGCTTAACGCCTAGCCATGTAAAAATTGTTAAAGGACTACTGACACGAAATTTTGATGTTACGTTTTTTTCACTGCCATGCGTGCCTACCAGCCCACTAATCATAGAATGACAGATTAGACGGTCGAGCGCAGCGTAAACATTCATTTACGGCGTCGTTTATTCGTGCCAGTTTCGGTTTCGACAAAAAAAACGCCGAGCGGCCGCCATGACAGCATGTATCACATGGCGTCACCATTCTTGCCGTATCGCTGCCTCTCTGGAAGCGCGCCCGAGCGAGCGCACGCACGCGCCCAGACCGGCCGAGGTCTTCGCCGTCCCCACAGGCCCGGGCAGCATGACGTCAGTCCCAAAACCATGACGTGTACACACGCCCGAGCAGCGCGCCTTCGTCACGGGAGCCCCGGGGAACGCAGCAGATGATGTCACGTCGGCCCGCTCCGGGCTTTCTCGTGCGGGCGAAGATTAAAATGGGTTTTAAATATGTTTCGCTGAACGGTTGCTGTTGAAACTTGCTGGGAGATATCTCCTGATAAAAAGGAAGCGTTTTACATAGTTATCTCAGCTTTGAAATTTCGTGTCAGTACTCTTTTTATTTTATAGCGCTAACATGCATTTTGAGTCCTCGGCAGTTGGGCTTCAGGCCAGGCTGTTCGATATGGTCGGCTCACATAGACCTACAGAGCCGCCTTCATCCGGCTCGTCGTTCCAAAGAGGCCGCAGCACTTGTGACATTGGATGCGGCCAAAGCTTATGATTGCGTGGGACATGGCATACTTTTAGAAAAGATGGTTCGATTATGTTTTTCAGAAAATATTACTTCGTGGGTTAGGATCATTTTAACCGGTTTCGAATTCTTTATTGCCCAGCGCGGAGTTACCTCTTCAGAGAGAGAGAGAGAGAGAGAGCAACTTTATTTAGTCGCCTGCAGAGCGGTTTCAAACGACCCTCTCACGAGAGGTTCATCCTAGCCGTGACGCGGCCTGGACGTCGTCCCGGCTTGACCCTAGGACCTGCGCCCTTGCTTCCCCGCTCGGGTCGGAGAGAGCCACCGCTCCCCCTCCCCTCTGCGGGGTCGCTCGGTCGCTGCAAACCTAGGACCGCCGAGACCTGCTGGACTGCCTGGAGTTAATCGTCGTAGTCATAAGTCCACTTCGCCGCCTCTAAGGGTGGTGGAAGCGTCGGTTCTTCTGCTGCATTCGTCGCGCTGATTCTGCAGTCCCACATGATATGGGTCAGCGTGGCCCGCTCACACTCACAGAGTTTGCACACATCACTGTCGTACACCATTGGGCACATGTACTTCGCGAGCACCGGGGTGATCACTGAGTCCGTCTGTAATTGTCTGTATAATACGGCCTCCTCCCGAGTCAACCTCGGGTGGGGAGGCGGCATCGTTCGTCGACACAGTCTGTACCACCGCACAACGTCGTTGTAGCTGGTCATCGTATTCTTGGTTCCGTCGTAGCCTTCGGCGCCTGCGTCCACGTCGTCCGAGGCGGCCTGGTCGCTGTTCGCCGCGCGGCGTAGAAGTCCTCGCGCGAAGGCGTTGGCCGTCTCGTGGTTCGCGTTGCCCACCTGGCCCGCCACGGTTCTACCCATGTGGGCCGGGAACCACTTGAGCACCACACTGCCTCTACTGAAGCAGCCGTTGGCTTCGGCCTTGCGCAGAATGCGCGCGGCCTCACCGCACACACTGTTCTTGGCATAGTTGCGGATCGCCGTTTTCGAGTCGCAAAGAACCGTCGTGCACCCGGGGTCTGCTAGGGCGAGTGCCACCGCTACCTCCTCGGCCTGATGTGTTTTCTTGGCGTGAACGCTCGCCGCCGTCTTCGTGTCTCCCGTCATGGCTGTCACCCCCACCGCCGCGTAGACGTCTTCCTCTTCTTGGTGTCTCGCAGCATCCACGTACACTGCCCCGTTGTCGCTTGCGTGTAGGTCTACCAGGGCCTTGGCCCGAGCGGTCCTTCGTTCCTTGTTATGTTCTGGGTTCATATTGCGAGGGATCGGACAGACGACGAGCCGTGCCCGCGTTCCCTCGGGCAGCGGTTCCCCTGCTGGTTGTCCTCCCTCCTTGGGCACGTACCCCAGGCGTCGGAGGATGTACCGTCCCGTTCTGGTGCCCGACAGGCGCTCAAACTGCGCCGTCTTCTGTGCTTCCGCGATTTCGTCGAGGGTGTTGTGCACCCCCAACGCCGCGAGCTTGTCAGTGTTCGTACTTCTGATGAGGCCAAGAGCCGTCTTGTACGCCTTACCTATGGTCGCCTCGATCTTGGCTTTCTCGCACGCCCTCCAGTTGTGAAACGCGGCGACGTACGCGACGTGGCATATGACGAAGGACTGGACAAGCCTCATCAGGTTCTCCTCCTTCATGCCTCCCCTTCTGTTGGAAACAAGGCGCATGGCCGCGTCGGATTTCGTGATCAGCTTGGTTACTGTGGCGCCGTTGACCCTCGTTCGTTCGAGAAGCATGCCCAGCACCCTGATTTGATCGACCTCCGGGATGACCTGTCTGTTTGCCGTGTGTAAGACGATGCTTGACCGGTTGTCTCTTTTGCGTTTCCTAACGCCCTTCGGTGGGAGTATCAGCAACTCCGACTTGGTCGGAGAGCAGACGAGGCCCGATCCGTCTAGCTGTTCTTCGATTGCGTCTATAGCTTCTTGCAAAGTGGTCTCGATATGTCCGTTGCTGCCTCCCGGGACCCACAGCGTGACGTCGTCGGCGTAGATGGTGTGGCGGACGGCCGCCACCCTTTCTAACCGATTTGCCACGCCGATCATCACCAGGTTGAACAGCAGCGGGGAAATGACTGAACCCTGCGGCGTGCCGACGCTGCCAAGCTTCTTTTCGGGCAGCTGCAGGTCTCCCGCGCAGATGTTGGTCGTTCTGTTCGTCAAAAAGTCCCTGATGTAGTAGTACGTCCGTCCTCCCATGTTGAGTTTAGAGACTTGTCCTAGGATTGCCGAGTGTCCGACCTTGTCGAACGCACTCTGCAGATCCAGGCCAAGCACCGCTCTATTGTCTCTGGTCATTGTGTCATCGTCCAGGATCTCGTGTTTTAGCAGGATCATGGCGTCCTGCGTGCTCAGCTTATTTCTGACTTCTATGAGGGAGTTGGGGTAGAGCTCTGTGTCTTCTAGGTAGCGTTGCCACCGGTTCATGAGGACGTGCTCCAGCACCTTCCCCACGCACGACGTAAGTTAAATTGGTCGAAGGTTCTCTATGCTCGGGGGCCTGCCGGGTTTTGGGATTAGGATCGTTTTGGCCGCCTTCCACTGCTTGGGGAGTTGGCCTGCGCGCCAGCACTTGTTGAAGTAGCGCGCAGCGCCTCCACTGCCGCGTCGTTTAGGTTCCTGAGCGCCTTGTTGGTGACCCTGCAGTTCCCGCCGCCGATCTTCTGTTGAGATCCTGCAGCGCGTCGCGCACTTCCCATGGTTCTATGTCCTTGTCTAGCTCCGCGTTCTCCTCTCCGAGGTAACCCGGATGGTCCTCGGTGGGGGAGGTCGGGAGGTACTTGGCGTCCAGTGTTTTCTTGACCTCGTCCTCTCCCAGTTCCGTGATGACCCTATGGAGCGTACGGGCAAGGTTGTTGTGTTCGGTACTCTTGGTCGTGGTCTCGTCCAGGAGGTGTCGTAGCATGTTCCACGTCTTTCCCGTGTGCATCATGCCGTCCGCCTCGTTACATGCCTGGTTCCATTGCTGGGTGCACAGCACCCTGCAGTGCTTTTCGATCTGTTTGTTGAGTTCGGCGATCCGTTTCCTCAGCCGACGGTTGGTGCGTTGTTTTAGCCAGCGGGCCTTCAGTGAGCTCTTGGCTTCCAGAAGGTGCGCCAAGCGGCTGTCCATCTTGTCGATGTCCTCGTCCGTTTCTATTTCTTGAGTAGCGTCGTCCACCGTCTTCATGACGGCGGTGGTCCACTCTTCTATGTCTTCTATGTCGTCGTGCGCTTCGGGTAGCGTTCGGCGAAACGCCTCCCAGTCCGTGAGCTTGTGCGTCTTCTTGCCGTAGTTGTTGCGGCCGGCGAGCGGGGTTCGGACCTCCACTATCATGTGGTCGCTGCCAAGGTCTGCCCCCGTGTTGCGCCATTGCGCTTCGCGCGAGAACGCCGTCCCCATCTTGACGAACGTCAGGTACAGGGTGGTATCCCTCGCCACCGACGTACCGGTTCTTGTGGGTTGCGACGGGTCCGTCACCAGGTTGAAGCCCGCGTCTATGGCATCCTGTAGTAGTTCTCTTCCCTTGACTGTCGTTCTGGCGTGTCCCCAAGCCTGGTTCGGGGCGTTGAAGTCGCCGCATACTACTACCGTGGTGTTCCCGCCGGCCAGCCGGGCCGCCTTGTGCATGAGGGCCTTGAAGCGCTGCTGGTGGTGGAGCGGGTTACTGTATACGTTCACCACGAATGCGCTTTCCTTCTTCCTTTTACCCGTAACGAGCTCGACCATGCAGTGCTCCGCCGTGCTGTTGGTCAGAAGCGTGTGCTCGACGAAGGTGATCCCATTCCGAACCAGAATGCACGTACCTCTGTGTCTGCGCCGTTTGCCGTTGAGCACCACGCTGTGTCCCGTGGTTGGTTCTGCGTGGGTACGATACCCCTGTAATCTCGGCGGGGGACCTTCGCAGTGGGTTTCTTGCAGTAGTATTGCGTCGGGCTTGCGCTTGAGCTGCCTTATGTGTTGTTGTAGCACCGCTTTTCGTCGTGAGAACCCGTTGCAGTTCCAGTGCCAGACGAGGAGGTCCTTTATTGGAACTGGGGCTGCGACTGCGGAAGTTGCTGTGCTACGGCGGGTTGTCCCATCCATAGTTGCTGCTGTTTGGCAATGATCTCGTTCTCCAGTCCCTGTATCTGGGCTTGAATTTGTGCTTGTAATTGCGTGAACGCGTACTGTAGTCCCTGTACTGCATGCTCGAGGGCCGTGAGGCGCTCGTTCATTGCGTGAGTCGTTTGCTCGAGGGCCGTGAGTCGCTCGTTGGTGACCTTTGCATTGGCTTCTAGGCGATCCACTCGCTCGTCTTGCTTGTCTAGTCTTGCGTTGATCCTGCGGTCTCTGGCGCTCTCCACCGCCCGTCGTTTGGGGTTCGGCTCCGACGGGCGGGCCGCCCTAGGGTCAGTTTCCGGCTCTGGTTCGTCTTCGTTCATTATTTCTTGGTGTCGCTTTAGCGTCGGTTGGGGTTGTGGTTGCGGCGTTGTTGGCTGCACGGCCTGCTGCTGCTGCTGCTGTTGGTGCATCGAGATCAGCATGGCGAGCTTCTCGTTGATCTCCTTGATGGTGGCGCCTTGCTCGACGATCTTTTGCTTAAGCTTCTCGTTTTCTGCGCGCAGAGCCGTAACGGCACCGCTTTCCTCCTGGGTCTTGGTCTTAGCTTGTTGTTGCCTCTGGGACTGGAGTCTCGTCGTGGGCGCCATCTTGACCGCGTCGGCCCACGCGACCTTCTCCCGGGGCTGGGACGGCGATCGTCTCCGACGGCTGGCGCTCCTTCCCCGCCTCGCGCTGTTGCTCCTGTCTCGCCGGCGGCTGGCGCTTCGTTGACGCGACTCTCGCCTCGGTGCGAGTGGCAAGAAACTTGCCGGTTCTGGTACCCGTCCCTGTCGCTGTTGCTGCAGAGTCTCGATCTTGCGTTCCCACTGTCTCTTGGTTACCACAAACGGCTTCTAATATCTGTTCTTGCATTCCCGTTCGCCCGTCGGGTGTTGCCCACCGCAGAGCTTGCAGTGGGGCTTGCACTCCCTCTCGTGGTCAGCGCCAGGGTTGGCGGCTCCGCACGCAAAACATATTCTGGTGTTAGGATATGGGAACACGTCGCTCCTGTGTCCCACTTTGCCGCACTTTCTGCAGACTTCGAAGTGCTTGCGGCATAAGCCGCATCGCACTAGCATGGAACCGTACTTCACGTAGTTGGGTACCTTCTGCCCTGCAAAGAGGACGATCTTCAAATTACAATCAAACGCGAGACTTACCTCGAGGATCCGTTCTGTCTCCTCTTTTATTTAATGGGTTATTCAGCTAGGTTCCCGCTATTGCGGGCGTACAGTCGTACTTGTATGCTGATGGTCTGACATCTTTTAGCTCTTCAAATAATATACATTTCTTGTTCCAGTCACTGCAGCTTTATCTGTGGACCTTAGAATCATGACTGGACGGCCTCTGCCTATCCTTAAATGTCAACAAGTGTGCCCTCTTGGCATTCCCGGTGCAAGACACAGTTTCGATTGGTCTGACATACCGACAGAAAATAGTACCGCAGGTTACCTCTCTGAAATATCTAGGAGTTATGTATGAGAGCACGCTGAATTAATCCTCATATTGACTTCATTGGGGTGAAAGGGGGGGGGAGGGGAGAGCTCGGTTTTGTTGTTAAAAAGATTTTGCAATAAGAAGTCGGGTATGCAGACGTCCTCCTTATGCTCTATCGCCTGTACGTTCGCCCTATTCTGGAAGTCGGCCGCATCCTTTTTTCCAGTTATCAATTTTACAAGGTCCGACCGTTGGTTATTTTCGAAAGGCAAGCTTTGCGATTGTGTTTGGGATTGCCGTCCCCATTCGGTTATTGTACTGGGAGGTTCGCATCCTTCCTTCGTGCAATGGAATTGCCTATATCACGATCACAAATGCTTTGTACACTCCCCAGCGTCCTTTTTTGCCCAATCATGGTCCATGTACAAGCGTCCACAGGTAGTGTTTGTCCAGTCCTTGCTCGCCCCTTTAAATATCAACATATTATCTGTACCTACGTTTGACTATCGCACTGGGATGGTGGACATTGATTTCGTCAAGATTTTCCCCTCCAATGCCAAATGCTTGCCGGAGAGAACGATATCTGGCCTTTTAGCAAAATACCTAGAAGAGTTCCCGACACATGTGGTTATAGCCACAGATGCTTCTGTTCGAGACAAAAAAGCTGGTGTAGGTATATTTTCTTTGTAGGTATATAGGTCTTTCGTTTTCTTCAATAAAATTTCAGTTGTTAGAGTGCGCTTGTCCGTGTTGGTTCTTTCTTCGTCCTCGTTTGTTTGCGCATCGGTAAAGCCATGGGTATATTTTCACCTGCGCTTGACTGGGCACTTACTCTGCGTATTCCAAATTTCACGTCAATATATTTGGCAGAATTTTTGGGAATCGCACTCGCTCTTCGAAAACTGAGCGTAAAGCATTCCCACGTGATCATTGTGACTTATTCTTTTTCGGTCTGCTCCGCTTTATCTTGTCCAACCGTTACTCCACATCGCGATCGCTGTCGGTGTGTATACCGGCACATGTCAGGGAAATCCGTTTAGTCTGGGTCCCAGGGCACAGAGGTATTGAACTTAACGAAACCGCTGATTACCTGGCAGGAGTAGCACTGAATGGTCCTCTGCCGATAGCCTATAGGCTATCGGCAGTCCATCGAGCAACGTATACGTTGTTGCTTCGAAGATACAGTTCGATGGACAGCTTCCCATCAGACAATCTCTGGCTGCCCTGACATTCAGCCTCTCCGGTACTGTTGGAAGTGTGACTTTGCGCAGTCTCGACTGTGCGAGGTCACAATGACCTGCTTGCGCTGCCGAACGCCTAATTCGACATTTAATATACACCGCGCACGCATAGCGCCATCGGCCATGTGAGGCTTCTGTCAAGAGGAGGAAACATTTGACCATTTCCTGTTGTATTGCCGGCGGTTCTCCTCCCTCCGAAATCGTTACCTGGAGGTCACGCGCGACCTTGTCTTTGTCAGGGGCAAGTCGTCGGGGCCGAAAGAAGACAGGGGGGCCTTTCGTGGGTATGTGATGACGAACGTCATGCTTGACAGGCTTATTCCAATCGGGCGGCGATGTCAACTCCGGAAACTCCTGCAGCAAGGCCGCGAATGGCCCTTCGGCAACAGTGGCAAAAGAACGTGCCACATCTGTAGTTGCCAGTGCAGCAATGCCTTGGATGGAAATGAATGTGGTGGCATCGAGGAGACGTCGCCGCTTGACATCGACAAGGAGGCCGTGATGCGTGAGAAAATCGGCTCTTATGATTGCGCAGCCGACGTTAGCCACCATGAAAACCCACCAAAAAGCTCTGCGGAGTCCCAGGTTCAGCGTGAGTGAGCGTTGCTTGCACACGGGATCCTAGTACCGTTGACAGCTGTGGGGTCCAGGGTTCTTACGGCGGCCTAGCTCGATCCTCGAGATTCGGCCGCAAGGCTAGCTCCGCTGAACACCGCCACGGATCGCCAACTTGGCGTAGCGGCAGCGAACAGCAAGGAACACAGGACACAGAATTCGCCCACTCCGACGTTTATTGCAATGCAATAAAGGGGACGTCGGGCGCGAGGGCGGACAAAGAAAGGCCAAAAAGGAGCGAGTCGTACTTACGGCCGCTCCCGACGATGGTTCGCATCGAAAGAGGCCCTACCTCCGTCGTCCGCCCCGGACCAGGCCGCCGGAGCTTCCGGGCAAACCTGTCACGTGAGGGGTTCGGCCGCGCCCCCCCGCTCTCTCGGGCATCCTCCCGGAGAGGGAAGCGCGCGGCCGCGAAGGGAGAGGTACCACCCTTTCGCCTCCGCGGCGGGCCGAGCGAGGTAGCAAAGATGGCGGAGCTCCGCAATCCCCACACAGCTTGGAGGTACATGATCGCCGAGGTGGACGAACGCTCCGGCCGTGTAGCGGGCAGGATGCTGACCTGGGCTCCCGTATCGGCCAGGAACCTTTGTCCGGTTGTACGGTCAACGTCATAGAAAAGGCGACACTCTCTGAAGCCCGTACTACATGGAGCGATTTCGCCTGCGAATTCGCTGATGCGGCGCCGCTCGTGCGGCAAAACCACCTTTTTTCGTTGCTGCGGCAAAGTGCCAAACATTTGAAGCGGTCGAGCAAACGCCGCTCGTGCGGCGTGTGCGACGTATAGGGGCCGGACCTGCGGCCAATAGGAGCACAGCTCGGCACCACTTGCACGCTTGGAAACCAGATGGCGCTGCTTGTCTGAGCGCGACAAAAGCGCGAGCGCACCAAAACGTTTGTCTTCTCCGTCTTCTCTGCTGTGTGTGCGTATATTGATAAAGAATTGGCGATTCTTATATAAAACCGCAAATAAACTTATATTTACCGCAAACCAGGCAGAAACAACTTGCCAAGAAAGTAAAATAAAACCACCCTTGTTAAAATCACAACAACCTTTGCTGGTGGCAAACTTAATTCAGTCTGCAAACAAGGCGCGTCTGAAATGCGAAAATCGCGGCGTTCGCAGGCCCCATGTAGACGACAATTCCAGGCATTGCGAACTTCGCAAGTGCGAATGTTCGTTCCAGCGGATTCGCAGGCGAAATTCGCTCCATGTAGAACGGGCTTGAGGCCTTGACCACTGGTCGCCGTTAGTGGTCGGCCACGCGGTTTCCCGACCAGGAGCACGAAAGCCGACAGTGGCGAGCCTAGCTGGTCGCCAAAGTTACGGTGGTAGTAGCCAACGATTGTTCCTGGAGAGTTACGCCGGAAACGCTCGGTCGAAGGTGATTGAAGGCGAGAGGGCGAACGGTGACGCCGGTGCCCGCCCGGTGTAGAGATTCCCCTGCGCGTACCGGCCACGATGAGCTGGTCGAGGCGGTCGCACAGCCAGTCCACATCGGATGGAGCGTATCGCTGGTTTGTAGCGTGGCTGGACGAGGATGAAAGCGCGGCGATGGAGGCAACTTGATGGGGTGAGGTCACAACGCCCATCACCTTGTCAGCCAGGGCAGCGAGCGCATTCAAATCTGTTGTGGAAGAAGCGGCCAAAAGCATCTGCACGTTAGCTGGAAGGCGCTCAAGAAACAGCTCGCACACCAATGCGTCTTCCATGGTGTGTGCGCTAGGGCCAAGAAGTTGCCGCATGTGTCGTATACCAACTGACTCGGGCGCCGGTCGCCGAGCTCTTACATGGACAACACTTGCCGCATACGCGCTCCGACAGGGCAGTGCGTTCGAGCAGGGCAGCTTTAAGCTGGTCGTATGGCATGGCCGGTAGAGCGGCGCTGAACGCAGCTACAATGTCCGCGACCTCATCCACCACAGTGGCCGGAAGAGACGCGATGACGCGGCGGTACTTCGTCGACTGCGACGTAATCTTGGCCAGCTCAAAACAGCAGTCGACCTGCAGGAGCCAGGTAGTAGGATTTTGATCCCATGGCAGCAGAAGGGGCGTCGCGGTAGATGTGGCGATTGTAACCGGCGGCGAAGGCTGGGTCTGGTCGCCGTCAGCAACCGGCGGCAAAGGCGGGGTCTGGTCGCCGTCAGCCATGGCTCCCTCTTCCTGCCCGGTGATGGGCAACGGTAATCGACTCACGTCCGGGTCACCAATTGTAGAGCACCAATCAGGCGAGAGAGAGACGGCACCAGACGTCTTGCCGCAACAGGAACCTGATTTTTGTTTTTGTTGTTGTTGTTGTTCCTCTTCTAGTGGCACATACCCACGTGGGGGATTGGCCAAGAAACGGGGTGGGGCTAAAACGCCCACCTCATGGCCCTATATAATCAGCCTGTAGGAATTGGGGAAACGGTTACCGAAATATAAATAGATCTAGAGAAGAATCAGTGAATGATGCCATTTTTGGGAGAAAAGGCTAAAAAATTCTGACCGGGTTAGCAGGACATGCGTCTGGTCTCTGATATGTATGCGTGAATGGACGCAATAATCCCTCTATGACAAAATGTGGCCCCGAACGAAAGGAGCACAGGCATCGACAGAGGAAGGCCAATGCGTTGAACTGGTGCGGCTAGATACCGTTTCCGAATGAAAGAAAAACCGCGGTAGTACAGGAAAAAGTGTTCAATTGTTTCAATTTCACCGCAAGCAGCACAAAGACCGGAGGAGGTGAGACCAGCGTGATGCAAATGAAAATTAAGCTGCGGTATTCTGCATCTGATGCTGGTTAAAGTGACCTCACACTGGCGGGATTTTTTTTCTACGCGTGGCTCGGACTTCCCACACCAGCACCCGTGTTAGATTATGATAATGATGATGACGGAGCGTATGTGATGATGATGGGCGCTGCTGTGGTGATGATGATGATGCCGCTACACCTTATTTAGGCAAGCCTTAGGTGCTGATGTCTGGGCACCCGCCTGGAGGGGGGGGGGGTTCTCTAGTCTGGGATACCCTGGCCTGCCTGCGCTGGCCACCCGGGACCACTCCACCAGGGCACACTGGGAGGAGAGGTCGAAAAAGAAAAACAAACTGTCTGGTAGCCCTACATATATGCTCATCTACCAACGACGGCGACGAAGATGTGAGCAGCACGCAACCTGGCTAAAGATCATGGTCACTTGTAAATAGGTCCATCGCCGACACCTTGTAAATACAACGTTCACCCACCATCAACCATCGTTCATGTCGTCTGTCCTGCCACCGCCTAACAATATATTGTATGGCTGCCCCGAGGATCCCTCCAAGTGGTCTGCAATTAATTCAGAACAGTGGGAGGGTGGGATGCTCAGCACCGACCCCTCGATGCAAGTTTGGGCCGTAACAAGAGCTGTGGAAATTGCTGGAAGGCGTGATCTTATCGCCACACCCATTACCAATACCCCACCATCCCTTGCCCCTTTTTTGACGAAATTTGTTTTATTCTTCCATTCATTAAAGGGGCCCTAAATAGGTTTCTGAAGGTCGCCATTTCAATCGCGCAATCGCTAGAGTACCCCTTCACGACAATGTATACCAAATATTACACCTCTGCGTAAAGCAGGGGCCGCACAAACACGCAACAAAGATGCTTTCTTTCTTCCTTGCTCACCTACCGCTTCCTTGCCACCACACTTGCGCGCTGTGACGTGCGACAGAGCGGTTGTGACGCACCCGTGTGACGCACGAAGCTCTCAACAGTACGGCTGCGCTATTGGTGGGCCCCGTTAATTAAGTGCTGTAGCCAGTCAGCGTTCCCGGCTCTGGGAGAAACGCGGTTGCGCGCAGCGCTCCTGCACCGGCGGCACGGCGTATTCGTCCTGCACGGGTGGCACGGACGAATGTTTATCGTCATCATCCGTTACACGAGCGGAGCTGAGTATGTAGTCGTTTACAAGGTATTAATAACGCTGAAAAACACGGAAAATCTCTGCGGGCACAAACGGCCGCTACACGCGCGACCGCGGCAAGCATCTGCCTGCTCGGTCGGCAAGCAGCCCATGGTGCACTGTGCGGTGTACGCACGATAACGCATACACCGCAGCAGCTAAAACTTGTCACCGCCCGCCAGTGCGGGACTATTGCTGAAAATCAGTTTGCAAATACGCGAAAGGGGGTGATAGTGCAGTGAAAGATTGCGCGGGGCGTCGTCGTCCTCGCGGCCTCGCAAAGCAGTGTCTGGATAACTGCGGCGATGCTAAGCCTTTTCACCGACCTCGGTGGGACGAGTTCACCGCGAAACGCTAACGCTAGCGAGCCGCTATAGTCGTCGGTGGCAATCTTCAATTATTGTCGTTAGCGAGCATGTTGAGTTAGGAAGCCCCCTACCTTGCCTCCAAACACTCGTTTGCGCTCGTTTCCGCCGACGCGAGCACGGCCGGCGCGAGGAGCCGTTCGATGCGGGCCGGCCACCGACCGACCCTGCCACAGAACAGGGAGGATTTTACCCCGCTGAGCGATAGTAGGCGGAGCTTGGCCGTCGGCTGCTACAAGCGTGACGTACCGCCGAGCGGAGCCAATGGCTGCGCGCTTCTCGACGCAACCCTGTTTCTCTAGGTGTCACCGATCAGGTCTTGCGCCTGGTCGGTGGCGTCTCCGTTTCCACAGTGCTTTGGAGGAGCGGTTAAAGAGAATGCGCCAGGCCTTGATGCGGGCCCTTTTTAATGAACGATAGCTCGGCTAATACTGGACGCTTTTAAATCATTTTTGCGACAGGATGTTCTTCGGATAGTACTCCAATGATTGCGCACGTAAAATCTCAACCTTTGGAACCCTGTTTAGGGCCCCTTTAACGCCTGAACTGCCTACTCCCAAAAAAAGCGATGATTTTTGTTTTCCCTTTCGTTTTGGCAGCGTCAACTAGCACAGCATTCTTTACACGAGACATTGTTTGCACCACTTCGAGTCCGTGTCCTTCAATATCGAAGAAATATTGGCGGAGGACATCGACTGCCGAAAGCACTTCGTTAAGCGTTAGACGGCTTTCACTCGCGACATCCTCTGCCTCCTCGGTGCTTTTCATCAGCATTACGACGGTGCTGCTGACGGTGCCCGCGTCCGAGGGGCTTACAGTGACGGCAACGTCTTCGTCGACACTCAGGAAATCTTCGAAGGACACTCCTTTCGGCACAGCATCGGGAAGGTTGGCGAGCTACCGTCTTGGTCCGGACTCACTGACTGGGCGGGTTCCGTCGTGAGTTCCGTGCGTCGGAAACAGTTACGGAAAGTGTCGAGCGTCATGTCGCTCAATACGAGGCGCAATGTCTCAGTCGCGGCCTTTGCTCAGTGGTCGCGGCCAATCAACATCTCAATCGCCGCTCTCAGACCATGCATTTTGGCGGCCATTCTAGGCACGCCGAGTTCGATATATCAGATGTGAAGTTCGTTATAAGGAATAAGTATTTCCGTAACTGATTTATTTTTGTTCGATATATAGCATAATTCGCTCTATCCGAGTTCGTTATAGTCGGGTTTGACTGTAGTACTCACCGCTGTGCGTGATCACGAAGGACGCACGACAGCGGCTGCACGTCTTGCGGCTTGAGTACGCCTTTTTGCCCCCCTGTATCAATAAGACGCGGCCGGGCTTATCAGGGCATACCCGGGGGTAGCCACGGCAATCCAGTTCCTGAGGGCTGAGCACGTAGCGGAGGAGCTGGTCGTACAAGTCATGGGTGCGAGGCGGAAGAGGCGAGGTGTCTGCGAGTTGGCCCGAACTGCGCCGTGTAGCCGAGCAGGTGGCGTCTGTCGAAGGCTTAATTCTGCAAGTCATCCTCGGTGCTGGAAGCACACTGCAGAATGAGACCATTACCCGCAGCCACAGGGTACTTCCTGTTGCGATGAACGTCCACGCCACGAGCAGGGGCCCTCTCTGCTTGCAGGGTGGCGGCCTCGCGTGCGGACGGGTGCTGGCCCTTCATGTGCCGGTCCACCTGCCGGTCTTTCGGCGCCGTTTCTTCTTCCTTGCCTCTCTCCGACGGTTTCTGCTTGGCATCGTCTTCCTTCTTGCGAGGCACGAAGAAGAGTAAGAGGATCAGAGCGCCGAGGCGAGCAGAAAGAATGACCCCTGACACACTGCCAGTTAAGAAAGCGAGTTCCTCAGCCATGCTCCAGTTCCTCTGAGCAACCAGCAACGTTGTTCTTCCTGGGCGGCGCAGAACTGCCAGTTGGTGGTGATGATGATGCTCGTGCGGTTATATGACTTTGCAACACGAGGGTGAAAATTTTATGGCCTAGCCTTCGTGCAAGCACCTAGCGCGTCTACTGGTTCGCTTTATCCTTTAGCTATCCTGTAGCTACATAAATTTGACCAACTGCTTAAAGAACTCGCCGTTCGACTTCGGTTGGTTTGAGGAACAGTCTTTGGTTAGAATTAGCCTGGGTTCGAGCCTAAGCGATCTTGAATCTTTTTAACACAAGTTCCACCCAGGCAAACATGTTTCAAATTGACTGTACACATTTTTTCGCAAATAACGGTAGCTCGATTTTTTTTAGGGTGTTTACCGTAGGGGAACGCTGAGTAGTATGCGAAACAGCCATGGGCTCAACGCAATTTCCCATTTCATAGTTCAGGTAAGTAAAAAGTGTGGTAGTTACCATGGAAATGAAACTGTAAATATAACAGTAGCTACGTACCTCAACCTAACAAAAACTACGAACTGAAAACTAATGGGCACTTGAATCGACCCCATGGCTGCTTTGCATACTACTCAGGGTTCCCCTACGGAAAGATTGTGTAATTTTTTTAGCACCCTTTTTCTCATGGTAGCCGGTTTTGACCTCTGAATAGCCGTAAAATAACGTTATCTCATATTTTTTGTAAGGAAAAACTAACCCACGGCAATGGATCGGTGGTTAAGGCGTTGGGATGCTACGCCGAAGGGCGTGGATTCGATCTAGGCAACGACGGCCGTTTTTCTGATTGAGGAGGAAGCGAAAACGCCCGTGTGTCGTAATTTCGAATCACAAAGGCGCGCCTCACAGCTTAGGTGTAGCTTAACTGCGTAAGGCCATCAATACTTGATCAGTTCAAACCGTAAGCTCAGAAAAATATTTCAATTTGCGATTGCTTTTGTCGGCATCAGTAAATCACGGAAATTAGTTTTAGGACGTTGCAAGGGGAGAGTGGGAAAGTGGGTATTCAGTCGCCATCCGTCTGCACATGCGGTGTCCACGCACATGGCTGTAGAAATTTGGCCTTCGCCTTGTATCCACCCAAAGGCCTTCTCTCGCGTCTCTCGCAGGCTCCACACGGCGCGCTGAGGCTGCCCAGAGCCGCGGCCTGGTTGCGAAACAAACACAGAAGTGGGTCGCAGATGGAGTGTATTTTCGGTCGGCATGGGACAATCGTCGAACTGATCAGCGTAGGAATAAAGAGCCTTGCGTGGTGAAACGGGGATCGTGCACACGCACGCACCGCACGCAAGGGAGAACATGCGCACCGGGGGCGCACTGGCCGCCCTTGATTAGGGCGCTTCGAATGCACCGCACCTCCATGTCTGACATGACCTGTTGACGTATATACTACGTGGGATTACTTTATACCCGCCTAATTGTTCTAGCACCGCGTTTTATAGGGGCTAAGCACCCCTCCCCCGACCCCCCTTTTTTTTTCAACCCATTGATGTTCAAAGGAGGAAAGTTAGGGGGACTTAGATACGAAGCATTGCCAACCTTTTTTAGTCTTTCTCCCTGCTAAAGTGGTGTAGTATATTGGTAATCAGGGGTTGCTTGCGACGAAGGTATACGTTCTTTAGGGCTCAGAGCCCCTCAAGTCCACTATATAATGACTTCTTCTCGGAATATGTTTCCTTATCTTCGGCTTATTTGCTACCGCACCCGGTTACCAGCTTTCGGGACATTACCCGGATGTACCGTGAGGAGAGGTGCAGACTGCCGGAACCGCACCCCAAACTGACTAGGCAACAACAGACGATCCTGCGTCGAGCGCAGGCGGGATCGCTTGCGCATCCCGTACTACAGCCACTGTACCCGTACTGATGAACCGCATGTACCCTGCGGAACACGATACGCTCTGTCCGTTTTGCAAAAGAGAGAAGGGCACCCTGCCGCACATCTTGGAAGAGTGCACAGAACTCAAGAGCCCCCTTCCTTCCCTTCCCCACAACACCCCCAATCTCCAACCCCTTGAGCGATGGGAGACCTTGTTCAGCCCCGCCCTGCCGACTCAGCTCGCACACTGACAGACAGGGGCCAGGAGCTGCTGGGAACATATGGGTCCCGTAACTAGGGAACCACCCCGTCTGGTGCCAGCGTGCACCACCGATTTCTTTTTGGGCTCAGTAAAAGTTGATTCCTCCTCCTCCTCCACAAGCGCTTTTTTGAACGTTTATTGAAATGTAGAAAAAACACAAGGGGGTCTCTTGCTAGTGCATCAGACCCCCTTAGGGGTAGCGATAAGTTAAGGTTCACGATGGGTATGGGTAGGTAATAGCAAGTGAAAAATAGCGGGTTGGGATATGAAATGCAAGAGTCCCACACTGCCTTCGCTAAATTAGGTGGGCAGGAGGGACGCAACGCTTACTTTCGCTGTAATTACGTTCAGCTTGTGTGCTGGGGGGGGGGGGGGGGAAGAGGGCTCACTGCACGGCTCGAAAGCCGAACACCGAGCCAGAAGCGTGGCCGAAGGCGTGCGAGCGATGAAACCCTCCGACCCTTTTCCGCCGTCCACACGGTAAGCGAACGTTTCTGAGACAAGCAGGCGTGACGGCCGATGCCATGACGAATTCCATCTGAAGGGTTTGACTACGACTTTTGTACATGACAGCGATGCCCCGGATGCCCCGTTTTTCTTGGGCGGCCGGAAATGCTAACACAAAGAGTTCGCATTTCCCCTCTTGTTGGCAATGCTAACAGAGAGTAGCGTAGACCAATTTATTAAATGGAATGGAGAGATTAAACCACCTGGGTGACAGAGCTAATTCTGAACCCAAAATTGGTTCATCATGCTAAGTGGAACTATCTGATCACGGTCTGCAGTGGTGCACGCTTTGAGCGAGAAGTTTACAAATTCGCGTGCGTTTGAGCCGAAAAGTGATGCCTCCGTGCAAAGTAACAGCAGAGCAGTCTAACGCCAAGTCTGTAATGGCCCCAACTGTGAAGTTTTAAATACGCTTTGTGCACTCAGTTTGTAAATGCAGTTTTCCTCATCTTGCTTGTGCCACCGTCAGCGTATGTCTCCTGCATGCTTTGTGCGTTCGCTTTTCCGAGTACCGAAGAGCGAGAGATTCCTTTGCTAAACAATCCGAACCGACACCAGCAACAAGGTTTTACAAAGACTTAGCTTCAGTGTAACGTGCCGTTGAACTTGCTGGTTTACTTCACGAGAGAGATAATTCGGCTCTATAACGGTCGGGCAGAAAAGCAGGAACACACAAGATGCACCGGAAGCCACCGGTTCGTCCAACGCATGTCCCATAGAGTTTCATACTAATATGGCATGTCCAACGTACGCCAGCACAGGACGACGGCGGCACGGCGGTGATCATGACGATGGTGCTTGCTCTTGAAAGATGCATGTAGTGATGGACACGTTTTTGCTACGAGCGAATCATACCCCCCATCCTGCTATATAAAAAAGCCGCATACTTGTGGACAATTGACACGAAGCTTGGCCAACACAGCTGTGAGTTTGGTTTATTATAGTTAATTGGGTAATGTGGATGATTTTAACGGCCAATTTCTGGCCATTCCAGTCTATCCGATCGCAGGATCCCCTGGCTACGTATGGGGTGCACGCTCTTCATTCCTTTCACGAGCAATGTCCCACCGTAACCGCTGGCTGGACCACAGGCTGTTTTTATCCAACACTCAATGGCGTTTTTAGGTTCTTATTGGTCTCGTTTCCGGCGCCCAAGGGTAATTTTTGCCAATTGTTTACTTAATTAAACTCCACGTTCCTTTCAGTTCCCGCCTTGCAGTCTCAACCTACAGTAGTGGAGATTTCTTTTGACAATATTTTCCCAAAAAATGTGCTACGTTTCTTCCAACTAACTTGATTAAAAACAATATTTTCCCAAAAAATGTGCTACGTTTCTTCCAACTAACTTGATTAAAAACATTCTCCTGGCTCACCAGTCTGAGTACCCATCGCAAGTGGTTATTGCAACCGACGCCTCGGGGGAAAATGAGAAAGTTGGGTAGGCATCTTCTCTCCGGCATTGAATTGGTCTTTTTCATTGCGTTTACCAGATTATATTCCCATACTTTATGCAGAATTTCTTGCTATTCTTCTTGACGTCCTGAAACTCGATTCGGCGGAATCTTCAGTGATGGTACTCACTGATTCCCTTTGCGTGTGCATATGTGGTCCTTTCCTCGGAAAATGTCAGTCCCATGCTTTTTTAAAACTTTTCATTCCTGCGTTCCCACTCATGTGCGGACAATTAGGCTTGTTTGGCTGCTTAACCACTGTGGATTAGCCCTTAATGAAGCCGCTGATAAATGAGCAAAAATGGCATTGTCGTTACCGACTGTGGAGGTGCTTCCCCCGTTCGCTTGCGCGTTGCTAGCCCGTTATCGCCAATACCTGTTGGGCCAGGACGTATCTGATCACGGGCTGCCCACTTCTCCGGAACTCGAACATCTCAGGTTCCGTTGGGCCGAGCCCCTCCCCCGAAGGCGGCCAACACTTCGGTACTCCCTGCCACAAACTGGGGGCACTCCAGGACCAGATGCGGCAGGGTCTGGACAGCCGCCCGGCAGTGCTGACACGACGGGTCATCGATGAGCGCTAGGCGGTGTTTTCGCTGGCTGTCCACATGCACCCCACGCGTAGGCGCAGGACACCCGAGCGTTGATGTCTGGACATCCGTGTGGCCCGGACGGGTGGTGGGGCCTCTCCAGCGGCCAACCTCGGGTCCGGGTGCTGGGCCCGTACATGTCGCTGTATCAGCAGGCGGGCGTCATCCGCAGCTGCGTGGGCTGCCGTGTGCGAAGGGGGCAGCTCGTGGGCGTCGGCGGCCAGTTCGTCTGCCCTCTCGTTGCCCTCCAGCCCAATGTGGCCTGGCACCCACTGCAGCCGCCTGCGAGTCCCCCGCTGGGCCAGCCATGCCACCTTGTCCCGCACGGCCCGCACCAGGAGGGAGCGCGGGTCGCCCTCCTGGATCCGAAATAGGGCCACTCGAGAATCACACAGCAGGGCGCAGCGCTCGGGGGGTGGCTCCAGCTCCGGTAGAAGGTCCAGGCCAAGGCTTACGCCCACCATTTCGGCCGTGGCGGATGATGCGGTGTAGTGCAGCCGGGCCTGCCTGGTGGCCTCCCCCAGCACTGCCGCCGCCGTGGCCGAACCCTGCTGCTGCCGCACGGAGCCATCCGTGTATACCAGGGTGTGGTCCTCCAGGTCGCCCCACACGACGCCCCGAGCCAGCTGCAGCTTCCCGCAGTGCGACGTCCGCCGCTTGCTACGCAGGCCCGGGATGTGCGTGTGCACTTCGGCCTCCAGGGCAGGGGGGCGTCTGGAGGGAGGGCCTGCTTCCACGGGGGCTACCACCTCCTCGTACAGGGCCAACATGCGCCCCATGCGCGAGTGGCGGTGTGTGCGCAGCCGCTGCAGCATGGGGCTGCCTCCCTCAGCCCGCCGCAGCCGGTCAATGTGGCCCAGGGCGCGCTGGTCCGCCGTCATTTGGAGCGTCCATGCCCCCGCCTCAGCCAGAGTTCTCGCACACTGGGAGTCTCGAGGCAGGCCAAGGCAGGTGCGGACGCCCCTGCGGTGGTCGCCCTCCAGCTGCTGCCAGCTGGGCTTGCACAGGGTGACCAATGGTAGCCCGTACATGAGCAGACCCACAGCCGCAGCATTGTAGAGCCGCCGGGCCGTTCGCTGCGAGCAGCCGCGGTCCCGGGCAGCCATCTTTCGCACGGCCGTGGGGGCCATCTGTGCCCTGGCTCGGAGCTCCCTGGTGGCCTGCCGGAAGTTGACGCAGTGGTCCAGTGTGAGCCCCAGGTAGCGCACACTGGGATTCCAGCTGAGTTCCTCGCCATAGATGTGCAGGCACCTGGCCCTGCGACGGGACTGGGCATCCGGGTGGACCAGCATCGCCTCTGTCTTGCTTGCTGACAGCTGTAAGCCAACATTGACCAGCTTGGCCCGCACCGCATCCAGGGCCGCCTGCAGCTGCAGCACCGCTTCGGCAGCTCCCCTTGGGGCCCAGCACCCACAGGGCCACGTCGTCGGCATACACAGACATGTACACCCTGTGTGCCCCTCCTCTCGGCAGGCAGTCTGGTAGTGCCGCCTTGACCAGGTTGAAGAGGAAGGGGCTGACGACGGAGCCCTGCGGGGTGCCTACGTCCACTGGCCGGGGCGCCGACAGGGCGCTGCCCACCTGCACCCGCGCTGTGCGGCCCGTCAAGAACGCCTCGACGAAACCCCGCAGCTTGCCCGCGATACCTGCCTCCTCCATGGCCAGGGAGATGGCAGGGCGCTGCAGGTTGTCGAAGGCACCCTTGACGTCTAGCAGCACCAGGGCTGCCACCTGCCTGGTGGCCCGGGCATGCTCCAGTGCTGCCACCACGTCGGCAATGGAGTCCGTCGCAGCCCTATGCCTCCGGAAGCCTGTGAGCTGCTCCGGGATGAACTCCTCCTCCGACGTGATGGCCTCCATCCTGCGCAGGGTGTTACGAATCGGCCAGCGCCGCCGTACTTTCCCGCATCACTCCTCGGCTGTGCGGCGAAGCCACTGCGGGCGCCTTTCAGCCGTCAGGCGCCACCATGTTCATTCAAGTTTCGACAAGCCGGGCCAGACGCCTCGCTTTCAACGCGTTTCAAACTTCGACGGTTGCCGCCCGGCGAGGCACGTCTCAACGCGTTTCAAGGACACAGAGGCCCCGTCGATCACAGCAGAGTCCTCCTCTCTCCCCTCTCTCGGACTCAACGTGCGCCAAGGCTACCGACTGTCACGAACTCTGGAAAGAGCGTTGTGTGTGTCTGTGACGTTTGTGGCGTGTTGCCGCTTGTGGGCGTTTTGACCGTTATCGCTTTTGGGTATAAATAGAGCTGCCCAAGCGCTGTAATCTATGTTTGAGCAGCGAATCCATGCTGTCGCTCTGCTCGAGTCCTGTATTGTAACCTCGTCCGTCGGGGCATTGTTTTTTTGGCTTCGGCTCACCTCTCGCTATGAAGTAAACAGTTACGTTAGCCTACGGCTTTTGGACTGCTTCACGGCTGCAACAGCGGCTGGCCGCTCGCATCATACACGCTACCACTCGTATGTCGGAGGCCACGGAGCTCGGATCGGGTGCCCCCACTCGGTCGCAACAAGGGCCACCCGCTCCAGCAGCTTGCAGCCACAGGAGGTGAGGGCAACGGGGCGGTAGGCCGTAACTGCCCCAAAACCACGGCCTGGCTTGGGGAGGGGCCGCAGGATGGCCAGCAGCCAATCGGGAGGCAGCCACCCTGTCTCCCAGATGCGGTTGTAGGCTGCCAGAAGCCTCGCGAACCGCACCTCGTCCAGGTTGCGCAGCATCTGGTAGGTGAGGCCGTCGGCCCCTGGTGCTGACTTCCGCTTGCAGGAGCGCAGCGCCCCACGGAGTTCGGCCTCCGTGATGGGGGCGTCATTGAGGGGATGTCGTCCCTCTGACTCCTCCGGCGCTGCAACCACCTGCCCAGCCGCTACCTGGTGTGGCTGCAGGAAGTGCTCCACGAAGAGCTCTGCCAGCTCCTCGTAGCTGGCGTTCCTCCTGATGGCCAGGGCTGCCAGGGGGTTGCGGTTACCACGGGGCTTGAGGACCGTCTGTAAAATTCCTCAGAGGCGGCGGCAGCGTGGGTCGGCCTCCGAGCTAACGCATAGCTCGGCCCAACGCTGCCTGCTTAGGCGGTTGGAGTGCCGTCGACAGGCCGCGTCCACACGGCGGTATGCCGTCCAGTCAGTCCTGGCTCCGGTGCGCTGCGCCTTCCTCTCAGCCCGGTTCCGCTCCGCTCGCAGCTGCAGCAGCTTTAGGTCTGGCGTGGTGGCATCCTTGGCAATGGAGCAGCTCCGCGTGGCTCGCTTGGCGCAGCGAACCAGGTCTTGGCGCTCGCTTGGCACAGTGAACCAAGAATTTCTGTGGCCACCAGGCAGTGCCAGAGAGCGGGACGGAGTCCATGAGGCCCTGGGGTCCTACCTGGATGCCTCAGGACTCCTCCCGGCTCTCCGCTTTCTCCCCACATAAACGAAACGGTGTGTGTGTGGGTGCTTTGTTTTTTTTTCTTGTTTTTTTTTGTCTTCGTGTTTTAGTATTTACCTTGTATATATTGTACACATATGTGTATATTTGTATATACGTATTTGTATATATACCTGTATATTTGTATATATGTATCCTCTCCTTCTCTCTATCCTCCCTTTCCTGTACAACTGTTTTCCCCATTCCCCACACCCCCCACACCAGCAGGCGTTCCGGTGTCCACCCTTAGGTGAGACAAACTACGCCTGCTGGTGGTATTTCCTTTCCTTGTTTACAATAATTCAGTCATTCATTCATTCCGTTGGAAAAGAAGCCTCAACCAAACTCGCTCGTGTGAAGTTTCGCTGACCTCGTTTCGTTGTGGTGTTCCCCCACTTAATCGGTACCTATATCGGACAGATTTCACAACCTCACCCTTGTGCCACTGCTGCCATGATATTGAATCGGATGGACATTTCTTCGTTTTTTTTCCCCGTCGATTCTCTAATCACCGGATAAGGTTGATGGAGGCTCCCCTGCGACGTCTTGGACTGCCGTTAACTCTGCCAGTGCTTTTGTCTTTTGGGGGCACGAAGCTAGACCACTGCCATGGCGATGTTTGTCACGCCATCCATTCCTTTATTTCAGAGACGGCTCGTCTGCCGTGTTGAAATGATTCCGATCAGGCTTTCTCGTTCCTCTTTCTTTTTTCCCTTTCTCTCTTGAATCTAAATACTAAATTCTTTCTTCGGCTGTACTGTTTTGCATTAACTGGTTCTTTTTAATGAAAAAAAATCTTCTTGGCCAATCCCCCTGAGTTGGTATGCGCCAGATTATGGGCCACCCCCACCACCACCGACATTGCCCCTCGCCTTCATTCTTGTTCTTCGTAAGCTCGAGGATCTCCTACTCTTTTAGAATTTTACCCACCCTCTTTTTATCTCCTGCACAAAAACGTTCCTGTTTTACTGAGCCCGTAAACAAATGGGTGAATGGACGTTAGTTGCATTTGTTCTCTTTGTTGCCATTATAGTCGTACCAAACTGGGGAGCAGCATTTTAAAACGATGGCATTCTGTCACCGCGTAAACATGACTGTCCGAAGGTCGTCACCCATGAGTAAAAAACCTGCTCAGCTCGAGAAGAAGATTGGCTCCCCACACGGCAGCCGCTGACGGTTTCATTTGTATTTGTGTTCATGCAATGTTAGTTTTTCACTCATTCCGTATCTGCTTTATTGATAGCAAGGAGAGATGTCGTCCTGCAATGTAACGGATGAACCAAGTATGTAAACGTGGGAAAGCGTAACCACGAGTGTTTTGTACTTCCTTTTGATACGAGAGAAAAATAAAAATTCCTTTGCATAGCGGTCAGGAATAATTAACTAAATGTCCAAGGTTTTAAAAACAGTGACAAACAAAGAGAGGTGATTCACTTTGCCAGAGAAAATTTTGTAGATCTAGTCTTCCTCCAAGAAGTGAACTTTTTTTCTATTGAAGACGTCAGAACGTTTCAGCAGAACTTTAATATTCCGTCTTATTTTTCTTTGGCGTCTAACCACTGCTGTGGGGTGGGCGTCCTAATCTTCAACCACACCATCCGTTGCTCCAGTTTTAGTTCGACAGATAGTGAGGGAAGATTGCTAGTCTTGAAATTTTCTCTTTCTGGTGCCCGCTTTAAGATCATTAACGTGTATGCTCCTGCACGCGTGACAGCTACAAACAACTTCTTTCGTTGCCTAGGGGTTTATCTTTTGGAGCGCGTGCCCGCAGTTCTTTGCGGAGATTTCAACTGCGTCCTGGATAGTATGCGTGATGTACGAGGGCCGGGTCAGGGACGACCGACGTGGAACGCACGCGAACTCGGGTTCCTAGTGCAAGTCTTTCACCTGGAGGATGTATGGCTGCTCCATTGCGGAAATTATTTCTCTCCCACGTGGAAGCGCGGTTCCTCAATGTCCCGACTACTCCAGACCTAATCCCGGCTGTGTCAAACATTGAAGTAAATCAATTCCCTAGTATGGCCGGTTACATTTCCGACCATTACCCAGTGCTCCTGTGCCTATTTACAGGTCACCGTAGACTGGATGGCGCCCGGCACTGGAAGCTTGATACTAGAATACTGCAAGATGACGTAGCTTTATTGTCCTTAAAAGCAGATATTTCTTCTTCCCTACCGGTCGAAGTTAGCATACAACAGTGGGACAGTTTAAAATCCATATGGAGGCAACAAGCTCAGACAGTTGGCCAACAAAAAAAGGTTCGTGACACAGCTGAGCTTAACAATACGCTCAAGCGTATCCGGATAGTTAGATATGATAAAGAACTAACGCCGTTAATGAGCGAATATCTTGGCATCCTTAGGGAGCGGTACAAACGCCAACTGAATGAAACAATGCAACCACCCGCTTCCTACAATATTCATGGTCCTTGCAACGGTAGTTTAGAAATTCAAAGATTTTTGGCGACGCGTGAAGCTCCAAACATTATAGAGTGTGTGCGCTGCCCGGATAACACCGTCTCCACAGACCCATCAGCTATAAAATCAGGGTTTCTTTCTTTCTTTTCTGATGTCTTTGCGGGAGATTCGCTCGAGGTAGATGAAAGACACATGGTAGCACAACTATGTTCTGCTTCAAATTCCCTACCTCAGGTTCCACAAAGCATACACTCCCAAATACTGAAGGACGTAACCTGTTCCGAGCTATACGACATTTTAAGAGAAATGAAAACCGGATCGGCGCCTGGTCCGGACGGTTTGCCAACGGAATTCTACAAGCGTTTCTGGGCAGAATTAGGCTCTTCCTTAGTGCAACTTATAAATTCAATCCTAGCAGATAAGCGGCTTCCAAACTCGTTTAAGAGAGGCCGTCTAATCTTACTTTTGAAAGAAGGAAAATACCCCTCTCTCCCGAGTTCTTACAGGCCAATAACCGTTTTGAATTCGGACTACAAGATTTTAACTTTCCTTTTGGTATCCAGAATTAAAGCCCTTTGGCCGGACCTCCTCTCACTCCAACAGGTTGGCTCGGTCCCATACAGAAATATTTTTTCGGCACTTAGCCTAACCCGAGACATACTAGCCTATACGCACCAAACTGGTATTGCAGGCCTGTGTGTCTCTTTAGACCAAAAACAGGCATTTGATCGGGTCAATCATTCATACTTGCTTGCCATATTTCAGGCATATGGGTTTCCCTCTGAATTTGTTCAGCTTCTCCGAGAATTGTATGATAACTTATCCGGTGACCTGGTCATTAATGGTGTGGTGCAGGGTGAAATTGCAATTCATAGAGGTGTCAGACAAGGATGCCCCTTGTCGCCGCTTGTGTTTGTCTTGTGTCTAGACCCCTTCATCAGAAAACTCGTTGATAACCCCAAAATTAGGGGTCTCCCCTTGCCCGGACAAGGCTCGGTTAAAGTGTCTGCGTACGCAGATGACGTCACTATTTTTATCCGGGACACTGATAGCCTCACGGCTGTTTTAGGGGACTTCAAGTCTTATGCTCGACTTTCAGGTGCCGAGTTAAATGCCACAAAAAGTGCTATTCTCCCTCTGGGAAACGCTACACTCGCCCCCATTCATAACTTAAAAATAGTTCGAGACCTGATGATTCTCGGCGTCAAATTTACCGAAGAAGGTGTTTCTCCAGACATGTGGCCCGAGTTAGTTGAGGATATTCAAAAGAATGTTGCCCGGGCTAGGTCTTTCAACTTCTCTTTTTCGGAGAAATCGTATCTGATTAAATGCGTTTTTCTTGCTAAATTCTTTTTTGTCTCCAGGATTATGCTGCCTCCCAATCCTGTTACGCACAAAGTGTCCCGCGACATTTTTTCTTTCTTTTGGGATGGAAGCACGGAGCGTTTAGCGAGAGATGCCGTGCGCCTCCCACGTCGCTCTGGGGGTTATGGTCTCCCTTGCATCGACCTCATGAGCCAGTTGTTGGCCCTTAGAGTCGTCTCTTCACTTCTCAGTGACGTAGAAGCTCAGGGCAGACCTTTGATCCTGTACTTTCTCGGTCCCTCTAGACGGGTTCTTTGTCCAACTATGGCCAGAAACCTGTACCCCAGTGCAGCTTTCCCGTCAAGACTGTTCAAGGCCGTCATTACTTTAGCTAAGGAAATTCGTGCACTGGATGCTGATCTCGATTTTGTGACTGAACAACCTGCCAGGCTGTGTGAAAAAATAGTTACTGCGAGGTCGGGCAGACGTGTGGATCCACCAGATTTCCCCTGGTTACGGCTGACTTCAGGTAGGCTACCAGAGGACGCCAAAAACATCCAGTGGCAAAAAGCGTGGCGAATTCTTCCCACAAAAGATAGATTATTTCGCTGGGGAGTAACACAGAACTCTTCCTGTCCCAACTGCGGTCAACCAGAATCCACGGCTCACACGTTCTCAAGCTGCACTGTTGCGCGTTGCTTTTGGCGCATCATACACCGTGCCGCTCCAAGTTTGGGGCTTGCACGGTATCAACTGAGAGAACAGTGCCCTGGCACTCCCCTTGGCAAACTATTCGTAGTGATTGGCGATTATATACTATGGCGTAATCGCTGCAGGGCTGTAGCACAGAATCGCAGGCTACGTATGCAGTGGCCCTTGCTTTCCTTCTTCAGACAACACCTCGTGACCTTTTTGGAAGCGAGTTGGCCCTTTTGGGTGAGGAAGAGTTTTTGCGACATTGGTCTACCCGGTTTATTGAGGTTTCAAACAAAAGGGTTATTATTCATGCCAGTTTTCCAGACTTGTGTCCTTAGGGATTTTCGTTGTAACAATTGATCTTGGTGTTAGAATTGAGTGTTAGTGCGCTACAGTACCCGTTGTGACATAAAACCAACCCTGTTTTGTATATTGCTGCATTCTTGAAGCGAATGTTTTTGTATCATGGTTTTCCTCGCATGTTAATCTTTTGGTTGTAAGCAACTCTAAATTGTTTGTATGTTAATCTTTTGTCTACAATCAACTTGAAACTGTTTATGTGTTTCTGTAAGTGTCTGTAACTGGCAGCTTTCGCGCTCTATTAGTTTTGTAGCGACAGGCGCTGCACTTGTTTAATTGTTTCTGGTTGTTACGTTGTATCATTGATACCAGGATTTTTTGATAATAAATTTATCCTTTCAGGAATAACATCCTGAGCATCACTATTGTGCCGTACTGACTTTCAACGAGTTTCTGAACTCTTTCTTTGAACACATGTGAACTTTTTGCGCATTGATTTCAGATAAGCTTAATTGTTTCACCACCATAGACAATTGTTGTGCAAAGTGTAGGCTGCCTGGAGTACTTGGAAACTGATTAGATTTTAAATGCGAATGCATTTATTAGTCGGGGGTTGTCTTGCGTCCATCGAGCGGCGTGCGCCTGCATTCCTCCAGCGCGAGCGCACGTGAGCGCGCGCCTCGTAGTTCTGCCTTCGTCGTCGTCGTCGTCGTCGTAAATACGAATGCATTTCTTAGTCGGGGGTTGTCGTGCTCCGTCGGCGTGCGCCCGCAGGTGTTATCTCAATTGCGCTTGCGATCGGCTGCAGCAAGCACAACACGGTCACTATCTTGAGCGACTCGATGAGTGCCGTGGCTAACTTCGGTAAGGGTTATGTCGGACAGACGGCGCGAGCCCTACTACATGGAGGAAGTAGGTCATCAGCCACCGCTGTCGCTGGCCCGAAAATCTACATCAGATGGTTTCCAGCACACATGGGCGCCACAGTAGGCGGCAGGCCTAACCGGAACGAAGAGGCAGACTCGACTGCACGCGAGCTCACGCACCGTGCAGCCGGCACTCCGCCGTCTCGACAACTTCCGGCGACAGATCCCTGCCCAATCACTAATTATAGTGACTTGCTCGTATGGTACAGAGAGCAGCGTCGAAGCATGGCTCGGCCGCATCACCGTCTCTCCAGAGAAGAAGAAGTCCATCTTCGTAGGCTTCAGACAGGCACAGTGCTTACTCCCGCGCTGGCGAGACATGTGCGGCCCGGACATTACGCGTCGGCAACGTGCAGTGTGTGTTGTGCAGTGCTGGCAGATCTGCCACATGTGTTGTGGGGGTGTAATGAACACGAACGTCGAGGGTACCCACAGACTCTACCCGAGAGGATAAACTCTGGGTTGGTGTCCACGAACCTTCTCGAACAACGAACGGTGGTCCAGCTGCTGGTGACAGCCCTGAGCAGACAGCGGCGGGCCGAGACGGGCGCCGAACGTCCTAGTGATGGCCGGGTCGTCCCTCGTGCCCCGCCCGGTCACGCTCCGGGGGCTAGATAGTGCTCCAGCTCTTGCCTTCACGACCAGGGCGGAACCCTGTGCGGTGATCCCCCTGGAGCAGGGCTACTGTAAATAAAGTCCTTTTCTCTCTCTCTCTCCGCGCTCAATGCCGAACGCATGCGCTTGAAGCGAGCTGTACTAGTTTGCTCGAAGCGGCAAGGACGGCTAGTACTGCGGTGTTAGTCTCGTGTCTAACGTGTATGGGAACTTGATATCGCACGCCGTTGCCACGTCTCCCGTTCGAGACACGTCTCCGTACAAGGACTTGTACACCCTTGCCTACACCGGAGACGGAGACTTTGTGGTGACCGTGTACCTCGCGCCCAACCTCGCTCGAGACGCCGTTGCCGCGCAGCTGGACGCGGCTATGGAAAGTGACCCCATAGTCTTGGTTGGCGACTTAAACGTTGACGTGCGCAAGAAGAGTGGCGAGTGGCTGGTCGAGTACATGCAGACCAGGCACTCTATGCATGGTATCTCTGCCGGCTTCGGCACGTGACCCACTACCATTCACTGGAGTTGCACTGATCTGGTCTTTACGCGAAACTGTGACGCGCGTACGCTTCTCAAAGACCCTTTGACCGTGCACTTTAGCGATCACAAGGCAGTGATTGTGGCCGTCAGGTACAACGATAACACAAACAGGTGCTGATGAATAAATGATTACGTTCACACTCTCGTCATTAATTACGCCATTACTCGCAACACACTCACCGGTGCACACAATGCATTCGCATTTCTGCACGATTCCCTTCGGGGAGGTGCGGGGCATTAAGGGGTATCGTAATCGCCGGCCAGTTTTTTTTGTTTCTGTTTTTTCGGGCAGCGCTGTTACCACTAGTCGCTGCGAGCTGATATGTGGTTTTATAATAAATTATCTTCTCACCAGAAGCCATTCACGTGCCACAGACGGCCACCCGCCGTCATCAGCCACACCTTACAATAGAAGCCAAAGTAAGATGAACCCTATCCACGGTGTTTTTTTTTTTTTTTCTTAGTGCGATGACACTATTAGCCTACCTCGACCGGCTTCTGGAGAAATTCGAGGAGACTACCAAGCATTTTTCGTGTAGCTGCAGTGATGTCTCAGCTGCCGCCTTCTGAGTCCCCACCACCACCAACTTCTTCTCAGCCTAACTCTCAACTTTCAAGATATGCTCTTCACAAGCTTCCAAGGCTCGACGCTGATGTTTTGTCGTCTCAGCCGCCTTCACTGCAGCCATCAGCAACAGTGTATGTTGGTGGTTAAGTCGCCAGAGTTATACACGAGCAGATGAATTGCGAGAGTTGTGACGTCGTTTCTGCAAAGACTTGAACGAACCAACCCCTGTTCACAGTCACCCGCAACCAGGACCGGGGTGGACTCATTTACCCCTCAGACCAGTTGCTATTCGCGTTCGACACTTTGCGAGTTCTTGCTGAGCAGGCACTCAAGGGGAATCCAACACTGCCGAGACCCCTTAGCACGCTGGTGAACAACGCAATTCTTATTCTTTGTAGCTCGAAGCTACTCGAGTGCACGCGCAGCAGTAAGGTGCACCGACTCAAGTTAATGAAGGTGATCGCGGTGCGTTTTTTTTTAGCCTCTCCTCGCGAACTATGCGTTTGGTGTCACAGACAGGCATGATGCTTTCCAGTTCATCACCAAAAAACCATTGTCAAGAAAGTACCTCAACCTGTGAGGAATCACCGAAAGACAGTCCGCATGTACCTAGCAACGAATATTCTCAAGTACCTCGAAAAAGCCCTGCACGGGCCTGATTTTAAGGCCCGGGCCCGGCCGGGCCTGCTTTGTGAAGCCCGAGCCCGACCCGGGCTCGTAACACCTAGCCCGGGCCCGGCCTGGGCCCAGGCGTTCATAAGCGAGCATGGCCCCGGCCCGGCCCAGGCCAGAGCCATCTAGTAGGTGGCTCTGTCCAGGCCCGTCTCCTCAAGCGCTGGCTCTGCCCAGGCCCGATAATTTATTTTTAAGCCTAACGAGTGCCCGCGTGCGCGTGACCAGGCCCGGGCTTAGACGCTGAAGGAAATTTATTATATTCGGTTGAGTGTCTTCGTAGCGGGCAGTCAGACGGAGCATGAGCTTCTAGTCTGTGCAGCATGCACGTCAAGGATTGAAAGGCAAGCAAATTATGGTTAAGTAGTGCACGTACTTTAGCTTTCACCGTCTTCGGTTCACGTCACATCTGCCTAATGCAGTAAAGCCCGCTTATATCGAACACGGATATATCGAAATATTGCCTATGTCGAATCCTTGTATAATTGTGGTAAAATTTACATGTATTTAAAACTTTTTATATCGAACTCGATTTTGCTCACAATGGATATATCGAATTCTCCCGCGCGGGATTTTTCGCTCTCCTTAGGCAGCGGCAGGCTTTCTCGCAATTAATCGGCGCGCAGCGGTGTCGCGGGTGTCGCTTGCGACTCCCGTACGAGCTCGGGCGCGTCCAAACCATCCCCTGTTCTGTGCCGTGGTCCAAACCAACGTTTTTAGATTAGGTCAGTTTGCAAACTGCGCCTCGAGAGGCGGCACCATTTTGTCGCCAGTCCGAGAGGTGGCGCTGGCGTAGCGTTGAGATCTAGTTTGGGGAGCGAGGCTCGCCCCGGCCATGTGTTTACGCTGTGCTGTTGGCGCTCGCCTGTTCGTCACGTCTGTATTAACGTATTAGCTCTGTGCTGTTATCGTGCATACATAGTTTAGTGGATCTCTGAAGTGTCGGTGCGGTTTGTTGACGTGCTGCGCGCCGGGCTGCCGTTCGGTGTATGCTTCGGAAGCAGCCAAGTCCGTGCAGCGGCATTTCTTCAAAGCGCCGAAGGGTCCTGACGGATTGAAGGCGTGGGAAAGCGCGATTCCGCGGAAAAACTTCGAGGTTACGCCGTAAACATACGTTTGTGACATTCATTGTGAGCCTTCAGACATCGTCAACTGTTACGAACACGCAGTGAGTGGTCAAACTGTAAGGATACCGTAAGGCAGGTGGACTCTGAGGGACCCCGCGGCGCCCCGTATTTTCCCTGACATACCTGAGCATCTGTCGCCACCAAAGACGTCAAAGTCATGCCGAAAACCACCCAAATGGATGACAGTGGTTCCCACCTATGTTGGGTCCTGCCGAAATGATGGGTCTTTGCACGAGGAAACTGGCGTAAGTGGCGCGAGTGGTGTAGAAAACGCCGATGTCAGCACGTACATTGGGAACTGAGCTGTGGTTCGCGGTTATGCAGGAATTCAGCGAATGTCCGACATTTCAATCGTAGAATGTGAAGGCTTCGCCTACCCAGGTTATCCTCTATACAAGCTCGGAGATTCTGGGTGCAATTGTGGTCATTGAGAAGGGTGCAGTAGTCGGGCAAAACTTGTCGGTTGAAGTTAATTCAAGAGGTTTGCTTGTTACGCCGTGTAGCTACAGCGATAAAAATGGGAATATTCACCCTCAGCTGTCAAGGCAGAAGAATGTAACAACATTTATTCGCTACATTGTTGCTAAAGATCAGCCCTTGGAACAAATGTTACCTGTTTCCAGACGTTTCATCCGCAACAACTGCCGTGAAAGGGCATGCAGTGTGTGCGGCACAACATATTCACGGTGCTGTCAGATCAGATCCCAACCCGACGCGGTGGCTAAGGCGCCGTGCTGCTGGGCGGAAGGACTCGGGTTCGATTCCCGGCCACGGCGGCCGCTATTCTGATAGAGGCGTAAAGCGAAAACACCCGTGTGTTCGAGATTTCAGCGCACGAGGACGCGGGTTCGATTCCCGGCCGCGGCGGCCGCTTTTCTGATGGAGGCGAAAAGCAAAAACGCCCGTGTGTACGAGATTTCGGCGCACGTTAAAGATCCCCAGGTGGTCAAAATTAATCCGGAGCCCTCCACTACGGCGCGCCTCATCACCTGCGTTGCGTCGGCGCGTAAACCCCTACAATCAATCAATCAAATCAAATCAATCGAGATTTCAGCGCATGTTAAAGATCCCCTGCGTGGTCAAAATTAATCCGGAGCCCTCCACTACGGCACGTCTCATCGCCTGTGAAGCGTCGGCGCGTTAAACCTCTTACAAATCAATCTGACTAGTCAAAACTGAGAAGTGTTGCCTATCTGCAGATTGCAAAAAGAAACGAGCAGGAAAAATCAACGCAGAAGACAGCATAAGCGATGGCTCAGCGGAAAAACTACCAGGCGAAACGCTTTAAAAAATCGGCTTATCAGGACTACAAGAAGATAAATGAAAGTTTCTGTGACCCTAACAGATAGTCCATCAGATTTACGAACCAACAAAAAATAGCAGTACGACAAGCATTCTCATCCGAGAAAAAACGTTTATTTCTTTTAAGAAACCACATTTATACTGGTCAAAGAAATAAAAAAAACACTGGTTTATTAATTGGTTCAATATTCTTTGTTAACAGCGAAGCTGTTTAACAAATCGTAATTTTTCGTGTCCGCAGTTAAAATACCAAGAATTTGCTGAACGTGAGCACGTGCACGTGAGCGCGCACGTCAGCACTTGGTTTCCAATCGGCTCAATTGATCAGTTTTGTTGGGGTTGTAAATATGTTCTTGTGAAAACGTACCTACTGCATTTTCTTACACAGCATAAATAAAAATGTCGAGGCGTTTTTTCTTGATTCCAAGTAGGTGGCTGACTATTGTAGGCTTTCCCGCAGTTTCAGAAGTGTAAGACGTGTTCGGCTATGCTTTAAACATTATTGAGCTATAAGGGATCCCGTACTGGGGAAAAACTAAATGGAAAAATAAATAAATAGAACGGGAAGCAGCCGAAGACAAGCGGACTGTGCAGTGTTCGCCTTGCCTTTTTTTTTTCTTCTTAAGTACAGCTTGTTTCTCGTTATAATGTCGATAAAAATGTAAAGCTCTTGTCACTAAAGCGTAAGAGTAGAGCGAAGTTGGATTTCGCATGTCAAAGAAGAACATTAAAGGCGTGCGGTGGTCGTTCACCGGCGCCTTTCCAAGCAAGGAGTAGCAGACGACGCGCCGAGACCGATCTCAACGCTACCGCAGCGCCACCGCCTGGTCGGCGACAGCACCGGCCCGCGCCGCGCTGCTTGGAAGGCCGCGCTCTTTGCCAACTGACCTAATCTAAAAACGTTGGTCCAAACCAACCGTGGCAGTAGAGTGTACTAGAAGTTATAGAGTGGCCCGACCGGCCGCCCGGAGAGGTGCTCGTTTCGCGCAGAAAATAGCGGCGGCGCTGCAGTCAACAACAACTGAAAGCGGCGGCTGACCGCGCGTACTGCCGCGCGCCCAGTCGGGCCAGGAAACGCTGCTTCTTTACGCGCGGAGCGCTCGAAATTTGTTCTGCGGGGCGTACAATTGCTTCAATATACTGTAGGTACAGTGGACTGTGGGTAACGAAAGGAATAATAAACGCTACAGCTCATTTTGCGTTAGTTTTGCCTTTCCCCTCGATAACAACGAAAAAATTAAGGATTTTTCTTAATTGAGTGCAACATTCTTAGCAGATTGTAAATAAAGTATTTGCATCGACATTTTGGCTATTCCAACTTTTCATCAAAATTTATTTTGCGTGAAATTGCCTGATATGAACCAGTTCATGATTGCTTGAGTGTGTCCTTATTGTGCTGCTTGATGGACATAATTGGTCGACACAAATGACATGAAAAAATATGAGGACTGGGATTATGGTTTTTCAGAATAATTTCTTATTCATTGCCTCGCACTTTACGCACCGACTGCAGTTATGTGGGTTAATATCATAGGTTGTGTTTTTTTATTGCGGGAGTTATTTAAGCAGTAGCCCGCATGTGATAATTAGGGGTCACCGTGGTGCCAATGCTGTCACCTGTCCGAACAGAAAATTACACGCGCAAGGGAGATAACTGTTTAAATAAAAAGGGGATAGATAGCCCAGCGGTTAGCTCAGTTGTCCCAATTACCGTCTTTCACAGAACTATGCCCACAACATTCTATTAATCGCACCACCTTTCACCTGATTCGGTCAAGAATTTCGGCGTTCAATAAAATTAACACAAATTTAATTCGCAAGTATGCTGAGAGTATAATTAAACGCACATAAAACGAAAGCGAAGCATAGATCAGGAAATATATTACCGCGACAAAAATGAAATATAACACGGGAAATCATACACAAAGTCAAGAAAGCTATCATGGAGGTTCAAATAAACGGAACTAGAACAAAATACACATTGTGCTTTCATTTTCAATAGCCCAGCATATAAAATGTTACGCGGGAAATCATGCACGAAGTCTACACAGGTAACGGTTTGGGAATGACGCTAACAGGGAGATTTAAATTGACGTTTTTGGCCAACGCATGTTCATACCTCACCTGCGATCATTAGCGAAGGATAAGTTTAAGGTGTTGCTCCCGCCTTCGCATGTAATCACGAAACTTGTTTCAACCTTTTACATAGAAATGAATTCGTGTCACAATGTATACAGAACCAACCAAATGTGCTGTCAAGGTCTCACTGTGCTGGTCGCAACCTTAAGGTGTTTGTTGTGAATAAGGGCTGCAGCACATCCGTAACGCTGTCATGGTGGAGCTCCTTGTCCCTGAAGCAACCGGTAAAAACGTCCTAGAGATCGCTAATTAACTTTAAAAAATGCACGGAAGGATTCAGAATTCCCCCAAAATTACAAGAGGTAGTAAACACAGCGGCATCTTCTCCTGGCATGCATGCTGCAGGAAGCAGTAGGTGGTCCTGCAGACTTGGCACTTCGTTTTCAGTACACATGCTTACTGACCAAGTGCCTGCGACATAGTAGGTTAATAAAATAAGATAGCCCACTAACGACAGAACAAGCACCAACGTTAGGGGTATCTCAGAAGAAGGCTCTTAATATTTTCGTTCCAAATAGGAACGTAAAAAAACAGTAAACTTTTTTCAGCCTATAGAATGTGCGCCCCAGCGCTTTTGCTTCACGCGCAGAGTCAAGAATGGGAAGGGAAAACATTCCTGGTGCCTGTACGTCAAATTAATCCCTCATTAACTCGAACTCATGCTATCTCAGAATATCTTCGCGAAACTTTTTCTTACCGTGTGTTTACCTCCCATAGGCCATACGCATTTGCCCGCTTTATCCGAAACGTTTTTTTTTTTTTTCGGAGGACCACGGATATCTTGAAATACTGGCAGAGAGGACACAAGGCAAAGTCCGCTACAAGCAGCTGATAAGGTCCCCATTCGAATGCTTACTCCCATTACGCACCGAACACCGTGAAGTGCAAGTTTAATTACGCGGACTACGTGTCCCCGTTACCGGAATGCTGTCTGGCGCGTACATCATTGAGATAGCTGTGGACGACGCAGCTGATCATGCGGAGGAGCACCCAGAAGTTTCTACGACGGCAGATACAACATACAACAACGGCCGATACAACATAGATGCTGCTGATTGATTGATTGATTGTAGGGTTTAACGCGCCGACGCAACGCAGGCGATGAGGCGCGCCGTAGTGGAGGGCTCCGGATTAATTTTGACCACCTGGGGATCTTTAACGTGCGCCGAAATCTCGTACACACGGGCGTTTTTGCTTTTCGCCTCCATCAGAAAAGCGGCCGCCGCGGTCGGGAATCGAACCCGCGACCTCGTGCTCAGCAGCGCAACGCCTTAGCCACTGAGCCACCGCGGTGGGTCCAATAGATGCTGCGTCTGCTTCGTAGCAAGGTATAATGTAGCGGTGGCGACCACCAATTCATGCGATATGCATGCGATGCATTGAGAAGCTCGAGTAGGCTTTTCTGGTACGCAGATGCGAACGCGACACAGCCGAGGACAACACAGTTCTTTCTTCTGCAGTAATAAAAGTTTTTTTCCTGCAAATTATTTTGCCTTTATAACGAAATCTCCCCTATGCAATAGTGCTTTTGTTAGAAGCACTAGCTGCTATTTCAGGGACCTAGCCAAAAGTTTCCTGCATTTGACTTAACTCAAGACTCCGCGGTTATCTCGAAATTTTCAGCTAATTTTACGACTTTGAGTTAACGAGAGATTACTGTAGATCAACAACGTTTTCAGAATACGCATTAAAACATGAGAAAGTATTTGGGGGGGGGGGGGGGGGGGGTTAGATAAATGTTGGGTCGTACTAGTTTAAAGTTTGATCAAGCGGAGTCATAACGATCTGCGTCTACTTTCTAAATCACCAAAGTAGATTTAGCTGACCAAAGGTGCGGGTTTGATTCCCGGCCACGGCAGCCGCTCTTGTGATGGAGGATAAAAGCGAAAAACGCTCGTGTCTTCGAGATTTCGGCGCATGCTAAAGATCCCCAAATCAAAATTAATCCGGAGCCCTCCACTACCACTTGCCTCATCGCCTGTGTAGCACCGGCGCGTTAAACCTCATAATCCAAACTAAATCAGCTGAGCAAGCGCAAAACACCGCAGCGAGCAAAGCAAATCTTGCCGCGCGCAGGTGCCGGGAAGCGTCGGCTGTTCAGTTGTCGGCGACAGCAGCGCCGCCGCTATACCGGTTTTATTTTCTGCGCGAAAGTCGACCCGGCGGAGCAATGGGAGAGGCCGCCGCTAGGGTGGCTTACCGCCGCTCGGGCCACTCTAATAGCGTCCTCGATAAACACGCACCGGTGTTGCCCCCAAAACCGGCGCGGTGCACAGTGCCCCACGACGGTGCGTACCGGCACGGAGCGTTGATCGAGGACAAACGGGGCGGTTCTACCCAGGCGCCATCTTTTAATCTAAGAAATCAACTCATAAAAACGTTCACAAGTAGCAATACAGCACAGCGCTATTAGAAAGTGGTATTTATTGAAGGCCAATGATTATACAGGGTGTTGCGACGATAACTGGAACACTTTAAAAATTTTTCCTGAGCGATCTGCCGCTCTGTTCGCGCTCAAACTTCACACAAAGGTCGCATTTTGTGGTCTATTTTGTTTGACACCGGGAACAACAACGGTACTTACCTGTTTATTCTGAAAATAAATAAAAACGATTTTCGCCTATGGGAAAATGGCCGCTGATTTGGACGTGCGAGCCAGCGCAAGTTGATGTTGGAACGACGGAACCACCTGCAGAGTGAAACGCATGTTTGGGATTCACGTACGGAGCCAAATGGTGCAGCAGACGATCAGAAAATGCACCTAGAAATGAGCTAACAGACGATCAGAAAACCCGGTTTTCGGGCTCGCACGTCCAAATCGCCGCCATTTTCCCATAGGCGAAAATCGTTTTTATTTATTTTCAGAATAAACAGGTAAGTACCGTTGTCGTTCCCGGTGTCAAACAAAATAGACCACAAAATGCGACCTTTGTGTGAAGTTTGAGCGTGAACAGAGCGGCGGATCGCTCAGGAAAAATTTTTAAAGTGTTCCAGTTATCGTCGCAACACACTGTATGTACGCACAACTTAAATCCGTCACACATGCGGAACAACGTACCGCCACCGCTTCCACTAAACAGCTACATACAAGCTGCTTCTCATCTTCGTTTGAGCCATAATGCGAGTGCCTGTTTTGTTCCGCCCTTCCGTTACAGCAAAACAAGTAGGTCTTCATCGCCTAGGCACTCCGGTGACAGTTCATGATAATTCGATCGAACGAAACGAATGTCAATTCCCAACTGTCTGGCAATGCATGCAGCCGTCTTTGAAGTACACGAACTTCGCGTCCGCATTTACAATCTCTAGCCGTTGTTACCGCCCGTTAGGAGCATGTCGCATCGCTGCCCGAAGCACGCCATCCTTGTCAGCAACAATATGCAGCCCCTTCCGCCTTGACACGAGTGCGGCGATGCGCCGTCGCTGCAGCAGACGGCGGAGGAAGCCCCTTCGCCGGCATCGTCCGCGATGCATCTCGGGATTGCACCCCGGCGCACCATCGACTCTCTCGGTGCGCGGCGGTGCAACCAAAAATTGCACCGCGACGGTGCGCCCCGGTTTATCGAGGACGGACGGTGCACACCGGTGTGGTTTATCGAGGATGAAAAGGCGCACCGGTGTGCCCCGGTGTGCACCGGTGCGGTTAATCGAGGATGCTATAAGCTCAAGGTTGTCCGAATTAATTGCTTCCCGGGTACGGCACTGCTTGTAATCGTATCTTTCGTATGTTATACCCAAAAATATAAAATATTGATGCATTACATGAAACACCATTGAAATTACATCCCAGCATTTTTCCTCCATGCATCCCAGCGATTATCAGACCTAAACACGTTTTAAAACAATGCATAGAACTAACATCAAGAGGCACATGGAAATAAACTCACAACATTCTTTTACATGCTCTTTTGTACACATCACGTCGGAAATATTAACAGCCGGGCTCATGAATTACAGCCCGAGCCCGGCCCAGGCCCATGGCTTCGAGCCCGAGCCCGGCCCAGGCCCGCGGCATTAGTCCGGGCCCGGCCCGGGCCCGCCAATAAACCACTGCAGGCCGGGCCGGGCCTGGCCCGGACTTTCGGGCCAGCCGGGGCCTGTGCAGTACTCTACCTCTAACTTTGAGATCAGGGTGCTAAAGAGAGCAGGAAAATGTTTTAAGTGCGAATGCACTTTATAAGCGACCCCAAACCATCCACCGCCGGCGGCGGCGGCGGCGGCGTCCGCAGTGCTCCTCTATATTTAAAAAAGAAACAGCATCCGGCGCCAGGTTTCGATCCGAGGACTCTGCGGCCGCAGCGCGACGCTCTGCAGACTAAGCCACGGACGCCACGCTGATATCAGTGTGAGTAACGCGCCTTATATCTTTAACGCATTCAAACTACGTCGTCAGCGGCGTGCGTTGGCGTGATACTACAAACCCGATGGAAGAGATGGAAGAGAAGGCGGCGAGGCGGTGGGCTGCGGGGGCCGAGCGCAAGCGCCGCAAGCGGGCCGACAACCGTGCATTCGCACTTTCACATTCTCCCCCTCGGGGAAATGCGGGGGAATTTTTGTTTCTCTTTTGTTTTTCCCGAGCCTGGTGCGTGCTTTGCCGCAACTCTTTCTGCTGATTTTCTGTTGTCAACGTCAGTTAGCTGGGAAATGAACATATTTGTGGTTGGTTACTCCCCGTACACGCCTTTGGAGTGATCTCTACTTTGTTTTCGCATTAAAACTTTTGAAACTCGCGGAGTCGCCAACGCGGCAGGCGTGGGGTCACTGCGGACAAGCGCGTTTTACCCAGTTTAAGTTGCGGCGCGTAGCGGCGGGGCAATGCACTAGCGCCGATGGTGCTCTGGCTTGTGTATTTCCGGTTTTTTTGCCGGGCATTGACAGAAAGTATAAAGGAGGCGCTGGTAGGGTGGTTGTTTTCTGGATTGGCTTGGCCACTGTAGCCGCGGGTCTGGCTCTTACCCTCTCACTCCTCCGTGCACGCATTCGCAGGCTTGGAAAATTGTCGGTAATCGCTTCGTATCGTTTTGAGTCCCAGAACGCCGACGACAGGAGTTTACAAGCTCCGGTAGATTGATATTGAACGCCTGGAATGCCTTCCAAGGTGCGTGCACCAAGCTATCTGTTGCGGCGAACGCCGTTTGGGAAATGACGACGGGAATCGAAGCCGTTGCATTTCTTTCCGCGTCCGTTGCGTAATATCACCAGTTACTTGGTTGTAATGCTTTACTTAAGACGTAATAATCCTTCACAAATGTGCACTTGCAGATGTTCTTATGGGGTGATAATCAAGTGTGTGTAGAGGTCGTCGCGTTGTCAGTCGGCCTGTTAGGTAATGTTTCTCATGCAGGAGCCATGTGCGGTAAACTATTTCTCGTCTACTCTGGACTGCGTTTGCTGCTGTTTCGCGCACCCAAATTGTGTCACTTTCTGGGACCCGAAGCTACCCACGCAAAACACTTTTCACTGCTACTATTACGCTTACATCTCCGCTGAGGAACTACTGGAGCCCCCCCTCGTCAATGGTTCTAGATCATGTTTCACCCTGTGATTTTTGTTATGTTGGTTGAAAATGCCAAACGTGCAGCTGCACAGCGTTAACTGTCGTCTTTTCTTATAATGGTCGTCTTGGATTACTGTGCTCTGTTCTTTATTTAATGGTCGTCTTGGGTTACTGTGCTCTGTTCTTTATTTAGGCCGGAAAAATACCTAGATTAAGCCGGAAAAAATACCTAGCTTTCTGGAAGCCTCTAGAAACAATTCTTGATTCTTCTTTGCAGTTACGTTCCTGTGGTGCTGCACTTAATTTCACTCTGCCGTCATTCACGACGCCCTTCTGGAAGTTCTGATATCAAGGTGAGCTTTGATAGCTCCGAATAAACCGCTCGAAAATATTTTTTGGTCTGGTGACCCAAGCCATTTTTGAAACCTTATTGTGTTTTAAAATTTCGTGGGGATGTTTCAAATCACGGAATGGCTACTTCATTTAGGTGCTACGTTAACGAATTAAAGAAAAATACGAGTTTTTTTTTTTCATTCTGACGCTTGGTACTTGGTTCAGGTCAAAACAAAATGCTGTTAATGATAATTATGACATATCGTTGTGTTGCCAGCAAATAGGCAGAGTTCTATACCAAAAGTACTAAGAGCGGGATGCAGGTGGGTCTGCTCTATTCGCAGGAATTTTATCAATTCAGTGATGCCAAATAATGTCCATTGGCAGGACTGAAAACAGCCTGTGAGCTATACATCTGAGTGTAAAGTCTCTTCGATTTGGTCTACACTTTCTGCGTGGGTGCAGAATTAGTTCAGCCAGTTCAGCGCAGGCACCGCCACTGCAGAACTGGTCCTGAAACTTTTGTCGTCTGCGTCTGCACCTCCTCACTGGGAAGTGCAGGGAAAGCTTTGAACTCATTCTGCACTCTGCACCGACAGTAAATCAAAGAGAAAAGTGCAGGCTGCACTGGAAAATTGAAGAGGCGAATGCTGCACTACCTGAATGAGTGCAGCAAGTGCAACCAAATCAAATAGACTCCTCGTTATCTCACGTTGGCAAAAAAAAAAAAAAAAAAGTAAAACCACCAAGAGAAAGCCAAATGGCAAAACTAATAGGTTGTAGTGGCAAGACAAGAGGGCCCATTGGCACTTTGGCATTTCTTTGTATTCTTCAGGGGAAGGGGGCTGTGCAGAGCTGCAGTGGTGACACAGGTGTGTGATGAGAGAGGAATGTTGTCCTTGGGTGTGGGAATTGCTGCTGTGAGGAATAAAATGTTCGTGCACCTCATGAGGGACAACAGGCATGAAGGCGGGGGTGTGGAATGATGTAGGGGACCTTTTGCTAGCATGCAGTGGGGCCCAACAAGAGCGATGTGAGGAGTAATGTTTGGGACCTTGAACTTGCTCCTCAGAATTAATACTGGTGCCTCTTTTCACTTGTCGCTGTAGTGACGAGCTTCTCATCACAGACACTTGTGTTGTTTCATTCTGTACAGAGGTCAAAACTCATAACAACAATGCGCGAATGCGCGACTTTCGATACGCGCAGCGCAGCCTGCTGACTGCGGCATGTGAAAGCTAGTGCCGATGCTTCCTTGTTTTGGGGGGAGAGATTCGACACCAAAAGTCCCTCACCATGACCGCCGCCAACGCCTATATTAAACATTATCTGATGCTGATAACCAGCACAGTCTCGTTTTTGCCTTTGGTATGGCTCCCACATTCCCCCTTTTTTATATCGGAACCATTCCAAAGCCGATAACAAGACTGCACTGGTTATCAGCGTAAGATAACATTTAATATAGGCTTTGGCGGCGGTCGTGGTCCGTTTTTTGGCGTCGAACCTTGCCCCCCAAAACACGGAAGCACCCGCAATGGCTTTCACATGCCAAGATGCCGCAGCGCCATCACCTAATCTCGCTGGTCATGCCGATGGCTATCAGCAGGCTGCGCTGCGCATATCGAAAGCCACGCATTTGCGCGTTGTTGTTAACAGTTTTGACCTCTGTACGTCATGAACGGGCAAAGCTCTTTGCATGGCTCTGGCATTTCATCTGGATATTCAAAAATGTGAGATGTGCATTGAGGAGCGTGATATTCAGTCATTCAGGCATTAAAAAAGAGAAATGAACTATCTTTGCACACTCACTCCTAACATCTCTTGGTAACACCCCTGTCCTGTGCTTTTATTTTCAAAGCAATTAATAAAATTTTATTTATTGCTTGATTCATAGGGTCATTTTAAAAATGGTATCAGCAGAAGTTGCCAGATTAATTTATTTTGCATTTTCATGTCTCTATCTTACTGTGGATGGGCATGGGCGGGACACATCATGTGCATGAGGGACAACAAGCAGACCATTCGTTTAACCCTTTCACTGTCACTGACGTACCGGTACATTTTCGCATTTCCCCTCCACAGTGTGACTGATGTACCAGTACGTTTTCCATTGTGCAATCAAAAATTCGCGTCATAGCGCAAAGCGGGTGCACACCGCCTGGACTGTTCGCGCCATCTGTTGAATCTTTCTAGTAGCTCCTATTTTCACTCGCTAGCTCTCTATGACTGTATATTGAAGAGTATGGAGCTAGCGCGCCCACCCTTCATTGCTGGAAGGCTTGGTTGCTCGGCGCGCTGTACTCTGTCGGGATGAGTGACCATGTGGCATGTGTGCGATTACGCCTGGACTGTTCATGCCATCTTTCGAATCTTTCTAGTAGCTCGTATTTTCACTCGCTAGCTCTCTCAACGGTATACAGTCTAGTCCACTTATAATAATATCCAAGTGCCAAGGAAATCCCATCGTTATATCCGATCATTGTTATAAGCGGATTGCGGAAAAAACAAAGACGAAAGAGCTCTGAAAACATTTTATTTGCATGCAAGCAAGGTCGTACTACTACTTATTTGCGGAAAAGAAGCCATACTCGGTTAGGTTTGTTTGCCGCACGTGAAGCTAGTGCACATTTCTTTCAAGAGCATCTGTAGGTGATTCACCTAGCTGAGAGAAAAGTCTTTGGCCGAAATGAAATCCCTGAGGGACTGTGCCATGCATTGGGCCTCCTGCGAAGGCATTACCTGTGGCTGCACAACCGCATCGTTAGAGTCGTCACTGTCACCGCTATCAGCAGCACGTATCTGCGCAACAGTGGCCTTTGAGTGAGGCACTCGGATGTTTCCAAAAACATCGGCTCTGATGTCCCTCCCGCGGAAAAAACGGGGGCAGTTGAAGAGGCACCCAGTCAAATTAAAAAATCAGTGCACACGTGACAAAACAAGCGAACGTGCGAATCGCGAGCGAGCGGCTCCGCGATCATGCGGGCGGGCGCGGGGACGATGCCAATTGCCAAAGCGGTGGGGTTCGGAGGGAAAACTGCTCTCCTCCTCTCCGCTTTCTCGTAAGAGGCACAGTCGACTCGTTTTCTGAGGGGTGGAAGGGATGTTGTTGTTTTTGAACACGTTTATTTCACATTTTGATGCAAGACTAATCGTGGCTCGCGGGGCATGTCATCGACGTGGTGGGCCAGCGGGAGCTCGCATTTTCGGCGCTCGCTGGAACCAGATTCAATCGTTATATCCTGTGTGGCGGCACTGGAGCATTGTAATAATCGGTTTATTTTCCCATAGAAAGCATATGAAAGTGGATGGTGCCATAGCTGTTCATCGTTATATCCGATATATTGTTATATACGGTATCGTTATAAGTAGACTCGAGTTTATTAAAGAGTATGGAGCGACCGCGCCCACCTTTCGTTGCTGGGGGCTTGGTCGCTCCATGCACTGTGCTCTGTCGGGATGAGTGGCCATGCGGCACGCGTGCGATTTCGTATGTAAGGGTTGTTGTGCCATCTGCAATGGGTTTCTAGGTTTTTCTTTTATTCTGTTTCCGCATCTGGTATGACATGCCAGGTTAGCCCAGCGCATGGTTGCCTCTCGAATAGACCGAAACATGACTCAATCGCGGCTTTCACTCGCTCATTTCTGTGCGTTGTGCGAGCTGGTAAAAGTGCTCACTCCGTGTTCGCGGTTACTTTCGGATGGCTGACCGCGCTGGGCCTTCGACTGTGGACAGCAGCGATGGTTCTTTGATTCCTATCCAAATATGAGTTGAGCTCGGATTCGCATTCTGAGAATTTCTTATCCGGGAAAGGGGTGCGAGTTCCACAGCGTCAGATTCTGATGTTGAAACAGTGTGGTCGTCGTCCCGGAAGTGGCCAGCAAACTGAAAATATCTGGAAGAAAGGCGATTTCTCAGCCACGCTCTTTCCTTTTGACGCATTACGTTCCTGATGCTATCATAGTCAAATAAATCACTATGTTCCTTCCCTCATATTTCGGAAACGAAGCTGACACTGGAGGTGTGTCACAGCCAGAAACACCCGACCAGTGATGCCAATTTAGCGGATTTTCCGCTAAATTTGGCGGAATTCATTTTATTCTGCCGGGGAAAAAATTAGTCTAGCGGCTAGTGGATTTTTTGACGGGCCATTTTCATACATAGCGGATTTCTGGCGGATACCTCACGCAGTGCACCGATTCAAAACCGCCCTGCAAGAAACCATTTCCGTGTCCTCTAAAAATGCAGAAATTGTTTAACTTCAGAGAATAGGAGGACGCTTGTTCACTTTGCTTTCAAGCTTGGTTAAAAAAGTTGTAATTCCGACAGAGCAGATTGACGTTCTGACGTGCAGACTTGAGGACCACTTGAACCCCAACCCATATCTGGGCTACCTGTTTGAGACGTACGTTGACAATGTAAAATTTGCTCAGAAGACGGACGGGTTCTCTCTCGCAGATGAAGCTGTGATGCGAGAAAGCTGCATAAGTTTTATTACAATGCTAGTAAATCAAATCAGACCGCGACTTCGAGACAACATCACAGTTCTCCAGAAAACATCACTCTTATCGGTAGAAAACGCTTTGTGCGTCGTGAAGGAGCCATTGATTCCTCTGCTGGAAACAATGGCAGTACCCCCTGAGACAATCGAAAAAATTCAAAACCCGTGAAGCAAAATCACCCTCCTGGACTGCAAGCAAATATCATACACGCAGTCGTTCTGGTGTGAAGTTCACTCTTATAAGGACGCCTGCGGCGAAAACCCGTTCACCGAGCTGGCCGGATTTGCCATGTCGATGCTTGTGCTGCCGTATTCAAATGCCGAAGTAAAGAGGACGTTTAGTCAGCTTAACATAGTAAAATTCATGCTGAGGAACAAGCTGAAGCCTGAAACCACAAGCGCCATCCTCGTCGTAAGAGCGGGGCTGAAGCGACACCAGAAAAGTTGTTTTGATTACGAACTTCCCGCGACCGTTGTTAGTGCAATCGGGACATCTGCAACATATGTGCAACCAAGCCACCTTTCTGGCCCCTTAACAAGTACCAGCGGTCCTGTGGAGATGGTGTCAGACGACGACAGCGGCGCCGAAGACCTCGATGTGTTTTTCGTTGACCTGTGAGTTCTTTTTTTTCATCAGTGTGAACATTTATAACTTTTAGCCTCACCTGTGATGAGGTTGACAAATGACGACCACCGCAGCACTAAAGCCACAAGTGTTCTAGTTAGACTCCTTGGAAGACTCTTATGTTATTTCAGCTTTCGTAGTTTTGGGGAGTTTTAAGAATGATAAAGGTATTTATCATACGAAATTGCACTGTTTTTTAAATAAATTAGGCCCTAGCGGGAAATTTAGCGGATATGTTTTAGAATCTAGCGGAATCTGGTGGATTTCTCATTGCTTTTTGGCGGATGTCTGACCCCCAGCGATGGCAACACTGCACCCGACAGTGAAAGGGATAATGGAGTGGCTGCCAGTAGATCATAAACGCAACGGAGGTGGACCAGGGACTCTATGGCGAGATGAATTATGGAAATTCGGGGGCAAAGGGTGGACTCAGCTAGCACTTGGAAGACAAGGCTGGAGATCTTTGGGAGAGGCTCTCATCCTGCAGTCAACACGACCAGGCTGATGACGATGATGATGGCCTTGCTGTATTTTTTAGGGTGCAGCCCTTTGGCGGCCGTTTATGGGCTGAGGGGCGTCGCCATCGGTGTCATTGAGCGAACGATAGCAAGTCCGAAGAGGGAAAGAAAGCAGAGGGGGAGACTGTCGAGAAATTGGGAGGGGAGGGTGGTTCGCCATGGTGGCGCGGTACGCTTCTTCGAAAGTGTGCGGGGGAGGGGGCAGTATGCTGTGCCTGCACGAGACGCTCGACTGCGCGACACTTGGCGAAAATGTGAGGGGGGCGTGCGCTTGCTTCCCAAGACACAGTTCGCAGTCCCTTCCTGAGGCGCGCTTCGCGCCGCCGACGCAGAGGCTCACCATAGCTGCCGTTGAAATAACACACGAGTGAGTGCTGCCGCAGCAGCCATCAGTAGTGAGTGCTGCACTGCAATTTAGGCAACCGGTCGTGCGATTTGTCAGCTGCTGCAGCTAAACGAGCTGCCAGAGCGGAGGCTCCGCACCGCGAACGCCAGAACCCCGAGTGAGGTCTGAACAATGAGCGAGGCAACCGGTGCATGTGCTTCGTCAGCCACAGCAAATACAAGCTTTCTGTAACCATACAAACATGTTGGTCTGAAATTGTTTGCCTCAACATATTCTGCACAGTCAAAACAGCCAAACAGCTGCGCCCACATATCGCATTAGGGAGTATCGTAATTGCCAGCCAATTTCTTTTTCGCTTTCAGACAAACACTTTTCATTTTGCCATCCCCAGTTTGCGTCGTCACAAGTTGTCGTTTGCAAAGATGTGTTGGGTGGCAGTACCCGTTTTGAGTCTTTTGACCTTTTCTGCATTAGGAGCAACTGTTGCATCTGCGGGTGATATATTTGTATTCAGTGCACTGTAACCTACCAAAATAGGCCCGTTTGTTTTTACACTTGGCTGCATCTCTAATGTGGAAAATAAAAGTGAGTAATGGAAGTATGGTGTGCACTGCAATGGATCACTGCACAATAGGATAAACAGATGCTCAAGCAGGCTGTTGAAAAAATAAATGAGAGTTTTTAAAACTTTTTTTAAGCAAATTGCTTGTTTATTTTCACTCAAACTTTGCATGAATGTGGCATTTTATGGTCTGTTTTGTTTAACACCACGATCAGGGACTGAACCTATCATTTTCTTGTTACAAATCGAAATAAGACAATTTTCACCTGTGTAAACCATGGCAGCTGTTATAAAAATAATGACTGTTGTAAAGCAGCAGCGTCACCTGTCTTGTCCAAAATAAAATACAGAAAGCAAGACTGGTTTATTCTTTACCTGGTTTATTTGCTTTGTGAACCATGTTTGCTACCTTGAAACTTATGTCAAATTCCAAATGGGGAAAGGAGCATTCCGAAAGCTCTCTTTCATGTAAGAATGCACATCGTTTATTGGTCAGACGGGGCTGGAAATGCGATCATCCATAAAAGTCTTAAACAAGTGAGCAAAGTAGTGTTTCTGGCATTGAATGGGCTCAGAAATGTGCGTTTTTAAATTGTAATTATTGCGATTGGAGGCCCTAAGTTTTCTTTCGGAGCTCATTTTTGCCTGGTGTTCTCCACAAGGCTGATGTCACTACCTTGCCCTAGAGCGTACTGCCTTTTTTGTTGGCTGTGCAGTGGCAAGCATGAAGAGGACACACTCGGAGGCAGTGACAGGGAGCAGCGGGAGGGCCAGCCCATCGGTGGGGGCAGTGCCAGGCACGGGGACTCCCATGCTGCTCTTCTCCTGGGGCCTGGGACCCCACGGAGAGCTGGGACTCACTCAGGTCAAAGGTGAGGGGAAACGTGGCAGCTGAGGAAGCGCCCTTTGCTTTGCTCTGGCTGTTGGAGCCGTCCGTTTGTGTGTGGACAGATGCATGTTTATGATTGCTTTCCGTACACTGACAGGGTGGTGAGAAGTGGGACACATGCTGACTAAAGTTCGACTGTCAACCACAGTATATTATGTATTCTGGGTCCAGCATGCGATAAAACGCAGGAAGAACAGAGGCGATCACATGAGGGAGCCAAACGTGAAGGGCCAATGGAGTTCTCGTGCTTCCCGAGCAAGTGGTCTTTCCTGCATTGTAGCTAGGACGACGTCACTAATCGAAGTGGAAATGTGTGATGTGATGGGCCCTCCCAGGGGTGGCTCGATGTGGCTCTGGCCCAAACGGGGGCAAACTGGCAGCCTTTTGAGAGCTTCCGTGTACGCCTTGTACCTTTGTGAGGGTGCTGAAGTGTTGGGGGGGCATCGCAGAGGGTGTGGACACGGAGACAGCTGTGGGCCAGCCTGAACGGGTGAGACGCTTCGGTGTCCGGGCAGTGCGGGACGTGGCCTGTGGCCAACGGCACACGCTCGTGCTGCTGGCAAACGGCTCCGTCTACAGCTGTGGCTCCAATGACTTCGGCCAGCTGGGTCAGGACCGTTCCATGCGCAAGCTGGGTAAGGACTCCGGCCATTGTGTGAGGGGAATGTGTCACAAGTGAGAGACGGGATGAAATTGCAGTGGCATTGGGCTCTAGTGCAGCTGAAATCCTCCCAAGCACGCAGTGTTCTAGGTGAGATGGTGGTGGGACACAATGATAGTTAAGGCCAAGAGCACCACCTAGTTAAATTATATGCCGGGGTGGAAGTGCTGTGCCATTTGCGCCTTGCTGCACCAACCCTTCTTTCCTGCGCCACCCTGCTCCAAAAGGCAGCATTGTGCCGAAAGTGCTCCCACGCGGTGCTGTGAAATGTGAAGCAACTGTAAGATGATGTTCAATGCCAGTCGCATTGCGTAGGGAGCAAGCAGTAAGGACCCTGTTCAGCAGTCATTCACGACCTGGCACGCTCCGGCTCTCGAAACGACTTATGCTCTGAGTTACTCGTTACAGTTTCCTAGGCTCCAAGTGGCGGCACAGTTTCACGGGACTTGGGAGTGTGGGGTACGGAGAACGCGCAAACTTTTCCCCTAAATGCAGCTTCACCGCACAGTGTGCTTCACCATGAAGCGTGTGTTGTCACCAGCAGTTGTTGCAAACTTCCCACTTATTAAAAAACAAAGAAAATACTAGTTCTCTAGTTCTACGGTTCAGTTGGACCTTCAACATCTTATCTTATCGTGAGTGTGCTTGCCATTCCAAAGGTACAGGTGCGGCCCTGGCACAAGTGAGAGAGGAGATTCTGGTATGCTAGCAGCTATGTGCGAGTAATCGGCTCAGTAGGTACGTTTTGCCGTACAGCAGTGCTTTTTCTGGCCCGAAGAGGGGCTCCCCCTTCCCCATCCTCCCTCCAGTAAGCCCTCCATTTGTGCTAAAAAAAAGTTGATAAACATTGCTATGGTCGTTATTTGGATAAACACGACACAGTTGCACGGTAATTTTTATGTAGAACAAAGTATTAATTACTTGGTCAACAGAATGGTAAATTTCTTCTCTTGTGTTTTGTGAACATCAACATGTATTTTTAATTTGTCTGGAGTCTACTCAGGTTTAGTTACGTGATGCATCTAATTATCTCGTTTCCTCTTAGTTTATTTTTCTCTCCATTTCTTTCTCTCTTAGTTTCTATTTTTTTTTTTTTTAGTCTCGTTTGGTGTAGAACAAAGTTAAACTTTAAAGGAGCCATGAAGAGAAAACAAAAGTTTGTTTTATTCGAAAGATTAGGTGTTTCATAGTACCCCAAGCGCTTTCCCGGAAGCAAATGATGCTTTATTCACTGAGAAATAAGGCAATTTAAGCCAAAATTTTAAATCTCCCGCTAAAATTGCACATTTGGTGACGTGAGCAATGGTGTCACACGGGCCGGTCCATGAAACAGATACTTAGTATGTCGACTCCATATAGCACCCACACGCGGGAGTCGACCGAGACGGCGGCCATTTTAAAAATGCTAGTAAAACCTAGTGCACCCGCAGCCCTAGTCATGGAATCGCCTGATCCGGAGAACAAAACTCTCGCCGAGGAGCTCGGGCTTGCATTTAACAACCTCACACCACTTGAACGCTCAACGCTTCTAAGTGCACGAGCGGCAAGAGTTGTGGGATACGCGGTGGACGGAAAAGCGACCATTCCGCGATAGCCACAACAGACGAACGCCCTGCCGTCGGCACCGCTGCCTCGTCAGCGCCGTCGCCACGGACGAATACAGACTGGTACGTATGTGCCGTACTTTTATTACGGTTAATAATAGTTCAACTTCAGTAGCAGTATCGCTTATGCCAGTTGGCCGGTGTCGTGTATGGAAAGCCGTTCGCGCGAGCTCTCTGCTTCGACCAGAAAGATACGAGCGTCAATGCGCGGTGTTTACGGCATTTTTCCTCCAAGGTCAGAGCGCCTCGAACCCGAAAATTCGTCTGCGCGACGGCGAGATGTCGAGCTCGGCCAGGCGGTTGTTTCGTACGCATTGGCGCACACGCTTGCGTGTTCGTTCGGAACTTCAACCGTTTACTCCACCGTTCTTTGTCATAAAAAGAATGTGCAGTATGTTTCACGGGCATTTAGCTCGCTATGCAAACTGTAAGCCCTGCCTAACATGCATTTGCTTTTGCCGGCCTCCGCCAATCGCAGAGCTTAGCCCATGTGACGGCATAGGTTCTGTTGCGGGAAATGAGCTGGTGGGTCGCATGACCATTCCCGTTTTTCCTAATTATGTAGCTTATTTGAGCGAAGTTTGCGTTATAAGTGGTGTCGTTATGGTTCTAACGAGGCAATCTTTCGAATGAACCAAACTTGTGTTTTCTCTTCATGGCTCCTTTAAGGGGAGACGCTCCTCGAAAACACTTTTTTTTTGTTATACAACTTAAAGCTTCAGAAATTAGACCACTGATGTAGTTTTTCCTCCCGATTCCAAATCTGTAATCAGTTTTTACATAAGTGCAATAGTTTGTGAGTTATGTTGCAAGTAATGGTGAAACTTCATAAGTTTTCCGGGAACTTTCGCGCATACTAAATGTTCATGCAGAGAGTTGTTCAACAGCTCCTTTTGCTCCCTATTAGCCATAGAGTGCTGATATCTAGCTAGAAATTGTACTGAAACTTTGAAACTATGAAAAAAATATCTGCGTAGCAAAGTACTGTTTTTTTGCCACTAAACTACAATTTAATTTATTAATAGATATTTACGGCTGAGAGGTAGTGCTCATTCAAGTAGATATCGGCACTCTACGCACTCTCCTCAATGTGTGTGCCAAATTTCGTTGTCGTATGACCATTCTAAGTGCCCGAAACACTTCCCGCAAAAAATGCAAATTGGCCAAAATTGCGAAATGAGAAAAACACGTTTGAAAGTTTGAAAGTGCGTATTTACAAAAATGAAAAACACAGTAGCACGAAACTTGTGCTGAATATAGACACACATGTCCAGAGGGAATACTGAGCATCTAGAACTCTCCAGCGCCGTAGGTTTTCCCTTCCCGGCTGGTGCGGCAGGACTCTTCCACCCGGGCCCTCTTGGCTGCACTGCGGCGGTGTGCCCTCGCCTCAGCGGTCTGACGCACATTCATCTTGTGCATGCGCATGCTGTCTCGGCGGTCGCTGAGGGTAACCAGGGCCTCGGAAGGAAGTACCCCAAGCTCTTCCAGCACCTTTTCAAAGCTCGCGTGGCCCCTGTTGAACCACAGGACTGCAATGGCTGTGGCTGTTTCCACAGCAGTCCGGGAAGCAAACCGGGTCTTTGGACACAGCAGCCATATTTTGCTGTTCAGGGACTCGGCCGCGTTCTGTGTCTTGCCGTGGAGGCACCGGGAAAGCAGCTTCGCATCTGTGAGACGCTTGTAGATGGGGAGGATTGCCAAACCCTGGGCCTTGGTCAGGAGGGGGGTGTGGCAGGGTGCAGGCTGGCCCTGGGCCTCAGCCCGTCGGTGCTTGCACCACGAGTCTGGGCCTTCAGGACAGAACTTGTGGCTTCCGGCACCGTCTGTTGAGCACGAGTGCAAATATGAGGCCCATATGGCAGTGTACATTTTGCGGACATTTCCCCGATTGTTCACAATGGCCACCTGAAAGTAGGTTTGAAGCTTCTGGATGGTGGTCTCCTTCAGCTTCTCCCCTCGTGGAAGTGGCGTTGGCAGCTTCCGCAGGCCGGTGCCCAGACGTTTCGCCACGTGGTTGGTGCACTCCTCTTTTTCAATTGAGGTGTCGGCGTACACGTTGGCATCACAGACCCCGTTGTAGGCCTTGCTGTCTCCATCACTTAGGAAGATGGTGAACCGCAAGGGCGTCTCATAGTCTGCAGTCCTCTGCCAAATCCGCACTGCAGCTTCGGCCTCCATGGCATGGGAAGAACAGTCGCAATTCTTCTCACAAACGGGATGATGAAACGCCTGCCATGTTTCCTCCTCGCCTCCCATGTCTTCATGTAAACTGCACGACAGGCAGAAGTTAGAAAGCACTTCATAGTCCAGGCACAAACCAGTGTCCAAAGACACCACAGTTCCCACACCATTGTGGCTTTTGTGGCCTCTTTTTTGCCATGTGCCGTCAAACATGACTGGCACGTCACTATTACCAGCCACCTCTTTGGTCACGCTGCGTGCCCTTTGCATGTTTTCACAGACAGCCTTCACCGCCGCACTGTGAATTTTTTTGCCGATAGCATGGAAGGTCTTATGGTGCATAGGGTTTGGCAATCCAACTACTCCACAAAATCTCGAAAGTTGCTCATGCCCGATGCCGACGGCCCGCGCTGCAAGCACCACTTTCAGGTTCACGGCAAAAGCGTCACGCGAACTGCCGCTGTCGTAGCTTCTGCTTGCACCGTGGCCGCCATCTGACGTGACCCGCTTCGACGAGTACGCGGACGAAAGGATGCTCTCCGAGCACTCCACATTCTCACAGTGTAGTTCCAGAAACACAGAAAGGCCTTTCCACTTTTTATTCGGCGCCCGAACTGCTAGTTTCCGCTCGTGACAAACAGGGCATGCCGCGCCTGCGACGAGAGCCGTCAATCCACCCAGCTCGCACAGCACTACGCTTTCGGCACGATCGGCATTCGGCCTGACGTCGTTTTCGAAAAACGCGATCTTTTTCTGCGATGCGCTCACAAAATTCACTGCAGCGTTGATCTCGTCGTCGATGTTGCCATGGTCGACGTTGCCGTGGTCGATGTTAGGCCTAGCGGCCGCTGGCCCGTCGGGGACATTTTTGTCGGCGGTGACTTTGTTGTACGTCTTCCGCCGCTTCCCTCTGAACTTGTTCCTACTTCTGTATTTCCGGTGGTCGGCAATGGCCTTTTTCGGGCTTGCCATCGCTCGAAAACAGCGGAAAATAACTCCGGAAAACAGTGAAGCGAACTACGGCAAGAACACACAGGCACTGTCAGCCAATGGCGGCCCCGCGTCAGTGGCGCGCGGTTTGAAACGGCAGGAAAAGACTGTTTTTGTTGCTTTTTTTTTGAGAATTTTCGTGAACGTACGAGACTTCAGGAACCGGGATCGTGGAGAGTAAGGACAACTCTACACGAGCCAGCGGCCGCAATATGGCGGACAGCTCTTCTCGCGGCCCCGCGAGCACGCGAACAGCACCAAGTTTTGCATAAATTTCGTGATGCCGCGCGTCACTGCCACTCACTCAGACGCATTTTTCACCGACTTCTGATGCAAATTTCGATGTGATATTTTCAGATGTCAAAATATAATGTATAAAGATGATAAAGCAACAAAAAACAGAAAAGGTGAAATTTGAAAAAAAAAACGCGACTTTTCGACCCGCGTCTCCCCTTAACAGCCTAGATGCAAAAGGGACCGTTTTGCCTATCTCTGGTCTTCTCTGGGCTGTTTGTCATGACTGTGATGATGTTGCAATATTACGAACGTTTATTTTTTATTTGTCTGAAGAGTAGTTAAATGTAGCGATTCAAAGCATCGCTTAAGTCTAGTTTTTTCTTAGTTATTGCTCTATCAGCTGTTATGTTTTAATAATGGGAACATATGTTTTCTAACTCATTGGAAAATTGTTTGGCTAAGTATTGATCGAATGTTGAGCAAGAACAATTTTAATTTTTGCGTGTGTTTACTAGCAACAAAAAATTGCAAATAGTTGATGTTTGACTCTAGAAATCTGCTCCCAGACAGACTTCCACGGCTCTAAAACTTGTCTTTTGATGCTCAAAATCTTCTCCAAAACTCCCCTTGTATTGCTCCAAAGCTTTCAAAACAGCGTTATTTTTGCTCCTTGAGCTGCTCTGAAAGGCTCAAGCCCGCTTCCACCACTGCATATGGGTCATTCAACGCCAAACGTCCCAGGCAGTTCACTGCCATCTCCGATTACACTATAAAAAATCATGGCCGACCCCTTCAGTACACTATTTGTCCTCGTAATCAATTTTTTTTTTTCGGGAAAAAATTTTCTGTCTCTCTCACAGCAATTTGAATATCGGAACTGTGACCAAAACCTAGGTTGCAAAAAAAAAAAAAAAAAAATCATAGAAATGACATGACATATAATATACAGAGCCCGGCGAAAAAATTCCGATTGGTAGAAACAGAACCGTGCTTCCTTGCTACAGCTCACTGACCACTGCTAGTGTGTCTCAAAATGTGCTTTTCAGAGAAGCAATGGGGCATTTCTGGGCCATATTTAGACATCTTTTTACGAATGTTACAACTTCTTCTGAGACACTCTAGTTGCAAATTTGTTATATTGTTGACGGTAAGCGCGGGAAAACAGGATGGGAGTCAGGAATCGAGGGCTTTCAAAGCAGTAAATGCATAAAATTTGAAAAATTTGAAATATTGCTCATGTTTAAGTGCTTATCACAGTGTGTGGTGGTCCATGTAAAAATTCAGTCTTAGGCTTATTTGAAAGTGCTAGCAAAGGGTATTTATTTCTGAAAGTTTAATCAGAGTCCTTTTTGTTTTAGGCGAGACAATATTTTTTATATTGAGCGTTCCTCAAGGCCTCTGCCGGCCGGCTGTAAGTGTGCATCACTGCACCAGGGATCCCTCAGCTCCAGCAAGAGATGCAACGGTCATGCAGTTCTAGAGGCTGTGTGTTTCGTTGACTTCTATTGATGTTGGCTTCTTTCCAATGTTGGCTAAAAATATGGAACACCAACCTGTAGGGCTGATTCCACGACAGCCACCTTTTCTTCTGTATTGAAACGTGGCACCCTCTATCAATGCCAAACCAAGGGCTCGATCTTTTCATGGACTGTTGTTAAGCGCACCAATTCGGCAACAGTAGCCCCTGTTCCCCATAGACGGAGGTGCCCTCTATGCCAAAACAAAACACTATGCCTTCCTTTGAGCAGACGTTTTGTAACAACGCTCAAAATGGTCTTGCGGCACCCTGTTTATGTTTGTATAAACGTGTGCGAGCATGTGTCAAAAATATGTGACGGCACTGGCTCAACTTATTATGCTACATTGTTAGGTGCCTTATCACTACAAATTTTGTAACCAAGCCTGTGACCTTCCAAACTTTTTAACGCATTGCTTGAAAGCTAGAGGTTCCTTTTCAAGTCTGTGCGCATTGTGGAGCCAGTTGTCGCTGAAGTGCTGATAGACAGCAGGGTGAGCAGGGGACACGCATCTCTCGAGGGCTTCATAAAAGCTACCTGTGGCAGCAGGTCCTGAGAAGGGCCTCTGCTGCTCCTCTGAACGGATCGTTCCTCTCTCCTTCCCTGCGGGGCTACCAACAGAGCAGGTGAGCACCCTGGCGGCGCACGAGATACGGGCGGTGGCCTGTGGCGAGGCCCACTCGCTGGCCCTGAGCGATGCGGGCCAGGTATTTGCCTGGGGCTGCAACCGGCAGGGCCAGCTGGGCTGCGGCACGGAGGACGAGAGCCGGCTGCGGCCGCGCGTGGTCAAGCGGCTGGCCACCCTGCACGTGGTGCAGATTGCGTGCGGGGCCGCCCACTGCCTCGCCCTGGCCAGCAACGGCGAGCTCTTCGGCTGGGGCAGCAATGGCTACGGCCAGCTGGGCCTGGGCGGGGGCTCCACGGCCGACGAGCGCCTGCCCCGCCGGGTCTCCCACTTGGTTGGCGTGCCCCTGGCCCAGGTAGCCTGCGGGGCCATGCACAGCATCGGCCTCACCCCCTCGGGCACCGTCCTCGTCTGGGGCCGCAACAGGTCAGTAGGCCTGCCGGGTAAGGGCCTCGGATCAGCTTCGGCCAGAGGGCACCCGTCTGATCCAGGGAGGTCACTGCCATCGTTGTGTGCAGGCAGGATCTTCGAACAGTGGTAACGAGGGCCGCAAGCGTGCCTGTGTGATCATCCTTCTCTTTGCACCCTCACTTTGCGTTCGTTCCCCTTCAAGGCCGATACGTTTCAGCGTCTGGAAACATGAAAGGCTTTGTTGCATGCTTGGTGTCGGGCTAGTTGGTTGAGCATCATTTGTAGGTTGGCTCTGGGTATAACAGTTTATCGTTGGTAGGCTTGCACAGTCTACGTCAAGTGTACATGTTCTTTACAGTCTGTCTTTGTGTTATGCCCAGTGCAAGCCTGCAAAAAGACTTTGTTGCTCCCTGTCTGATTTGTAGTCGGCTCACAAAAGTACTCGATAACCAATACGTTGCTTTTTGTGCCTGAATTATAAGTGGTATGCCTGTATTGAAGTCTGTTGGAGGCAGACTGTGGTGAGGAAAAAACAAAACAAAGCAAACATTACGTCTGGGGTTGACTTTGAGCTGTTACACTAGTCTCCACTTTGCACCGAGTGTTACCCAAATAGTAATGATATAGTGTACAAATGCATGTCACATGGTTATTACACAGCATATTTATTTTTATTATTAAATAGAAGGAAGTTTCAAAGAAACTATAAAAGCAACAGGAGGGATATATGTGCAGGTGGGTTATGGGGTGAAGTCGATGTCATAGGGAATAGGGAAAATGGGGTATGTGCATAAGATGACTCACTTGACTAAATTGGATGCTTCAGAATACTTCACGGAAACTAAATTTCTCGCGAGCTATTCTGACACTTGAGAAGTGTCCTGATAATTTAGAAACAAAGGGCATGAAAAACGGAACATTGTTGTTGAAAGCTCCTTCTATTTCCATATTGTCGTGTCTCTGGTCTTGGTCTTTTGTTACAGTGAAACCTCGTTATAAGAGACACTGTTACAAGAGACACTTGGTTATAAGAGATATTTGAAAATGTTCACCATGTTTGCAATATCTCATACGAGAGACATGGTTACAAGAGGCACTCTGTTACTAAGGGAAACTGTTTTAGGTCCCTAGAGTAGATTTTTCACTATTTAGAGGAGACACCATGGAAGAGGGGAAGATTGTGTGGAAAACTGCTTTGAAGATGCAGCTCAGGTCTGCATCCAAGAGACCGCAGAGGTTTCCAGAAACTTTTCAGAAGTTTGTGTGGGGAGATATGGGCCTTGTGTGCTCTAAAAAGCATACAGATTGTGTAGTCCTCACGCAATTAACTGGTGCCGCAGAGGATGAACCAGAGGAGGAGGATGATATTTCAGGGCACGAAGTGTCTGTAGTTGAGGCTGATGAACATCTGAGAGCGCTCTGAGCAACAGCCGGGCTTGCAAAGTGAAGTGCTTTACCTCCAGAAGTTGGAAAGGAAGTTAATGCAATCTGCGGTCACTAAAACTACTATGAATGACTTCTTTAAGCCATTTCCTGTAGGCATGCTTAAACACTCTTCGATGCAGATGGATGTAACGTGATCTAATCTGACTCCACACTGCTTTTACAATTTTTGGTCACTAGAGACCTTGGGTACAAAAGACATGTTTCCCGGGTCCCTTGAGTCTCTCTTGTGACAAGGTTTTACTATTTATGCTTTCTTAAAGGCCAGGGTAGACAATGATAAACTAGTATAGCCTATTAATGTGCCTGCATGGGCACAGGTAGTGATGGTAAGCCATACTCAGTGTAGAATAACAAGCTACCACATTCCTAAGCAGAAATTTTTATTTCTCTGGGTAAGGGGGGCTGCTCTCCCCCTGACCCCCCCCCCCCCCCTCTCTCTCTCTCTCTCTCTCTCTCTCTCTCTCTCTCTCTCTCTCTCTCTCTCTCTCTCTCTCTCTCTCTCTCTCTCTCTCTCGATATATATATATATATATATATATATATATATATATATATATATATATATATATATATATATATTATAACAGGGTGTCGAACCAGAACTGAACCGTTATTTTTTGAGCACGCTGAACCCAAACCGGAACTGAACCGAAAAAAGAAAAACACGGTTACCGGTTCATGCCAAAATGGTTCGACCCTCCGTTGTTGATATTGCACAGTCAATGCAATTCAGGCCTTTTTTCTTTCACGTACCATCAACTTCGTACCCGCCCACGCACATTTCCTTCCAGACAATTGAACACTATCACGCTCTATGTAACAACAGGGGAAATGAATGAGCACCAATGTAGCAGTGGTCTGTTGCTGCTGGAAGCGCGAGCGTAGTGCAAGCTGACCAAACGAAATGTCATTCTCGGCAGCTTGCAGGGGATATAAAACGACTTTGCCCTTCCCTAGCTGCGACTTCATTAGAGCAATCAGGCTGCAGGAGTGCTCCACTGCACAACAGCGAAAGCCCACACCCGGTGTGGACAAACTTTTTGCATTTCATAACTTGTTTAAAAAGTCCAACACCTGCAAATTGTTAATAATTAACTTAACAAGTGCGACTGCAGGAGCTGCTCAGTGGCTAAGCCGTTTGCTGCTGACCACTAGTGGCCTCGATCTCCCTTCCCCACGACCGTTTTCCTGAAGTAGATGGAAATCGAGAACGGCCGTGTATCGAGATTTTGATCCATGTTTAATATCACCAGCTGGTTAAATTAAGTCTGCCGGCCTGCAACATAAGCTGCGCCTCGGAGCAGACATAGAGCACGGGGCATCAAATGCACCAGTTTTTTAAAAAATGTGTTTACACGGAAAACAACAAAAAAGAAATGGCGAATCACGTTTTAAAATATTACGCAAAAAGTAAATAAAACCAAATAAGTAAAAAAAAAGCACTAAAACGTGGATATTGCTCTATACTTTTCTTTGCCCTGCCTTTCACAACCAAACGTGTCATCAATGCGAAGGAAATGAGTTCCATGGTCAGTTTTTGAGTACAGTACAGTGGACAAGTTCCGTTTTTTACAGATGCAAATAACAACAGATATGTCAAGGAAAGCTGTTAAGGTGCGCACTTAATCCCTTGGCAAGAAACTGCAGCCCTCGACCTTGTCTTGGAAGCAAAAACAGTAATAAAGTAGATGACACATGCAGGAAGGCAGGCCGATACCTCACACTGTCCCATCCGCCCAGCGATCATCTTTTCTGCTTGTTCTGCTGTTTTGCCTCTTTCAGATCTGCTTTTTTTTTCGAAGGTGCACTTGTACTGACTGCCCAACTCTCTACATTACTTCTACTGCTACTCGTTCCGGAGGGGAGTACTGCTGTGGACGAATTAAAGAGCGTCTACCCGAAAAAGTCCCATCTCATGCTGCGCGCGTCAAATTTCCCTTTCATTTTGTAACAGCATAATTTGTTATAAGATTCTGCAATGTAGCACATGGAACGATGGCCGGGGGTCAGGTGGTACGATGACATACTGATTGTAATGCACACATCCGGTATAGCTATCACAAAAGTAATTGCAGTGGTCCGAGCAATAATGCAGTGACTGAGCGTTAACTAAAGCTTACTTTTAACAAAAGTGTGGCTAGCACATTCGATAAGGTCGACATTCGAACAAATTATTCAGGGTGACCAAGTCTAATTCATTGGTAGTATTTATGTGCCTGTTGTAGGATTTTTCTGTTTTGTTACAAATATAAAAAATGTGTGCCATTGGTATTAAGCGCTGGTATTTGAATACGCCAGTACGCAGGCCTAAATTTAAGGCTTCAAGGTTAGCGTGATGGGCGATTCCACAGCGACGATTGCGATTTCAACAAAAAAGGAAAGGGCAGAAAATACGTCCCACCGTCATATCTCTTGGTGGTGGCTTTATGAATAGTCGCTAGGACAACGTAAAGTCTGGGCGAAAAAGTGGGTGGTAAATCCAGGGGTGAGACAGCTGCGCATATTGCGCACTTTTGATACAAATCTGCTTTCCTGCGCCAGGCTGCTCCAAAAGCTTGAAAATTGCAAAAATTGCGCCAAACTGCTCCAAAACAGTCTGACAGTCAAGGACTTTAACGCTCCCGCCAGTTTCGGTGGGGAAAAATGCTTACTGACGGCATAGTGTTCCAGCACCACCAAGGTGATCCTGTTAGTAAAGGTTTATTTGATTGATCATTCAATAAAAACCCGCATAAAATTGTCCACAAGATAGTTTTTTCGAAGGTCACCATGTCGGGTTGCACATGTTATATTCTGGGAGTTAAGTTTTCCCATGGAAAACAATTGCAAAGTCCTGTAGAAAAAATGCGTATGTGTACTCAGGTGACAAACTACTGGTGAAAATTGATGAAAAGACGGCAATTTTCGGAGCACCGTATCTCCGGAATGACTGGGTGCCGCCATCTTGGTGTGGTGAATATTAAAAAACACGGCCGTCGGGCGAAGGAGTTGCTCGTGGTTCAGGCAGAGTAGAGTGCTCTTCGCTGATTTCTATTGTAGTTTTGGTTATGGGGGTGGCTGGGTTTTCATTTAGTCGTTTGATCTGTTGAGGGAAGTTGTGTGACTCGAAGAACGGGAGTTAATCAAAAACAACGTGGGGCCCGTGAATTCGCCGTGTTTCGGCCTCGAGTGAGAGGCGCGGTGTGTGCTTGAAGTGAAATTTCGGACTCATTGCGGTGTTATAATAAAACGCTGTTATTGCTGCTTTTGACAGCGAGCTTGCCAGTGGCGGAAATCGGACGATCGACACTGCAGGAGTGGCGGCGCAGGCTACATCGCTGCAAAATGTTCAAGCAGTGGCCGATAGTGAGACGGGCTATTATTGCACGCTAGTAATAATGGTTTATCTATCTGAAGTGAAATTTAATATCAAGAGGGAGGTGGATAAACATACCAACGTTATTCAAATTGCGATTGTAGTAAATGCGCACCTTGGGAATTGAAATGGCAGGGCTGGTGGGGTGCGAAGATTGTCACCTCGCTTTGCGCTTTGCCATGCCTCTACAATTGTGTGTAAAGCCGAGCCTGAGATTACAAAAATAATAATTTCAGCATTCACATGATAATGAAAATGCCTTACGATTGCTTAGTTTTTCGATTCGATGTTTTCAACGGCACTCCATGCTATCTATGCATAACGCCGAAGAATTTTTAAATGGCTTGTAAAAAGGTAGTGCAGTTCGTGCCTTGTAATACTCTAGTTGAAAAAACTTCGTTGAAAGGCTGTTTCAGTGTTGTGTACGTTCACAACCCATTAAAAAGTGCACTCCCCCTCCCCCCCTTGAGTTGCCAAAAATTTGATTTTTAGGCTCCTAAGGTGACATAATAAATCTCATCACCTGCTCCAAATCAAAGTTCTTCTGCTCCAAAATCAAGATTTCGCTGCTCCAAAAACTGCTCCCAAATCTGATTCAGCTGTCTCACCCCTGTAAATCGTTGCCACTTCATCTGTTTTTCTAATACTACAGTTGAACCCCTTTATAAGAGACACGTACCGGGTAGCAGTTTCTGTCTCTTATACAAGATGTCTCTTATAAGCAGGGAACCATGTTTTCACTTACTAATCAGACCCTAGGTCAATGTAGGCACCGTATGACTAAACTAAGCTCAAGAGAACGCTACAGCATGTTGCAAAAGATTGATTCTAATTTATGTTTGGCCCCCAGTATTTATGAAACAGTTCTGAATCTTTGTTTGCGTTATGACTGCATTTACGCTGTTTTTTACAACCGATTCTACAAGCTTTCTTTCCTTTCACTGTTTGTGGAAGATGAATCGTAGATGTTGAGTTCACAAGCCTGATGAATAGCCAGAGCACACAGCTTCTTCCGCTGTGTGCTCAGGCAATTCATCATGCTTGCAGGACTCAGCATCTGCGATGCTTCTTAATTGGGAGCTATGCAAGTGGGAGAGCCCGCATGTGCAGTCGCGCTCCAATGGATGGCAGTAAGCTTCAACCACTTCTGTAAGTTACATTTCCATTGGCAGGTCTTCTCATCGTCATTTCATAGCTGACTGAACCACCACTGTGTGTTTGCTGAAGTTATAATAAATGGCGACTGCAGGCGTCTGTTGTCCAGCTGTGTTTCCACAATGGAAGCAACTGCAATTAGTGACTGGTGGCACTGCATCTGAAGTTAAAGTGTCTGTTACAAGCGAGATTGTTGATTAAAGTTCAAGGATGACTTGTCCCTTATAACCAACTGACTTCTACATCCGATGTCTGTTATAAAAGAGGTCAATTTAATGGGAAAGATAGGGCGGCCAACCATGTGGGTGAATAGTGTCTCTTATACCCATTTGTCTCTTACATCCATGTCTCATAACGAGGTTCAACTGTATCTTGTAATTGTTTAAAGTTTGCTTTGCAAGTGCGCCACTGCCCTTGGGGAACCGCAGCAATTTGAATTTTTGTTTGTATTTAGATTTGACTGTTGTTTTAAACTACTAAATGTTTTTTTTTTAATTTCAGTGATAATTCAACTCATCGAACTGGTTCGCAAACCTGTTCAAGCTCCCGAACCGGTTCGCGAACCAGTTCGGTATGTGATTTTGTTGAACCGGAACTGAACCGGAACGAAAGGATTTCGCCTGAACCAGAACCGTAACCGAACCGGTATTTTTTCGGTTCGACACACTGATATTATGTATATATATATATTATATATATAGACAGAAAGAAAGTTGAGAAAAAAATTCCCACCGGGTGGGAGGATCCGAACCCACGACCTCCAGAATACACGTCTATTCTGGAGGTCGTGGGTTCTCCACTTTCTGTCTTTCCAAATTATTTATCTGTTTCTATTACCTACCACATTCTCCCCTTTGCTTTGTGAGGTTTTGACTGCAAACCCTTATTTCTCTTAATTCAACGAGACCCTCATTCCCTATTCTGAATCGATATATATATATATATATATATATATATATCTCTCTCACTTGCACCTCATGATGATGGATGGTAAGATGATGATGCTGATGATTAAATGTGCCCATCATTATCATCATCATTGTGGCTATATAATATGGTATGTCAAGGTTTTGGCGCACGATAACGATCTCCACATGGTCAAAATTACTTTAGAGCCCTCCACTATTGCGCACCTCAAGCCTGGGTGCAGAATTCGGCACGTGCACCATAATCTGGTTCTGATTTTGAGTGAATCCAGCTTGGCCTAATTTTCAGTACTGGATGAATTATATGTATTTATGACCTCTGCCTGCAAGTGACGATGTCTTCAACCCTAACAAATGTAAATTATAAGAACTTCTTTTTCTATGAGCCATGAGGACTGCCTACTGGAAAGAGTAGCAATACTGAGGCACAGAACACTCATCTGCATTTGATAAGCCGCTGATAAAAAACTGCCGAAGGGGTAACTGAAGACTGCAGCTTTTGTTTCATGCTCAAAAAAAGCACGCAAAGCAATTTAACTCAACGTGAACATACAGCAACATATTCATTCCCTGAGCATAGACTGTCCCTAACATTAGACAGTGGTGGTTAGTAGGCTCCCTCCTTCTCTTCAAAAGTATAAATTATTTCTTTGTATATATTTAAGTGTATTTTGTATGTACACCCAGTGGCAAAATAAGCCGGGGCACGCGAGCGCGTGGCAGAATGCATCGCCCCGACATCAGATGTTGCACTTCTGGTGTTGAGATACCAATGTGCGCATGCGCGTCCTACCCCTATACACTACCCTGTCAATTTTTCTTCGCTTCAAATGACAAAGCTGATAGCATTGAGTGCTTGGCGCAAGGGGTCACATTTTATGCTCAACACATCTCTCAGGCGCACGCTTTTGTGGCGGACGATGAGGGTGAAGTGTGCTTTGCTCTATCTGCCTTGCTCTGACAAAGGACGCATTGCAACAAGATTTTGATATCTTAGTTTTAAGGGGTACAGCGTTTTTGTGGCTGGCTGATCGCGAAAATTTTGGTCTGTGTCTGTGTCAGTCAATTCACCGCGTATTGCAACCTTTAATTCCTTTTTTTTTGTTTTTTTTTTTGTCAAACCTGCGATTGCGTCGATCTCGGCTTGCATTTTTTCTCGTCAATACCTGGTTTAGTACAAGTGCAAGGGGACCTTTCATCACACATTATTCGAAATAAACTATTTCTAGCATCAATTCGTTTTTGCATTTGCGTGCTCATTTTTAGTTACAAACCAACTGCATGTTTTAGGCAGAAAACACAAAGAAGCGGTGGAATACACGTGGAACAACTTCGTCACAGAGACGGGCAAGATATGTTATCTGTTGGATCGGGGCAGCGCGAGCAACGCACACTTCACCCTTGCTGTTCACCGCCTAGCGTGTGCGAGCGAGGCATGTTAGCAAAGAAAGTGACCCCTATCGCCAAACGCTGAATCTGATTGGCTTTGCCGCTTTAACTGAAGGAAAAGACAGGATAGCAAGCGTGGTGGGACATGCACGCACATATCGGTGTCTCGACACCAGAAGTGCAACGTCAGATGGCAAAGCGATGCATTTTGCCATGCGCTCGCGTGCCCTGGCTTATTTTGCCTCTAGTTGTACATGGCGTTCACAGTCAAAAGTTAAAAAAAAATGGAATATAAAATCCAGATGATGCTACCGCCGCTGGTGCTTCTAGATTGCTTGTGCTCCTATGGTAAGGATTTGAAGGAATGAATGGAAAGTATGAAAGTAAGCCGTGTAGGTCTGCGCCAACAATGATGCAGTAAGATTTTAGCCACAATAGGATTTTAAGTGAAAAGGTAGAGGCAACACAAAAGCAGGAAGTGCTGCCCCCTCCCCTCGGGAAATCCCGGAGGGGGCTCGCACCCCCGTGCCCCCCCTGTAGTCAGCGCGAGGCACGAAATGTGAAACTACAATACGAAGTGAGACGAACAGTATATATTGGGAGATTGAAATGGGCCTTTTGTGACAGGGATTCTTTACATTGGGGTGTTTTTCTTCTTTTCAATTTGGCATGATTTCAGACTGGGAGGGCAGTTATGTTGGGACATTCAAAAAAAAAAAAAAAAAAAAAGCAAGCTTTTCTTCACATACTTCTTGAAGAGAAAAAAATGTCCAATATTTGACATCATGGTGAAATGTTTTGTGAGACCTATTTTTTGCAAATACAAGGCTACTTCACAAAATATGCAAAAAAGAGATCTTCATAGGAGTCAAGTCATTCACATGCATAATTCAGCCATTCACACGCAACACCTGATACGCGCTAAAACACTAATGTATTTGATAGCAAACTTCGGTAATGCGAAAATAAAACCACAGCCTAAGTTTAGTATTCTAAGCTTTAATTATTAGTACTGGCATTCAGTTTCTTGCGTTGTATGTCTCATAAAATTAGCTTTCAGAATGTGTTGTGTTGCACTGTATAGAGCTTGTCTCAGTGTGTTATCCATCTTCAAAAATAGCATTCTTGTTGCTCATATGATTTCTTAAAAAAGCCTACTACAAGTGGAGAAAAAGAAAGAAAACAACCTTGTGAGTGTTATGACCAATTACAAAACATGTGAGAGGTATGTAGGCAGACCAGTTCGTACTTTCTTACTTTTTTTTTTTTTTACAGAAGTAAAGTGAAAAAATCTTATTGTCTCGCAATGTCCAAGAGCATGCCTTCAGAGCTGCTTGGCTTGGAGAGCGTGCTTGTGGCATGTGACTTTCCCGTTCAGACGTAACGCCCCCGTGGTGGTTGTGCACTTTCTGAGGTCGTGTTCAATGGCTTTCCTCGGCAGCTCTGGGCAGCTAGGCTTGAGCGACCAAAAGGACCGGGCGCACCCGACTGTGCTCAAGTCCCTCCGGTCCCAGAGGATCAAGCACGTGTGCTGCGGCGAGAATCACACAGCTGCCCTCACAGCGGTGAGCACTCCTTCCCACTCCTGTTTTTATTTGCTGTGCAGAATGCTGCAGCTACTAGTAGTTTTCGTTGCTATTTTGCTCTGTGAGGTACTTCATTGTGAAAGGGTGGTAAACTGCGCAAGTTGTACGGTGACGTCTTGGCAACAGCGTGAAAAACACTGGGACAAATGAAGCAGACAAGATGAGTGCTTTTTGCAGCATTTTGTTTCTTGGTTCGCTGCCATTGTGAGGGAATAAGGTTAACAACCGTTGTCAACAAGTTGGTCAGCGGGCCTACCACCAAGGGCTCTTGAAAGGGGCCATGAAAACAAAATGCAAGTTTGTTTTATTCTAAATATTTTGTGTTTTATAATGTCCCCAGCACTTGTCCGGCAGCAAATCATGCTGTATTCACTGAGAAATTAATCAATTTAGGTTAAAATTTTGATTCTTCTGCCAAATCGTGCATTTTTGGGACGTCTGCGATGAAGTCACAAGGGCGAGTATTCAAACGAACTTCCACTGCGTCATTCGGCTGTGCAGCCCTGCTTGCCGTTAGTCCTCCCAGATGGTGCAACCATACTCACCCCTAGACAGTTGTCCGCCGTTGATTTCTTTTTGACCGTATTTGCACCTGGCTTGTTTTTGTTACTGTAGAAAGTAATCGTTTCGTGAAACATTGGGTATCCTCGACAGACAGGGTCTTGTAAGACGTCGCTTACACCAATCGGCTAGTGTCATGTAAGACAACTCCAAAGCGGTGTACCGCTGTGCAGTTAAAACAAGCGTAGTGTGCCCAGTACCAACAGCAGTGCGCATCGGTACTTCTTTGCTTACGTGTATTTTCATAACTTTGATGTTTACCGCACCACTCTTATTGCTGTAAATTGAATATGCATTACATGCGCAAATAGCTCGTTCGGCAAGCTTATAAGCCGTGCCTAATTTCGTTTGCTTTTGCCGGTCTCAGCCAATCGTACAGCTGGGCATATGACATAGGTTCTGTTGCGGGAAAGGAGCTAGTGCGTCACATGGCCATTCCCTTTTTTCCTAATTATGTAGCTTATTTGGGCAAAGTTTACGTTAAAAGTGGTGTCAGTATGATTCTAACAAGGAGATCTTTTGCATGAACCGAACTTGTTTTCTGTCTGCATGGCCTCTTTAATGGCCCCATGGGGGTTGGTGTTCCTGATTTTCCACCCTGTGCTGGGTCAGCGGGTGTGGGGGGATGGAGTGCACCACCCAGGGCCATGATGTGAGGTGTTTCTTGCAGTTTACGAGTAAGCAAATCTAAGGTTCTTTTTTTAATACATGTTTCCTTTGCATTGCACAATTTTGCCAGGTTTTTTTATTAGCATTTGGCATGCAGCACTCGAACAGCAGGTTAGAATCTGATTACACCACAAATGCAGTCGAAAGTTAACTAGAGCTCAAGCAGGGGAATCGGCACTTTCTCCTCTGCGTGGCTACCAGCAAATACGAAGGCCAGTTTACAGTTCAGAGGGACTTGATGTACGCCCTTGATTTATTGGAAACAAATGGCCTTTGATAACTTACTCAGCCCCATTCTGGCCCCAAAGGGTGTCGTTTCCACCCAAAAAAGGATCACTAATATTGACACTATTTTGGCTTTCACGCTACACAAGCATCAGTAGTGACATCATTGGGGAAAAAAAAACATAGTAATCAGCATGTTAACTCCATGCTATCATTGAAGTGGTGCAATCAGACGGAACCAGAGGCATAACTACAATTGCACAATCATTTTGAGTAGCAGTAGTTATTGGTGGCTACCCATCACATAAAGTACCATATTTACTCGATTGTAATGAGACCACGATTGTATTGTGAGGGGTGACTCTTCATTGCATCATGAAAAAAAAAAAAAATTGCAAAAGTAATGCGAAAGGGAAATTTTCGGCGCATAAAAAAAAAAAAACGAATCACTGAAGTACTCATGCGAGGCCAGCGGAAGCACCGAAAAGCACATTTATTTTTCAAACACTCTGACTAGACAGCCACCTGTGACGCTCTGAACTTCGTTCGTGGGATGCCCATCTGTTGAGATACATCGGTTGTTTTGAGCTTTATCAGTTCAACACTGACTGCCAGGAGGCGGTGCCACTGTTCTGTGGTGAATCAGCAACACGCTTCTCCGATTCAATGCGGTGGCTCTAGTGAAGCCCATGGGAACCTTATCACCCAGGTTCACACGTGAAAACGCGCTCCTGCTGGAGCCGCCATCCGCGGATGGTCGATACATTGAGTCTTCAGGCAGCAACTGAATTGGTGATTTCTTCAGCCATTACAATATTGCGTCTCTTAACATGGGCGTCGTACCGAGCGCAACATGTTGCCAAGAGGAGTCGAAAAACTTGAAAGCAATGAAAACCAGTGAGACCTCCACACAGTACGACACAAAAACGAGGCAAAGCGCTGCGCACACAATCACTACCACCGAAAAAAAAAAAACATACTAAAAAAAAACAGAGAGCTGGTGTTGGCTTGTAGAGGATCCGAATGGCTTTGGCACATGCTGCCCCACATAGATCACGAAATGGCCAAAATTTATGCCGTCAACGAGAACTGGGTGCATCATTGCACTTTTTAGGCAACTTGAATTTCAGTATTTGGTTGTAACGCAAGGGTCGAGTTCAGGTTGCAAAAATCAGAAGAAAGTCTCGTGTTTGAATCGAGTAAATACGGTAGTCCCTGCAACATCATAAGAGGAATGCAAGAAAGTGGTATTCCCCCTCTTTATCAGGTGAGAAACAATGTAAACATTTTGTTGTGTTTACATTGTTCATAATCACAATTGGCGCCTCGCAGAAGTCCACCAAAAACGCAGTTGGGATGGCGACTAAGCACCGGCACTGATATCTTGACTGTTATTCACTGCGAAGCGAATCATGGCAGCACGATCATTTGGGGGAAGTTATCTGAAAGCGTGGAATATGGCAGAGAAGGCTGAAATGGGAGCACAACCACATGGCCACAAGAAACCACGCACGCGAACGCCACAGAGAACAGCTGACAACACCCGTGTCACCAGGCGGCGCTGGCACGTCGTTAAGAGCGAGCTTACTATTTTTTTTTTTTGTCGCTGCTTCTTGTTTTGTACAAATAAATCAACAATGTATCGAAAATTAACTTTCAACTTTACCTGTTATTATCTAAACGCTCGCTTTTTTTATGCTATTTTTCCCAATTTTCGGATACCCACTGATGAGACTACTCACTCGGTGAGCCGACCTCTCTAGAGTGTGTTTCGGGAACACACTCGGTGTAAAGTGCATTCCGTGGAAAATGTCATTCGCGTTTGCCATTTAGCTGCTCCCAAATGACATTCTAGCCGAGGGCACTCTGTGGAAGTGCTATTAAATAGGCACGTTTGACAGGAGTATTAGCTATCTTTCAAAGGAGCAATACTGGTATTTTGTCTTGGTCGTCCCCTTGAAGGCTGTTGGCCAGGCACAGGTGGAAATGTTTGCCTCAATGTCTAAGTGTGCTCTACACACATTCTGAACCCACCTGTACATGTGTGGAAAAGTGCACTTGTGAATATGGTTTGCTCTGATGCTTTGCCAAGGGCCAAATGGCCTTTGCTTCTGTGTTACTAGTCATGTCTGGTGCGAATTGATGAGGCTCATGTCGTAGATTATGTGCGGTCTATGCGCATGCTTCACATCTGAAAACAAAATGAGGGAAACTGCGTGCATGCCATTTTGCACTCGCCACTATTCCTGATGGCTACCAACGCCAGTGCCACCGCATCTCTGGGATGTCGGGCTGCAAAGTGCACCTAGAGGGGCACCACTGAAGGCCACTTGGCACTTGTTATTGACCTGGTGCATATGAAATGGTCCAGGGGTTGCTCTGCTGCTGAGTTAGATACAACGACCAAGGTGGTGTGCTTGGATATGACAATTGCGCATGTCAGTAGCAACTCCTTGTGCCGACAGCATCCCGGAACTTATTCCAAGTCTCTTATCTTGCTTCTTCAGTTCCTGAAGGCACCGCAATATCTAATTCTTCGTATACTAATGGGTTTGTGCTATACAAAATCCCCAACCTTAAACATGCACTTTAGACACTTTTAGCAGCTGTAGACACTACGGACACCTACCTTCGTGCGTGTGACCTTAGCTTTGCACCCAGAAAATCTACCCTCCTAGTACTTCAGAAATATACACGGCAACATCACAAACACCATGTCACAACTGACCCTGATCTTGCTCCTCATGGCACCCCCATCCCTAATGCCCCCACTAGAGCCACTAAATAAGATACGCTTAAGAGTAATAACACTGACGCACAGCGGCAGCCATTTTGGTGCCTGAGTCCATAGTGGCCATCTTTATGCGCCCTTTTGCTGCCGAAATTGACGGGCAGAATTGGTCTGGGCGCTGCTTGGCAACCATGGCAGCTGTGTTTACTTTTCAAGGATTTCGAGACAGCGTGTAGGTACGGTAGGGTCAGGCTCGGTTATGCTAGTGTAACTTACTTAGTGGCTCTAGGTTATACTAGAGCCACTAAATAAGCTACGTTTTTCTAGTGGCTGTAGGTTACGCTAGGTCAGTCCTTTTCCGGCGAGAAGCGAAGCAGGCGTGTTCCACCTTCCGGCCAATTGAAACAGCCCAGTGCAGAGCAGCACGGCATCGCTACTCTGTGTGGGTCTTAAAGGGACCCTGCAACACTCTTTGAGCAGTGCATTTAAACCTGCGCGACGTTTAGATTACACTGCCAGGAATACCTGAGCCAAATATTACACGTGCACGTGAAGCAGTGAGCGCGCAAATCGCTGTAAAAGACGCGGAAAAACCAACCGCTCTCTTTTCAATTTTCCTCATTATGCACCCCTGGCATGGCGTAAACGACGTCATTGAGGCCATGGCTGTCCTATTGGCTGTCGCTAGTCAACTTCCTGGCTTATTTCTTGCATTCCCTGTGACGATCCGCCGTCGTCGGCGCTGTGCACCAACCTTTTCTATGCCTGAACCTGTACGCACAGTTTTGGCGTTTCTTTCATGTTTTGAGTGCGCGGAGTTTGAGCGACGAATTCAATACTCCCCTTTCAACGAGACCACTCGACAACAAACGCTTATTGCTTCAGAAACACCCTACCAGCCTGAGCACGCACTTGCGAGCAGGCAGCTATGCCTGCTTTTTTGTGGCACCAGACCGGAAATAGACCCCTCCACGTTGCGCAGAAGAGGAGGAAACTCCCTGGCCTGTGATATACGAAAGGCCCCTGAAGAGAACGGCGCCAGCCACCCTCCTCTCCGGGAGAGAGCGCGCAGCTTTCGTCGCGTTGTCCGCGGTCGTGTTGAGAGGGAACAATTATGCGCGATTTTTTATCGCGCGTAGTTTTGGTGATAGTGAATGGATTTTCATAATTCTTGCGGCAGGAGATTGCTGGGACAATAGACTTTACCCCAAAATATATTACGAGTAGTCGATGAAAAGTGCTGCAGGGTCCTTTTAAAACTTAACTCTCAACGTGTCGTACTGCCACACTGCCCTCCGAAAATCACAATTTATCGAAGAACGCACGCATGCGGCACACAGAGGCACCAAAATGTCAGCGTCCATGGGTCTTCCGGGGTAAACAGATGTCACGTGACACGGTTCGACCAATGGCTGCTGTCAGTGGCATACGACGACAGACAAGAGTGCCGATATTGTGAAACCTGATCTAGTGGCTCTAGCCCCCACCATCTGCATCCTGGGCCTCACAATACTATCAGATGGCTCAGATATGTCCACAATTCATCAACTACAGAGTGCCCTGCTACAAATCATACACCTCATCAGACACATTGCCCACCGCTGCCAAAGGCTCAACACATATAACCCTGTATGGCGTATTTCAGGCTCTCCTTATTAACTGCATGACCTACGGATCCCCTATTTAGCGTAGCAAAAAGTGAAATCCAACAACTAGACAATCATTCGTCAGGTATATAAATATGCAATAGGGCTCCCCGTGACTTCTACTGTCAAGCTATTCCAAATAGGGATCCATAAGACCTGGGACAAACTTTGTGAGGCCCATCACATCAACTAATTGAACACTTAAAACTCACTGCTAATGAATGCTACTTTCTGTGCCGTCTTGGCTACCATTTCTTGGACATTTTTGTTGACCGTGTCCCCAAAAACATGCATTTCGTCTGCCACTTGGGCCACCCATAGAGTTTCATACTAATATATATACAGTCTACGCCCGTTACAACGGACCCTCTGAATCCGGAAAAAAACGTCCGCTGTAGCCGAAGTATGCAGTATCCGATGAGGGGGCGGGGGGTAGGTATGAGCCCTAAAGTTGGTAGTTTGATCGACATTGCATATGCCTAGTACATATACTTTGGTCTTTCTAAACGCCTGCAACGCCTCTGCACAGTGTTCGCGCGAGGGCAAAGAATTGCTTAACACCGTTTCCAAAGCTTAGCCCCGGCACTTGGAGAAGGCCTAGCGCATGCGGTCAAAAGTGTAAAGACGCATGATAAGCTGAGCAAATAAAGCAAGAATATAACTAGGTGCATTTATTAACCAGCTATAAAACATCAGTTGTGGCCATTGACATCAGCTAGGCTCTTTTAAATCCCCTCACAACGAGGCAGGTTTTCCCGAAACCGTTCGTCAAACAAATCGGATTGCTGCCTGACGTTCCCTCAAGGCAGCTTCCACATTTTTAGCGATTTTAGTCTGGTCATTGAAACAGCTGAAATGAAATAATTTCATGACAGTCAGCTGTAAAATCGAAAGTTAGACCAGTTAGACTGCGCACGGTTACCGGCAGATTGCACACAATGGATGGGGAACAACCCCCCTACTTGAGGCATTTCTTACCTTTTTCACCGAACGGAATGGGAACGATGCATGTGTGGGAATAATAAAAGTCGAACTTCACTGAACCCGAGTTTTTTATTACATAAAAAAACTGACGAGGGCAGACTCTCCTCCGAGTGCACCACTTCGAGTATTCGATAGCCCTGTTTTCAATCTCACCGGAGTCGCGTTTATCGGCAGCAACCTTGTTCTTGATGGTAGAGCGCGTGGCCGGATGCGCGGCTGGATGCGCGAGCGATAGATGGCGCACCGCTCCTATAAAATACAAAAAAAAAAAAAGAGCCCCATCAGTTTCACAGGCACCCTTGGTCTGTTGCAGGCATGAGGGGCGAGAGGCGATATCCAGCGCGCCCCCTCGTTACCAGATGTGCAAGCAATAGCCGGCGACCCGCTGAAGTAAATCATAGAAAAAATAAAAAGAAGAGCCATCAGCGCAAGAAAATAGTTTGACGTATTTCGGCAGTGTGGCAGCACATGCCAAGCAAGAGAAGTTGGCGAAAAAGGCGCGCTTTTTAAACATACAAGCGATGACGTACATATAGGTTATTGACCATTTTGAAGGTGTTTGCAGAAGACGTATATGTACGTCCGTGACCCTAAAAGGGTTACAAAGCATCATTCCTTGTCCCCCTTCAAGCAGGAGGTATGAATGGCAAAATTAAAGCACCTACTTTTGTTTGTTAAAAATGTCAAACAATGGGCCTGCACCATGATTTAGGCATGTATGGGCTGCCTGCCTGCATTTCGTTAAGTGTCCCTTGGTCAGGGAATTTTCGGTTGAAATGCCTAGGGAAAACCTGAGAAGTCAAAGACTTGTGAGACGAGAATTTCAGTTACACCCTGGTAGAATGTCCAAGTGAAGCTGTTACCACATGTATTTTGAAATACTTAACATCGAAGCCCTGCGAATGAAAGGTAAAACAGGTTGAACAAAATTCTTGTCAGTTTTGATGAGTTGATGGATAAATGTTTCCGGAAAGACATACCTGTTGTTTGTGGCTACAATGCTGCCTTATGTTTGCAGGATGGTGGTGTCTTCACATTTGGCGCAGGGGCGTATGGGCAGCTGGGTCACGGTGGCAAGGGAAACGAGGTGGTGCCTAAGCGAGTCGTGGAGCTCATGGGCACTGCCATCACCCAGCTCTCGTGTGGACGGTGCGTCCTCTCTCTGGTAGCTTCCACCTGTGTGTTTCTCAGCCTAAACTAGTGTAGAACACACTTGTTAGCTGGGGGGGTGGGGAAGCGTTTGTGTGTTTTTAAAAGAGCGTTTTGCTTTCTCCCAGTATGATATAAATTGCATGTTTGTAGGTTATTTAAAAGCAATTTTTGCCTACATTACACCCCTCATGTTTTTAGCTGGTCAGCCAATGTTTCCAACTGAGCCTTTTTGCCATACTTTCGTGGCATAGAATTTCTGTCACTCCTCTTTTACTGAGCGTAACCTCAGACCCCCCTCAGAAACAAGTGCGGTACTGAGGGCTCACTCCCTGTGTGAGCCAGACCCTCAATGCACTTGCTCAAGCAAGGAGCATCTATCGAAGCTTCTGACACTTCTCACGCTTTATTACCATCGCTTTCATTTTTAATTATGATCATCCTGATGTTTTAAATTGACTGTTTTGTTACCATGTGAAATCTGGCAGCCTTAAATTATTGTAGGCACCAATTACTTTCCACGTGATGTAGAAATATCTTGTCAATGACTGAATTTGCATTTATGGCCAGCAAAACATTCTGGACAAGCAAGCGATGCAAAGAAATCCGCTTGGAGTCGAAACTGAAACTCGGTGGTGAATGCTTGTTAACGTTCGCTGTCAGTTTATTATCACTTATCTGCCAGAAATTGCACTTGCAGTTTATTAACTCTTTCCTTACCGCGCCTACTCAATTTCGATCAATTTGATAGATGGATTCAAGTTGAAATTCCCACGCGCCTACGCGCTGCACGGACGTGAGGCGCCATCTGAAATGAAGCTTAGGAAGCACACAACCCGTGTCAGTTTCGGTTTTGGTTTCCGGAGACCTGGTGATTTTTGACCTTGCTGGGAAGATAAGCGAGCGCCTAGCGATAGCGGCAGCCATGGCGTCATCGTCGCGCGCCGGGTCTGAAAGGAGTCGTCGTGTTTCTCGCCATTCTAGCGTTTCTACAGTTGATTTTTCTGACGAAAGTAGTAGCAGTGGCCCTGAAGAAGATTCCCTATCATCAGAGTTTAGCACCGACAGCGATGAGGCCCTCAATCAACCTGGAACATCTTCGTCAGCTCGACGGTGAGTTTCTTTTCTGGATTTATCGCGTTTTTGAGCGCCTGCGAGGGGACCGAGCATGTTGTCACTGTTATTATCTCTATCCACAGGGTCTCTACGTCTTATGGGTGTGATTCAATGCCTCCCGCTGCACAACACGTGCAGTTTTGTCCAAGACTGAGACCGGGGGTCGATCTGGGCATGGCGCGACGGAGCAGCGCTAGTCGGTTTCTTCGAGCCCTGGATTTCTTCTTGCTGTTTTTTACAGCGGAACTCGTTACTGTGATGTGCGAGAACACAAATAAATACGCCTGGGCGCACATCCTCGAGAAACAAACGTACTCGAAACGTGACGGATCATGGAAAAATGTTTCCCCAGATGAAATGATGAAGTTTATCGCACTCCTCATCTACATGGGGATAGTGCAAGTGTCTCACCTGCGCCTCTATTGGAGCACAGCAGAGTTGTTTTCTGGGCTGATTCCATGTAGGGTTATGCCAAGAAAACATTTTTTTCTCCTTCTTCGGAATGCTGAACGTGATGGATCATGACGCTACTGATCCCCGTACAGACGGCAAGCTGCACCGAATTGCTTTTTTACTCCGGCACATCAATGGTGTATCTGCGCTTCATTTCCAGCCAGAACGTTGTGTTTCCATCGACGAAAGAATGGTGAAGCCAAAAGGCCGTTCCGGAATAAGACAGTATCTTCGCGACAAAATTGTCAAGTAGGGATACAAGCTCTGGGTCCTTGCCGACTCAACTATCGGCTACACAGTGCAGTTTAGTGTTTCCATCGGAAAGCGTGAGACACTGAGCGTGAATGGACTCGCATTTGATGTCGTGACCAGTCTGTGAGAGATGTGTTTTGACCAAGGGCACACACTATTCATGGACAATTTTTACACCTCCACGTCTCTTTTTTTACACCTCCTGGAGCGGAAGACTCTTGCTTGTGGAACGACACGGAAGGATCGTCACACATTCCCTGCGGAATTGAAGGACTCCACATGGGAGAAAAAGGCCAAAAGGGGAGACATTCGCTGGCTGCGGCATGAAGGCGTCCTGTACCTTCAATGGGAAGACAGACACGCGGTGCACATGATGAGCACTGCCCATACTGCGAACAGCCATGTGACTGCAACGCGTAAACTAAAGGTCGCTGGCCAATGGACGAAGGTCCCAATTAGGAAACCACAACTCATTGAAGAATATAATGCAGGCATGCTGGGGGTAGATAGGTCAGACCAGCTCATCGCATCATACAATATGTTGATGAAGTGCGTCAGGTGGTGGAAGACTTTGTTCTTCCATTGCATCGACATCGCAGTTATGAACAGTTTTATTCTTTTTGAGGCCCATAGGAGGGAGCACCTCGAAATTCCAGAATTGCACCAAGCGTCTCCTTACGACCAGCTCACCTTCCAACTGGAACTTGTGAAGCAGCTACTGGAAATTGAAGACACAGGTTTTGGCAGCGCCCCTCCCCCTCAAGAGTCTGAGCACAAGCCAAAAGTGATGGAAACAAGGTGAAACTGAAAGCTCTGCTATGCGAGCCGCAAGGTGGAGCAGAAGACGAGCATATTTTGTGAAATGCGTGGCATTTACTTGTGCTTCATTGTGACCAGGGACTGCTTTGGTGAGTGGCACCGCAACCACAAAAGATAACATTTTCAACTGCTTTGGTGAGTGGCACGGCCACCACAAGGGATAACATTTGTGTGTGATCTCACAGTTGTTTACGTGTACTCTTGTAACCTCTGTGGTCTAGAAGTAAGAGCTAGCTAACCAATGTATATTCAGAATTTATATTGCCATCTTTTTCGCTTGTTGCACCGACTTTTTTAGAAAAAAAAAACTTGTCTTTGAGAGTTTGTTTGTTATTTTTTTACCCTTGCTGTATAATGAACACTTGTTTTAAATTTGTTGAACTAAATAGAACATTCATTTCTCTACATTTTCATGGGCTGCGAAACATCTACGGTATTTTTATCTGCAGATAAACAGTTTTTTCTTGCACCCTCAGAAAATCGTCCATAATCACAAGTGCTAACTTTTTTTTTTTTGCTGTGCGAACAATTTTTTATGTGTACTTTTGAAACTTTTAGGATAGTTAGCTATATAAACGTGCCACAAAACGTATATCTTGAAATTTTTTTACTGACATATTTGCACCCCCCCCACGCTCACTTTTCAAAAAAAATTTGCGATAGTTGCGAAAATTTTGTTGTTTGGGATTTTTTTCTCCTATTGTGTTACAAACATGTTTTATACTTATATCATTAGAAAGCACATTTATTTGTCTACGTTTTGGTATAGTACATTAAACATAAAAAAATTTTTATGTAACAATAAAAATTTTTTTCCTGCACCTTATGAAAACGGGTCTTTTCCTGGCGGTAATGAAAGAGTTCACATCTTTTGACTTGCCATTGTGGCCCAGCTTTCAGAAATGAGGTGTGATGCGCCATAATTGTGCCTGGCAACTTTCTACCGACGCACTGTCACATCACAATAAGGGTTCAGTACCAAGAGCCCCCTGCATTGCAGTGCCAACTAACATTTTTGGAAAGAAACAATACCAACCCTTTTGAAGGCTTTGTTGGAATAGGCAGTCCTACCTAGATGCAACACTAGACCTCTGGAAGCCCCCACGTACGGAAGTGAAACTGGCTGTGTGAACATCTGGCGGTGTGCAAAACTGATTTGAAGTGCTCTCCTTGTCTATACTGATATCCGACGACTCGGTGTTGTCGTTTGACTCTCAGCTGGAGCTCCTATTGCAGGATAAAGCCATGGGTGAAGGGAATTCGTGAGCAGCAGGCCTTTTTCGAGGAACAGTAGCGGGCAATGCCGCCTCTGTGGCGAATTGGCTCAAAGTTGGGAAACTGCATAGTAGCACCAAATACAGTCAAACCCGGCTATAACGAACCCGGGTAGAGCGAATTATGCTATATATCGAACAAAAATATTTCAGTTACGGAAATACATGGGAAACATATTCCTTATAACGAAGTTCACATCTGATATATCGAACTCTGCGCGCCGAAAATGGCCGCTGAAATGCACGGTCTCGGAGCGGCGATTGGGATGCGGATTGGCCGCGACCGCAAAGCAAGAGTTGCGACTGAGACATTGTGCCTCGCACGGACGACGTGACGCCAGACACTTTCCGTAACTGTTTCCGACGCGCGGGACTCACGACGGAACCCACCCGCCGCGGTGGCTCAGTCGCTAAGGCGTTGCGCTGCTGAGCATGAGGTCGCGGGTTCGATTCCCGGCCGCGGCGGCCGCTTTTCTGATGGAGGCGAAAAGCAAAAACGCCCGTGTGTACGAGATTTCGGCGCACGTTAAAGATCCCCAGGTGGTCAAAATTAATCCGGAGCCCTCCACTACGGCGCGCCTCATCGCCTGCGTTGCGTCGGCGCGTTAAACCCTACAATCAATCAATCAAATCACGACGGAACCCGCGAAGTCAGCGAGTCCGGACCAAGACAGCAGCATCGGTGAAGTGCGGGAAGAGCTCCCCCTTGTTCCCGATGATGTCTCGAGTGAAAGCGGTCCGACGCTTATAATGAAGCGCCTTCGGGAGTCGATGTGCTCGGCCAATGTGTCTTAAATTTTGGAGGACGCGGTCTCGAACTGGTGTAACAATGTTTCGTGTAGAGAATCCTATGCTAGTTGAAGCCGCCAAAACGAAAGTGAAAACAAAAATCACCGCTTTTTGCTTTGCAAAGTAGGCAGTTCAGGTGGAAAGTAGCTTTATGACTTGCAATAAATGGGTTATTTTGGGTATGTTACTGGCTACTTTAATGTGTTTGTTTCTGCATGCGGGGATGGTGGAGTTGGGGAGGTCAAGAAGGGGGGGGGCCTCCCGCGGATTGTGAACTTGTAACAATAAGTTCGTTATAGGCGGGTTCGGCTATATCGAACTGTTGGATATATCGAACTAATCCCGGTCTCCCGCGGATTGCAAACTTGTAACAATAAGTTCGTTATAGGCGGGTTCGGCTATATCGAACTATTGGATGTATCGAACTAATCCCGGTGCATATTGCAATTCGCTATAAACGGGTTTGACTGTATGAATTTCACAACACAGAAGTAAAACTGAAACTGCTGGAAACTGGCTGAAAACGCCATGTCCACATGTTAGACACATGGCGGACCTTCAGAAATAAGTTTTGACGAAACAAAACTGTCCGTTCTCTGAACGAAAGCTCACTAGTGAATAACCAGTATTATTTCTTGGTAATTATGACTGGTCAACACTGTCAGATTGCAAAGCTGACAACATAATTTTGTTTGACTTGCAAAGAGCCTTTTGATAACAAAAATTTGATGTTAATGCAGCAGCCATGCTCCCTTTCGCAACAATGTATGTGCCTTAGTTCGCAAAAATGGCCATCAAAAATCGCGATGTTGCTAGAATGGGAAAATTTAAACTGATTCTAGAAGTGCAGTGCCTGAACTAACCGTTCAGGCCTACAAGGTGCACAGAAAGCGAGTACAACATGTCGAAATCAGCTGCAGTTATCACCAGTGATCAATCTGAATAGACGTGGTAACAAAAGAGTTGAGGGCCCTCTACACCCACATATACAGAACTTTTAGTAACGCCGTCCATACTCGTTCCATACATATTTTAATGACAAACAGACTGTGACCACATAACACAGTTTAGCAATGTTTGGTCACAGATGCCCTTGTGCCATTGATGTCAACATAGTGCTGCAATTTTTGCCGACAGACCTACTGCACATCATGTCACTGAGATGCGGGGGCACTGGTATCGGTAAAAATGCCACTGACAACTATCATAGCTGCAAAACTGTGGCGTTCCAGTGACAGAATTTTACACTTTATGCCTCTTCGTTTGTTTAGAGGCTTGAGTAGTGTTTGTAAGAAGCGCAGTGTGAGGCCATAGCTGATTGCCAACTGCTGTAAAATCTCGATGCTACGAATCTTGCGGGACCGTGAAAAATATTCGTATCATCCGAAATTCGTATGAACCAACACAAGGCCAAAAAAGTGAGCACTAAAATAAGTTTTCATTTATTTATTTTCTTACTTTCGTGTGAAGAAATCTATGATGTCTTTCTGCATTCTTTAACCTCCATGTGCCGAGAAGTCCTTTCTGGAACGCATTAAACTTCGCACTCGTCTCCTCACTCGTGGTGCACAAGCTCAGTACTCACCGCAAAAGTCGAGGCGTGAACCGCATGGCGCATTTTTGCACAAGATTCGTGCGCATCGCCGTTGCATGTGCGATCTTTTCACGCCCGCGTCGACAATTCCGTGTCTGCAGCAGCTTCTGCATGACGCGCGACGCGTGCGGCAGTTCGAAAGCGCTTGAGACAGCCGCCTGGCTCTACCGGACATGTTTAGGCTTACCTCCTTGCAGATATTTCATGGGCGCTTTCACTAGCGGTACGGATGATGTTTTATAGTACAGTTTTCACCCACATTATCAGCTCCTTTACCGCACAATCGACTTCTTGTGTGCCTTAAGCGGCATTTTAGAGAGCAGTTAGAAGCGGTCGCTCGAGCGCCTCGCAGCACTTCGCGGCCAAAGCCGCCGCCGGCTGGGCCGTGCGCCGCATGCAGGCGGTTCTGCGGTGGAATCTGTGCACCTGTGGCGGACAGAGAGCCCGTACGTCGCCGTCGCTTGCTTACTCGGCAGTTGGGCGCCTCGCCA